>NW_022987332.1:1804459-2281443 GCF_902827165.1 Trematomus bernacchii | reverse complement strand
ACAGTGAGGTTCATTTGTAAAAAGTTACAATTATCCTGTTAATCAAAAATATTATAATTGTTCATTTCTACAAAGCTTGTTATCTCCAACAATCCAAACCCATTTAAAAAATCCCTCACGTGTTCCATACTGTATACGTCATCCCTGCAGAACTCTTCTGTTTAATAATTCATTTTGTTGTCAGAATCCTTCTGGCTGATCAAAAGTTTGCCAATGGCCATGAAGTGAGAGGGGAATACAAGAACAAAGGTAATGAAAAAATTAAAAGAACTGCTTTGAAGTTAGTAAATGGCACACACAATGAGCCTTGTGTGGTTTACTGTGCAACGTGAGTTCTCTGATGAATTGGTTATGCTCTTTACTCATACTACTGTACTGGGCAATACAACTAATAAAATAGGCAGCTACAAGGCAGCGGTCACAGCGTTTCCAAAAAACTGTTTAAAACTGTTCAATTCATGCAAATGAAGTCTTTGAAAATCTCTCTCTGACATCACCCTGAACAGTTCTGACATATATATGTATGAATGTAAAACCCATGCATATTTACCTGTTGTTATTATTACCATTCTAGAGTTCAGCTGCACAAAAGCAGCCTTGTCATGATGCATTTCATTGCATTTTAATTCTTTCCATGCCAAACTTTTAAAATAGCCTAAGGGTAATACTCATGCCAATTGACAGACAAACTACTTAATGCAGTTGTGAAGGTGGCGGGGAATTGGGCTGTTTACTGCTTGATTGCAAGTGCTACAGCCTGACAGGGGACCGAGTGTGTGTGGGGGGGATTAAAAGTGTATTAGGTGTAAGGATTGAACAAAATGTATTACTGCTGCCAAGATGGCAGACCCATCAGTTTGTTGGTCTGTATATTGGCAAATATCAAGAGCCTAAGAATATTTCAAAGGTACTCTAATGGACGGATTGGGCTGATTGTAACGAATTGTGGTTATCATCTGGTCGTCATTTAGATCATTACAATAAGCAATCAATAATTAAGAAATTAACAGAAGAAGACTTGATCCGATGAACATGTTGGCATATTTCAAAACAATCAGCTTAAGTTAAAAGATAAGTTTAGGGAATGATTGGTTTGAATGCAACAGGAAGTTGGTGTTCAGTGTTAGAGAATTATGGTTTTCTTAACAGCTTTGTTTCCAAACCTTATTTTACAGATGTCTCAATCAAAATATACGAATCCGCTAAAAAAAGAGTAAGAAAAAAGTATTGGCACAGCATAATCATCATACCACCAAAACTAGGCAGCATCAGCATGCATACAGCAGAACACAAGGGTTTACACAGCTGCATTTCTCTGTATAGCACTTGCTTTCTTCAAAGTTAATTTATTTAACACCAGCTCATATTGAAACTGCATTGTTAATAGGCTGAAAAGATTCTGCTTCACCTGCTCAGGGTTTGCAGAGGTGGAGTAGAGAGGAGCTATATCCACCTGTCAGGACTTTATCAGTCTGAGCAGTTGACAGCACTGACTGAAACACAATGTCAGCCCCCCCTCTCTGTGTCATCCTACATGCTTACCTGCTGACAGCTGTGCTTGACTTTGGCACCTGAGGTTAGCAGCTTACCGGCTCACAGTGACTGAAGGCAGACTTGGTGTTTCCTTAAATGCTGTTTGAAGTGCATAACAAGTTAATGTACAAGGTAGCACATAATACTTTGTATTCTATTTAAAAGGGAAATATGGGGTGAATATGCCAATATAATATAAGAAACTCATATATTATGTAGATTATTTACACACAAAGTTAATTATTTCAAGCCTTTATTTGTTTTAATCTTGATGATTTTGGCTTACAGCTAATAAAAACCCAAATTTCAGTATCATTACATTAACAAAAAACAGAATTGTCGGCCTTCTGAAAATTATGTTAATTTGTCTGAACTCACTACTTGGTTGACTCTCCTTTTGCATTAATTATTGCATCAATGCGGCGTGGCATGGAGGCGGTCAGCCTGAGGCTCTGCTGAGGTGTGATGGAAGCCCAGCCTTCAGCTCGTCTGGGTCTGGTGCCTCTCATCTTCCTCTGGACAATACAGGTCAGGACAGTTTGCTGGCCAATCAAGCACATTCATTCCATGGTTATGTTTTGGTACTTTTGGCATTTTGAGCAGGTGCCAAGTCCTGCTGAAAAATGAAATCAGCATCTCCATAAAGCTTGTCAGAAGAAGGAAGCATGAAGTGCTCTAAAATGTCCTGGTAGACGGCTGTGTTGACTTTGGACTTGATAAAACACAGTGGACCAACAGCAGTAGATGACATGGCTCCCCAAACCATCACTGACTGTGGAAACTCTGGACTTCAAGCAACTTGGATTCTGTGCCACTCTGCCTCCAGACTCTGGGACCTTGATTTCCAAATGAATGCTAAATGTACTTTCATCTGAAAAGAGGACTTTGGACCAGTGAGCAGTAGACCAGTTATTTTTCTCCTTAGCCCAGGTAAGACGCTTCTCAAGTTGTCTCTGTCCTGTCTGGAATGTGACACTTGTAGCCCATGTCCTGGATACGATAATCGTCCTTCTTCTGAGGAGCTTTATAGAGATGCTGATTTAACTTTCCAGCCGGACTTGGCACCTGTCCACACTTCCATTAGTACCAACACATAGTTGAATGACCATGGAATTAATGTGCTTGATCATATCGATCCATACCACGCCGCATTGATGCAATAATGCATGCTAACAGAGGACCAACCAAGTACTGAGAGCAGAAACATGAACATACTTTTCAGGAGGCTGACATTTCTGTATTTAAAATCTTTTTTTCTTTTGGTCTTATGTAATATTCTAGTTTTCTGAGATACTGAATTTTGGGTTTTCATTAGCTGTAAGCCGTAATCCTCAAGATTAAAACAAATAAAGTCTTGAAATAATTAACTTTGTGTGAAAATAATC
Source organism: Trematomus bernacchii (assembly GCF_902827165.1). NCBI lineage: Eukaryota > Metazoa > Chordata > Actinopteri > Perciformes > Nototheniidae > Trematomus > Trematomus bernacchii. The sequence continues at coordinate 2,278,525 of NW_022987332.1, read as the reverse complement.
TACATAATATGAGTTTCACTATTTAAATAAAATTACTGAAATTAATTAACTTTTCCACGATATTCAGATTAATTGAGATGCACCTGTATTTGTTCCTTTCTCCAACAGTACACCACCATGAGTCTTTATGTGACTCATTGCCTAGTCTGTGTGTTGCAATTGTTTTTACTTGTGATATAAAGTACTCAATAAAAAGTAAAATTACCGGTTTTAAAGGTCCCCTATTATGCAAAATGCACTTTTTGTAGTGATGGGAATTACGGCTCTTTGAAGGGAGCCGGATCTTATGGCTCCGTTCCTTTCTGAGAGCCGTTCAAAAGAGCCGTTCAAAAGAGCCGTTTATTTTTTAAGGGGGCGGGGTTAAGGCGAGATACACCAGGCAAAAACATAGTTTTTCATGCACTGGTCAATTTTGAGATTTTGTGCTATTTTGATTCCATAACATGTTTTCTTTCAGGCTTTTGGAAGGAAAACGTACAAAATACACATTTAGATGTTTATTTTTACTATAGTTTGTCTATTTGCGTCTGTAGATTTCTCCTAAATTCACCAAAAGTTAGCATTCTAACGTAACATAAAGTACCGCGACCGCTGTTTGCACAAAAAAAGAAAAGAAAAGTACTCCGGTGTGAAAGCGCCTATTTCAGAGGTATCGTTGGAAAGCTCCGTCTCTTGTGCACAATCTCATCAGATCCAAATATGGTCATTTCCTTTGTATCAGCAACCAATCGTGAAAGTACAAAGGGGTCTTAAACCAAAAACGAAATCTCATTGGCTGGTGTCAATTTCTGACAACGTGATTCGTTCAGATGCGTCACGTGGTGTGCTAAAACACTTCCTGGTTTAGCTTTCCGCTGGAAATTTAAATCTCAAAATGGCAAAAGAACAGTGAAAAAAACATTCACAGAGAAGACGACAACAATTGTCACTTGCACGAAGCAAGGTTAGACAAAAAACAAATGACCTTGACTATGAAATATCGTCACGGAGTGCGTCGATGCGCAAGCTATCATCCAAAGAACAGGAGGGTTTAGGTAGCACCACACAGCAATCTTTAAAGGTCGTTTTCTCAAAATTAGTGAGGAATTTCCACTTCAGTAGCACGTACATACACCAAACCTTCCAGTTATATTCCGATCAATATTCTGAAGGTTGTTACAGAAGGGTTTGTTCATATATCATTCATAGCCTGAATTATATAACATTTTATACCTAAAAACATGGCGAAAATTGATATTTTAGGGTTGTTGACAGTATTTTCTGATTTATGGAGTGATAAAAAGAGATATCGAAAATCCCTTCTGTAAAAACTTTAGATTCTAATACTGGATAAAATGTCTACCTGATATCTTTAAGTTAAAAAAAATTAAACCTATTCACCTGTAGTGTCTCGCCTTAATAGGTTTATCTGCGAAATATTCACCAGGATAATGATTGACTGTATTGCCAGAAATCTACTTTTACTCACAGAAAAATGTATAACTTGCTACATCTCTCAGCCAGCCAAACTACTACTCAAGCAGCATGTGTTATGCCATCATTTATTGGAAATTTGCATTCAGGAAAGCAAGTTCCTTAGAGTGGATTTATGGCAGGCAGTGAACCAACGATTTAAAAAGAACGGCTCTCACCAAGTAGGACTCGGTTCCCTTCGTTCGTTACCAAAGAGCCGTTCAAAATTGGATCGTTCGCGAACGTCACATCACTACAACGGAGTTGATCTAGATTTTCTGCCGATATGACGTAATATCTGAAATGTGGGCTGGCTTTACGCTCACAGCCCTATCAGAAACGTCGGTATCAGAAACAATGCGCGACGTGTTTTGGAAGTAATATGTCTGTGTTACATTAGCAAGCATCGCTAACACCCATAGCTAACCTGTACTGGAGAGAATATGTGTAAAGAAACCGGATATAAAAAGGTACTCCACCTTGTGGTAAACCCGCGAGAGAGAAAGCATTTGAGCTCCATACTGTTTCGGAAATAATCCTTGATGTGGTTTTGAACATGATATGGCGTTTAATCACGGCAGCATTTAGCTGAGAATCTGGGTAGAAACCATCTCTCTTCACAGAGGAGAGCTCATGCATGCTCCAAAGGGGCGTGGCCAGCAGCACCTCCAAAGGGGCGGCTCGGTTACATTTAGAGGGTCAGACCCAGAATCAGCACTTATAATAGAGGGATATGAGGCATGGCTACAATGGGTGATCTTGTTTGGTATTTTGAGCAAAACACTAGATAGACATGTTTTTTGTATATCTTTTAAAAGATACTTGAAAAAAAAACAAAGTAAACAAAATGACTTAGTTTACAGTACCATAATAACATGTTATTTGTTAGGAATATTTGCTGTACAAAAAACAAAGGGAACCAACTCAGTCTGGACTTGGTGAACAGAAACCAAATAATGAGATTAAATACTCAAATGAGGGGAAGCGTCTTCACCTGTGGGTCGAATGTAGAGTGAACAATTATAACACACTCTATAGATGAAGAGCTCTCCAGCTGAGAGGGGTCAATGAGGACTGCTGCCAATTTGGTTTTCCTTTTTCCTTTAGACAAGTACCTCTAAATAGCCACAGTCATCTATGAGTCACTATAGTATGAAGGTTGCTGTGTTAAAGCACTGAAGCAAAGGCAGCTAAAGTATTTAAGAGGGTGCTAGAAGGTATAAAGACAGTTTGAAATGTACTTCTGGTTAATGGTTTAAAAATTACTTTATCTTAAGAATGTTCTAGAATATGCTACATAAAATGTATGTTGGACAGTACCTAAGTAAATGAACTTAAGTACTGTTCTTAAGTACCATTTTTAGGTACTTTTACTTTTCTTGTGTATTTCCATTTCCTGCTACTTTACACTTCTACTCCACTACAATACAAATCAAATCAAATCAGGTTTTATTATATAGCACATTTTAAAAAGATTTTGGTCGAGCCAAAGTGCTGTACATGCAATAATAAATAACACATTACTACAATCGCAAACAGAAGACAATAAATTACAACAGCAAATATAAAAATCAAACACAGGGAAATGTCATGAGTCGTGCTCCGCTCTGACTAGAAGGCCAGGGGAAGAAGTGAGTTTTTAGTGTTGATTTAAAAACCCCTAGTGTCTGGGCCGACCTCACATGGAGGGCCAGAGTGATCCAGAGCCTAGGGCCGCTGCTGCGAAGGCTCGGTTGCCTTCGGGTTTTAAGCCTGGTCTTGGGCACTACCAGCAGCAGCTGGTCAGCCGACCTTAAAGCTCTGGCTGGGGTGTAGCGCTGGAGGAGTTCAGCTATATAGGCAGGAGCCAGCCCATTTAGTGCTTTTAAAAACAAATAAAAGGAGTTTAAAATCAATTCGGAACCGAATTGGAAGCCAGTGCAATGAGGCCAGAATTGGGGTGATGTGACGCTTTTTTGTGGCCAGTGAGGAGACGTGCAGCTGCGTTCTGCACTAGCTGCAGGCGTCTAATTGACGCCTGGTCCATACACACGTATAGAGCGTTGCAATAATCCAACCTTGTGGTTACAAAGGCGTTAATAACCCTTTCTAGGTCTTTACAAGATAAAAACGACTTGGTCTTGGCCAATAATCGTATTTAAAAAAAGCAGGTTTTGACTACGCTGCTGACCTGCTTATCAAATTTAAAAGCTCTAGTGAAGGTCACTCCAAGGTTCATGACAGAGGGGAGGATGTTTTCATTGAGAGAGCCCAGAATATCAACCGGAGAGGCTGGAGGTTGTGGTCCAAAAAAGATTGCCTCGGTCTTGCTCTCGTTTGAGGGTGAGGACGTTTTGGACTTTTCGAGCCGCGACAACAGGATGCTATGGTCCACAGTGTCAAAGGCAGCTGTCAGGTCTAACAGCACCAGGACAGCTGGGCTACCTGAGTCGGCGGCTAGGAGCAGATCATTAAAAACTCTTAAAAGGGCTGTTTCAGTGCTGTGCATGGGTTTGAAGCCAGACTAAAACTTTTCATGGATGCCATGCATGGTTAAAAAAGACTGCAGCTGGACAGACTACTCGCTCCAGGGCTTTAGAGTAGCTGGGAGATGGGCCTAACATTTGCGAGAATGGAGGGGTCGAGATTTTTTCTTTTTTAAGTAGTGGCTTGACCACGGCATGTTTGAAGGCGGCTGGGACACATCCTGAGCTAAGAGAGGTGTTTACAAGTAATAAAATACTTGCTCCAACTGAATCGAAAACATCTCTGAGAAGGCGAGAGGGAATGCTGTCAGAGGTGCAGTTTGTCGGGCGCAGGTGCTTGACTATATCCGAGAGAGAAGAGAAGGATACAGGCTCAAAGTGGTCGAGGACAGCAGGGCACAGAAAAGGAGCAGGATCTGGGGTAGCACTAGTGTGGGCTAGCCTAAGAGCAGATACTTTTTCAATAAAAAATTTAAGAAACTTATCACAGAGAGTAGTCGATGGCACAATAGAAGAAACATCACAGGGATTAATGATCGAGTTGAGGACATTAAAAAGAACCTGAGATTTATGGCTGTTTTTGGAGATTAACAGAGAAATGTGCTCTGTTTTGGTTGCTTTGACTGCCGTCTGGTAGTCAGAAAGGCAAGCACGAAGGATTTCTAGGGAGACATGGAGTTTATCCTTTTTCCATTTTCTCTCTGCACGCCTGCAAGCGCGTCTGAGAGCACGAGTACAGTCATTGAGCCACGGCTCTGAAAGAGCTTTGGTGCGTCTAAGCGTAAAAGGAGCAACAGAATCCAGTATTAGTGTACATGTCGAGTCAAACATGGAGATCAGCTCATCCGCACTAAGAGCACAGTTCACCTCTAATTTACAGATCGGAGAAGTATTAAAAACATCAGAAAACTATGAGGCAGTCAAGGGGTTAATCGAACACAGACGACGCGCAGGGGCACGTGATTCGACTCCTGCGGAAGGGATGGAGGTTGTAAACAGAACCGGTAAATGGTCTGAGATACGTGTTGCTGCACAGATTTCATCCACAGAGACAGACAGTCCAAACGATAATACTAAATCTAAAGTGTGTCCTTTTTCGTGTGTTGGGCCAGCCACGGACTGAACGAGACCAAAAGAATCAAGGAGATTTAAAAAGTCCCTAACCAGAGGTTTGGACTTGCAACACACATGGACATTGAAGTCTCCGGAGATCAAAACACGATCATATTTCACCATGATCCCGGACAGAAAGTCAGAAAAGTCATTTATGAAATCCTTATTGCACTTTGGCGGACGATACACGACTGCGCAGAGCATTGGCGAGGCCGGGTTCAGTTCAAAAAGCTGCAACTCAAAGCTAGCGTAGCTAGTTACAGGGTTGAAGCAATCGGCATTGGAGGCTAGCTCTAAACACTGATGCTATGCCCCCACCATGGCCGGTGGTACGGGGGGAGCTGAAGAATGTACAGTCAGGAGGAAGAAGTTCAGAGAACGGTGTTTACTCGCCAGCGTGGACCCAGCCCTGCTGAAAAAAACAGCTATAGACCAGCTTAAGATGGTTGCTGGTTTTAGCTGGTTTTAGCTGGTTTTTGCTGGTTTTAGCTGGTGTTAGGCTGGTTTAGTTGGTTTACCAGGCTGGACAAGCTGTTATGGCTGGTTCAAGACCAGCCTGGTCAGCTAAACCAGCATAGACCAGCATGGATGTCATGCTGGTCTATGCTGGTTTTAGCTGGTAGTTAAGCTGGATGCTGGTGAAGCTGGTATTTATGCTGGTCTACCAGCAGTCTTGCTGGCTAAACTGAAACAGATACAGACAGACAGAGAGGGCGGGGGACGGCGAGACGGCAGTGGTTGAAACAAAGCAGTATGTTTTGACTGGCACTAACGGCACAACGGTCAAGGAGTGAAGAAGATCAGTTGAGCGTTTCTGTGACTCCGCCCAGCGGCTGCTCTTCTGAGAGGCACCGCTCTGACAGCTCTGTCTACTGGGAAACGCGCTAAAAGTCCTTCTGGAGGTAAGCAACACTACACAATTTCACCAAGTCTGAGAGTAAAAGCTTTCTCGAAGGTTCGTTTTGCTTTCTTACAACGTTACGTTAATGTTAACTTAATATTACGTTTGCTAGGAGGCTAGCTGTCTTAGCTATCAACAGTTAGCAGCTAACGTTTTCTGCAGTTTGTGTTTCCCCTGAAAAAGGTGATGTAGTTATTTAAGGGTAAGTTAGCTTAACGTTATCTTACAAGTTGAGAGAGTTACGTTTTGTTTAAAATTGTCAATGTAATGCCATTAGAGGTTTTGTGTTGAACATGAAGTTAGCAAACTGTAGCTCTCTACCAAAGGTTAGCATGTTAAGCTGTACTTTGTGTGGCAGCTCGCTTAATACAAAGAGGGTTTTTGTGCTTCATTGTAAACTTGTCTTACAAATGTGTGTTAATCTACCTGAAATTGTAGGGACAGTTTTTTTCTACTCAATGATACAGACCATTGTTGAGGAGATGCAAAACATACTGTAAATGAGTTGGGTCTGACATACTTTGAGTAATGTTACTTTGCTGCTAAAAAATGAAACATTATCAGAAGAGGATATCACCAAAGTGTGTGATTCTGTCAGGGGATTTGATCTGTTCTCTGCATGTCGTACAGGGCCTATGTACACACTGCTCTGGTATTAATTAAAAATATAATTGTAAAATGTAAGTCTCCCGCTCTTGTCATCGTTCAGGCTTTGCATTTGAACTCCTATGACTGGTTGCGGTCTTGAAGTGAATGACTTCCTGGCCTTCCTGACATCCAGGAAAATGGTGAGATTCTAATCCATTTCAATGCCAAAAGCAAGTTATTGTTTTAAACTTTTTAATATGATTTTTTGGGGAATTTCAGTTTTATTGGACAGTAGAGATCTAATGGAAACAGTGGAGAGGGAGGAGATGATATGCAGCAAAAGGCCGAGCCGGATGGTTGCTGCTCCATGTGGAACGTGTTCTATCAGGTAAAGCACTTTGGTACCCAGTTATTTATGGTATTGAGTTTGAATTTAGCCTTTGGAAGGTATTTTCCAACAGTGCATTGTAAAGACTGAAAAAACAGGCTCAAGTTAAAGCTTGACATGATTTGGTCTTTTACTTAAAGGTGGGGTAGGTAATTTTGGAGAAACCAGCTCGAGTGCGCTAGAATTTGAAAATACACAACCGGAAAAAATCTGCCACTTCCTTACAGAGCCCCTCCTCCAACACACACGAGCGCGCACATGACCAATGAGGACACGAGATAAGTTTGTGCACAGATGGAAGGCTGACAGGCAGGTAGGCCATCCAGTTACTTTAGCCGGGCCGGCTAAAATGATTGGTCGTGCTTTTTACAGTACTACGGCTTCCACAGATGACATTTTTTTATGGATTTTTTGTCAAAGCACTTAAGATTTTCATTGCTATCGGGATGTTAAGACCATTCCATGGAATATAACAAAAAGTGTATCTCGAGCCGGTTTCTCAAACTTACCTACCCCACCTTTATGTGGATGTTTGTACTCCTGTCTTCTTTTATTTCATTATCTTTCTTTCAGGTGTAACATCTACCGATGGTTGTACATAGACCTCCTCCACCTCTTTGCTGTCCTACTAGTCAACCCTCCTGAGCCTTTCCTAAATAGTGGTAAGTTGTTTTACAGTTCAGTGTACGTTAATTTAGCAACTTAATGCTTTACTGCTGTTCAATAAACCCTATATATATACATCCATCAGCAATCAATAAAACAAATCATCCAACACAAAATAGAATAAATCTATTTATTTGTATACAACAGCATCTATTGGGACTGCGCATTGATGTCATCAAGAGCCATTGAGTCTACCTTTTGTAGTCGGCCTCTCAGAATGTTTATAATTTCTTTGTCTCTTAACATTCCTATAATCATTTGTTTTTTTATTGTTGGTATTGTTTTGTTCTTTATTTTTGTTGGGAGAATCACTTTGCAATTGTGTAAGTGCTATATAAATAGTTATACTAATATTATTGTTGTTACCATCATTACTATTATTAAAAATGTTTTCTTTGTTTTCTTTATTCATCGCTGCAGAAAGGATCATGCCAGCCCACATCAAACACCTGATCAAGAACTTGTGAATCTTCAGGCAGAAAAGATGAAAACACCTGTTCAAAGTTCCAGTTCCCTGTACATGGAACCATGCCTGTCCTCTGTTCCACATGTCTTCAGTCAGTTCTGGACCCCATGACTCGGACACTAGTTCTACCAAGGCTCATTAGAGGTAAGCAGTGGTAGGAGAGTGGAGTTATCTTTGTATTTAGGCTGCAAGTCGACAAGAATAGATTACAAATCGCTTAAAAAATTGTTCAGACAAGAGGCACCATGTGTTACGCAGGTGTGGCGCTGTTATAGTCTATATAATATGCAGTTGAACTTTAAAATTAAATTATTTCCGGTGCAGAGACAAACACTCGAGGTGGATGTATAAAGTACATACTGGTGTTAATAAAATATAGCGTATATCCCTCAATTTATCGACAATAAGATTGACAATACATACTTCCGGGTGTAAAGTAATATATCTATCATACTGTAGCAGGGTGTCCGCGGGGTCTCAAAAAGTATTAAAAGTTGATAAATCAATTTAGCGAAAATTAAGGCTATTAAAAAGTATTAAACGGCATTTTCCAAGGTATTACATTTTGTAGCTTGTTTTCAATAAGTATATCAATTGTCCAAAGAGGTTGTATTCTACAGTCTGCCTGAATGTAATCATTGCGTAGGTGTGTAGTGTGATTCTGTGTAGTTTATTTATGGCATCCCGTTGGATTTGACGTCATCTGAACAGGACATCGCACGCTCACTGCTTGATAGCGCGCGAAGGTCCGTTTACGCCGGTTGTTAAACAACATCGTTATGGGGAAATGCAAGTTTGCGTCCAAATGGTTGGACGATAAGGAGGAAGGACAATCAATACTGTATATAGTAAATGTGAGGTAAAGTGTGTCGCCAAGGTAACCGATTAAAACTCCAAGTGGCGATGAGGTCTTAAAATGTATGGAAAGGGTCTTAAAAAAGGTCTTAAAAGGTATTACATCTGACTTCAGGATTCCTGCATATACCCTGTGTAGATCCTACACATCCACTGGAGGTAGATTCTGAAAGTAAAATATACACTTCTCACTAGAAATGTAATCATAAAGCATTATTATGGCCAAACTGTCCTACAATTCAGGATTTTCCACTGAAAAAAGTGTTGGATTCAAGATTCAAAGGTTTTATTCTCATATGCTCAGCAGCTACAGTGTAGAAATGTCAATGCAATTCTTCTGACCTGAGCTCCTCCAACAATGCAACATATACAATAAAATACAAAAATACAAAATAAAAAGTAGTGCAAAAAGTGTATATACATTTAATATAATAGAATATGATATTTACAAGAACAGAATATGAAATTAAATAATGTAAATTAAGAAAAAAATGTAATATGGTGTATTGCGTGGATAATAGACCCAATCACAGTGAATGTTCAAAACTAAATTTGATACATTTTTCTTTTTCATCTCACAGTGCACATATTTAAAGGAAACTTATCATGCTATATTTAAATGATATATTGTAGGGCCATACCTATATAAGGTATATTTATACGTTTCTGTTTTCGAAATACCAAACAGATCATGCATTTTAGCCATGCCTCATTTCGCTCTATGTGTTGTTTGCTGTCTACGGGTCTGATTTTGTGAGCTGCAGCTGACCACGCCCCCCTGCAGGAGAGGGGAGCCGCTCTGATCAGCTGCTGGGCTGTCAGAAGAGGGGGAGAAAAAGAGATCTCCGTCCTCCGTGTTTTATTATAGCCTATATAGAGTCGTTATTCATTTGTTTTAAAGCTCAATAAATAACAAAGAAGACCTTTGACCGGCACTTTTCTAATTTTGTCCGGAAGATTTAAACTTTAACGGACATCTTTGGGTATTGAGGAAAATAGAGAGGGTTGTGTTTTCTGACACTTGGTGAGTTCCCTGGAACACCGGGGACACATATTCATGTATAAAAGATGTACAAAAGTGCATTTTGCATGATAGGTCCCCTTTAAGTAATCATAACACAAAGCTAAAAGTTAATCTGTTTTTCCTTTCTCTTTTCAAGAGTGCTTCAGAGGATGGCTGAATTCACAAAACGTGGAGAAGACTGAGAGGGAAAAGTTGGCCGGTTACTACATTTCCCAAAAAATACAGGACCTTGTGAAAAGCTGAAAGAAACAGTTGAAGGAAACTGCTTAAAAATATGAAGTAATGGGTGTTTTGAAAATGTTTTCAAATTTGTGTTAATGTTCATTGTGTGTTATAAATTATTTTCCTGCTTCTAATCATTTGATGTATGAGTATTTATTTACAGACAATACATTCTATACATTCTGGTACCTTTCTGGTAAGGTAGGTGCTCTGATCTGAAATGATAGATTGAGCTACTGCAATTGGGTGAGAGTGTTTCATCATCATATATGACCAGCTTAACCATCAAGTAATCCCAGCTAAAGTTCTACTCAAGATCATACAAGTCTGACCAGCTAATGGTGACCAGCTAGAACACTGTGACCACCAGCTTTTACCAGCTATCCTGACCAGCTAATGGTGACCAGCTAGACCACTGTGACCACCAGCTTTTACCAGCTAAGCCAGCTATCCCGACCAGCTAATGGTGACCAGCTAGACCACTGTGACCACCAGCTTTTACCAGCTAAACCAGCTATCCCGACCAGCTAATGGTGACCAGCTAGACCACTGTGACCAAACCAGCTATCCTGACCAGCTAGACCACTGTGACCACCAGCTTTTACCAGCTAAGCCAGCTATCCCGACCAGCTAATGGTGACCAGCTAGACCACTGTGACCACCAGCTTTTACCAGCTAAACCAGCTATCCCGACCAGCTAATGGTGACCAGCTAGACCACTGTGACCAAACCAGCTATCCTGACCAGCTAAAGTGTCCAAAACCCCTCTTAACCAGCAAACTAATCCAGCCTAATATTGACTGGCTGGTCAGGCTGGTCAGGCGAGCCGACACAGGCGCCATCTTCCCACACACTGGTCATTCAAAGGCAAATATAGTATTTTTTTTTTACTATTTTTTACAGCTTTATGTCATAATGGTGTTAGAATATTTTGAAAGTTATATCATAATTTTGTAAGAAAATGTAAAACTTATGTCCTAATTGTGTCAGAATAATGTCAATTTTATGTCATAATGGCTTAAGAATAATGTAAAAATAAGAATTAAAATGAGAACTTGCGACAACTACCTCCCAGTCACCGTACCACTCTTCATGGAAACAACATGGCAACGACAGCGCAGAGCCCTGCTGCCGATTGTCTCTTGAATGCAGCTTAAAGGTAGGGTAGGTAAGTTTGAGAAACCGGCTCGAGATCGCTAGAATTTGAAAATACACAACCGGAGAAAATCTGCCACTTCCTTATAGAGCCCCTCCTCCAACACACGAACGCGCACATGACCAATGAGGGCACGAGATAAGTTTGTGCACAGATGGAAGGCTGACAGGCAGGTAGGCCACCCAGTTATTTTAGCCGGGCCGGCTCAGATGATTGGTCGTACTTTTTACAGTATTACGGCTTCCACAGATGACATTTTTTTATGGATTTTTTGTCAAAGCACTTAAGACAGGGACGGACTGGCCATCGGGACATCGGGACGAAACCCGATGGGCCGGTACTGAAGTGTGTGTGTGTGTGTGTGTGTGTGTGTGTGTGTGTGTGTGTGTGTGTGTGTGTGTGTGTGTGTGTGTGTGTGTGTGTGTGTGTGTGTGTGTGTGTGTGTGTGTGTGTGTGTGTGTGTGTGTGTGTGTGTGTGTGTGTGTGTGTGTGTGTGTGTGTTGCCTGCTGTGACCACTTTAAAATCACTTCAAATTCCTCCAGCTCAGGATTTAATCTCTACGCTTCTGACCTTCACTCTTTTACAACCAGAAATCTTCAGGGCAAAACAGAGTATTGTAATTCAAGACACAGAAGACGCAACTTTATTTCAGGTAGCTTTGCTTGAGATGAGAACAGTATCAGTCATGACAAAAATGAATTAGTTAAGTTGAAAGCAAAAATCTTAAGTTTAAATAAAATTAGGTTCGACAAAATATTATTGCTTTCAACTAACTTGATGCAGTTATGTGAAATTCGTTGACATAATACATTTAAAGTCAGCGTTTCAGTTTTTTCAGTGTATAGATTCAGAATCAGAATCAGAATACCTTTATTAGTCCCACAGAGGGGAAATGTACATAGTTACAGCAGAAAAAGAGCCACAGACAGCTTAATGTCTGTGCTTAAGTTATGATATAATACAAAAATTAAAAAAAACGTACATCATTTTCAAAATAAACATCCTGTAACAGTTCTTAGGATTTAGCAGCCAGGTGTATATTACACAGTTATTAACGGCATATATCGCATATATCGCACATTTAGCACATATTGTAGTTGGATGAGTATTTAACAGCAGCAAGTTACACAATTTATAAAATACACATCTTGTAACAGTTCTAAGGATTTTAGCAGCCAAGTATATATTACACAGTTATTAACGGCATATATATATATTGCACATATAGCCAGTGGCGACTGGTCATTAGGGGCAGGTGGGGCACAGCCCCACCTAGTGTCAGCAGAAAGTATTACAAATAATGATTACAAAAATGCAAAAAAATAAATAAAAAAATATATAAAATATATTTTAAGATCATGTTTAATCATCTGATTCGTCTGTACATTGCTGTTTTAGTCTGTGTTCTTCTAATTAGTGTGTCTACAGTCACAGTGTGTGCCTATTGAGCTGTTTAGAGCCATGTGGGACAAAACCTGATTATGCCCCTCCCTCTCGCTGTGAAGTCAACGGTGACTGTAAAAACTACACTGCGCATGCTCAGAGTATTTTGTAATGAAATGTGTGTGGCAAAAAAATAATGACCAGAGGGGCATGGAGCTACCATCCCCACCATACGTCATCTCAAATCATTCAGAGCTGATTGGCTGTAAGTACGTGTGCCGCGAAAAGTGTGGTGTGTGAAGAGGAGACGAGAGAGCTGCAGTGACGCGTCCTAAAACCAGGAAGTAAGCTGCGCATGGCTTCCCTCGACAAAAAAGCAATGAGATTTCTCCAGAGGATTTTAGAAAATAGCTGGAAATAAGATCTGTGGGAAACGTACCTGTTAGATAAATGCACGTTTTGATCAGCCGGATAACATCCACATGTCTACCCTACTTTTATAATTTTTTTATCATAAATCTATGGATTAGATTTATGATAGACTTTTGAAACTACAAGAACATAAGGAGGACTTTTACAAAAAAGTTATAGACATTTTTGTCCAGAAGGATAGGCAAATGGACTTCATCTTCAAGTCAAGGTAAGACCGCAATTTGATTGAAAATGGGATCTTACTAAGAGAGAACAATTCAATATTTAAATGATAAAATTACATTTTTTGGGTATCCTTTTGTTGAACTGTCTGTTTAAAATTAATCGAAGCATCAGACAAAAAAAGCTTTTGAAAATAATATTATATTTTGGTTTAGGTCAAAATATAATATTTGTAAACCTGAAGAGTCAGTGCCAGTGCCTCACCAGCCATGAACCTCACTGCACGTCACTGCAGAAGCTTATATATAGACATCTACGTTTTTTGTGCCCCACCACTTTTGTACATATAAAAACGCCACTGCATATAGCACATATTGCACGTAGTTGGTTGATATTTCACAGCAAGGGGTGTTATAGTCTGTGTTGTTGTGTGTGTGAGTGGGGGGGGGGGGGGTCTACTAGGGGCTGTGCTGGTTGTATAGTCCGACCGCTGCAGGAAGGAAGGACCTGCGGTATCTCTCCGTGAGACAGCGGGGGTGCAGCAGCCTGTCGCTGAAGGAGCTGCACAGTGAGGACAGGGTGTCCTGGAGCGGGTGGACAGTTTGGCTGCCATTCTCCTGTCTCCCACCACCTCCACAGTGTCCAGAGGACTCCCCAGGACAGAGCTGGCCTTCCTTACCAGTCTGTTCAGTCTCTTCCTGTCAGCAGCCGAGATGCTGCTGCCCCAGCAGGCCACACCATAGAAAATGGCTGATGCCACAACAGAGTTGTAAAAGGTCTGAAGGAGTGCCCCCTGCACCCCGAAAGACCTCAGTGTCCTCAGCAGAAAGAGTCTGCTCTGTCCCTTCTTGTACAGAGCAGCAGAATTATCAGTCCAGTCCAGTTTATTGTTCCAGGTATTTGTAAGATTTCACAATCTCAATGTCCGCTCCCTGGATGTTCACTGGTGTCGGGGGGGAGTGTTGGCGCCGTCTGAAATCCACCACCAGTTCCTTGGTCTTCGTTGCGTTGAGTTGGAGGTGGTTCCTCTGACACCAGAGGGTGAAGTATTGCGTCAGCTCCCTGTACTCCCTGTCATCCTCGTTGGAGATGAGGCCAACGATGGCGGAGTCGTCAGAGAACTTCTGCAGGTGACAGGTAGCAGTGTTGTGGGTGAAGTCTGCAGTGTAGAGGGTGAAGAGAAACGGTGCCAGCACCGTCCCCTGGGGGGCCCCCGTACTGCTGATGATGGTTTCTGATTGACACTCCCTGGTCCTCACGTACTGTGGACGGTTGGTGAGGTAGTCCAGGATCCAGGAGGTGAGGTGGTGATCCACCCCCGAGAGCTGCAGCTTGTCCCCCAGGAGCGGGGGCTGGATGGTGTTGAAGGCACTGGAGAAATCAAAGAACATGATCCTCACAGTGCCCTCAGCCTTCTCCAGGTGGGAGAGGGACCTCTGCAGCAGGTAGATGACAGCGTCATCCACCCCGATGGCAGGCTGGTAGGCAAACTGCAGCGGGTCCATTGACGGTCTCGCAAGGGGCCGAAGGTGTCCAAGGACCAGCCTCTCCAGGGTCTTCATAAGCTGTGATGTCAGCGCCACGGGCCGGTAGCTATTAAAGTCCTTGGGGTGAGGGGTCTTTGGCACAGGTACCACACAGGACGTCTTCCACAGTTGTGGTACCCTCCCTTGCTTCAGGCTCAGGTTGAATAGAAGCTCCACAATCCCACACAGCTGGTCCGCACAGGATTTGAGGAGCCTCGAGCTGATGCCATCTGGACCCGCCGCCTTCCTCGCCTTACACTTCTGCAGCTCCCTCCTCACCTGGTTGGTTGTGAGGGACAAGGTGTCGTCAGTGGGTGGAGGGGGAGAAGAAACAGGGGCTGATGTGAGAGGTGTCTGTGAGCTGATGGCCGGGGGCTGAGTAGAGGTGGGAGAGGTGATTTATAAATTAACTCGAGGGCCGTATCAAATGGTCTCGCGGGCCGTATACGGCCCGGGGGCCCGAGGTTCCCCACCCCTGATCTAGATAATACACTCAGCTGGAAGGCGCATGTTCAAGGTCTGTGCTCTAGACTTCAACAGCCGTTGTACTTTCGGCGTCAACTCCGGGCTTTCGGAGTCGACCAGAAGTTAATGTTACTGTTCTATCATGCAGTGTTGGAGAGCATCATGAGGTATGGTATTACTGCCTGGTATGGTAACTTGACAGTGCAGTCAAAGTCACAGATCGCTCGCCTGGTACAGACTGCTATGAACATTATGGGGGTTAAAAAACACCCATCTCTCCAAAACATATACGAGCAGTCCATTATCAGACAGGCAAAATAAATTGTGTCTGATCCCACCCACATACTCCACCCAGAATTCCAGCTCCTACCTTCTGGTAGAAGATTCAGGGTTCCCAAGAGCAGGCTGAACCGCTATAAGCACTCATTCCTACCTATGTCCATTAAGCTTCTTAACATTCACATGAAATGAAATGTAGTCAAATGTAATGAAATGTACTTTTTAAATGTTGGCCATGAGGGTTGTGCAATAGGTCGCCATTGTCAGTATGTGCGTCTGTGTATTGTGTTTGTTCAAACGGTGTATGACTGATGATATTTGTATGTCTCTTAAAGTCTACTATGTTTGTATATGTACATGTATGCGGAACTGCAGGACGGAGTCCAGAACAAATTTCCTTACGGGGACAATAAAGTATATCGTATCGTATCGTGTCGTATCGTATCGTATCTATCGCCGGTTAGCATCGCCATGCTACGGAAGGCTAACAGCTGATCCCGAGGAAACGCCGGACACGGTAGTGAACAGAAACAATACTAAAAAGAGTGCAAAAAGTACGGGCTTGACGTCCATAGTGCAAGAATAAGTTAAACAAAAGTAATAAAAATAAAAAGGTGAGATAGTTTAAATAAGTAATATAAGGAAAACTACTCCGTGTGAGTAAGAGCTGCTGTAACAGGCTGCCACTCGCCTTACTGTCTTACGGCCCCTACACACGGCGGCGTGCGTTGACGCTTCAACGCTTCTGCCCATTCACTTTGAATGGGGTGACGTCACGATTCGCCGAACTGCATTCTGGGAGCAAAGCGTAGCTTTTCTCGCGGTGCTCGCTGCAAAAGTAGAGCAATGTTCTACTTTTGAAGCTGAGGCGGAGGCGTCAGCCAATCAAATCCCGCGTATGCAAATCTGACAGTTCAAGCGCTAGCCAATCAAACCGCGTGTATGCTGGGAGAGCCAGACCGCAGTTCATTTCCTCATATGCCAAAAAATTGAGGAGAAAATAATCGTAGCGGTAGGGAATCACCCGGTGCTTTCAGTCCCTGTTCACCTACCGGGATACAAACCGGAGGAGCCAGGCATGGAGGGAGGTGGCAGAGACAGTGGGTGAAACTGGTAGGTTTTCGCCTGTTTGGGGAGTTTATATCCAGTGTACTTCGTTTGAATGGACAGCAGGCATAGACAGTATATTTAGCCACCAT
Organism: Trematomus bernacchii; assembly: GCF_902827165.1. Lineage (NCBI taxonomy): Eukaryota > Metazoa > Chordata > Actinopteri > Perciformes > Nototheniidae > Trematomus > Trematomus bernacchii. Next base: position 2,261,782 of record NW_022987332.1, on the reverse strand, counting down.
GCAATGTTGCATAAAATAGCACTATAGACATTAATTAAAAATTGCTTTTTAGACATTAATGTCTATGGTGAGATTCATACACGGGAGCCTTTTTAAAGCCTTTTTACCCCGCTGCAAACAGAACCCCCCCTTCCCATCACAAACTTTACACAGACCCCCCCTTCCAATTATCAACTCCTGTCTTGTTTCCGCAAACTCTTGTGTCCTGCAGCAGCTAAACGTTTTGCAAGCCCCCATTCGTTTAGTACCTAAAATAATAGCCATCGCTTTTTCCAGGTGACAAACCCGACTTTCTGGTCACTTCTTCAATTTTCCAGCCCTTGGGGAGAGACACGGGAGATTCATGTGATTGGTTGTTGGTCGCGTTGCTCGCGTAAACTCCCCAAGCTCAAGACACGCCCACCGCCAAGCGGCAACGCACGCCGCCGTGTGTAGGCTGCGTTAAAGGTAGGGTAGGTAATTCACTTCAGAAACACTTTTTGTTATATTCCATGGAATGCTCTTAACATCCCGATAGCAATGAATACATTAAAGGGCCCATGTCATGGCCATTTCCACTGATCATAATTACATTGTTGAGGTATACTAAAATAGATTTATACTGTGCAATTTTCCAAACTCACATTGGTTTCGCATACAGCATCTCTGTCAAGCATGTGTATTCAGCAGTATTCACTTTCTCCACTAAACGACTCGTTGGAGCTCTTGCCCCCCCCCTCCCTGTGAGCCTAGTGTGCTCCGATTGGTCAGCTCGGCCACTCTGTTCTGATTAGTCAACCACCAGAGAGGCTCCGCCCGCTTTTTTCGGGGAACATCAGTGTAATGGTACAGCTGAGTGTGACGGCCCCAGGGCCTTTGTGCAGGTGTGTTGCAGGGCTTACGGTGGGGTGGAGCTGAAGAGGGTAATCAGCGCGATCACGGACACCTCCGTAGCCGGTGCTATTAATCCCAGCGGCCCGGAGTCTCTCTCCAAAGCGGCTGCAGAAGGACGAACTGAGCGACCCTCTCCCCTCGACCACCTATCTCTGCATTTACCACAATAAATGTGCCGTGGTTTTGTAAACTCGTGTATGTCTCCTTGCCTTTCCGTTGTGGCCTACGAGCCGACATAACAAAGAGTAAGTTATTTTTACCTGTAATAAACTACTACTGTTTGATGAGAAATCAAATCATGGTTTGATAGGCCTACTAAGTATTTCCATTAAACTTTATTTTTAGAAATGTACAAAATGAACATAAATATACATATATACACACGGTATATCATCCATTCCTCCTCCTCTTGCCTGCGCACAGCCGGTGCGGTGCGGTGCCTTTTAGCACGAGGCCTCAGTAGTAGTAGAAGTCCCGTCCCCGTCATGGATTGTCCGCCAGGATCTGGCTGGACGAAATCAAATGCAAATCACAAAATATTAGAGAAACTTAGTTGTTTAGATTCGTTAGTAGTAGTTGTGTAATGAACAGCTTGCCTGCTAATATGCTAACCTAGCTTTGTTTACCTTGGTAGCTAACACGATATGAACGTTAGCTTGGAGGAAAGGCAACTATAATGCAGTGTAATAAAACTACTATGAACAAAAGCTAGTGGTTCATATTAGGCTAGCAATAACGTGTTTATAATTGCAATCGTATACGGGTATTCTGCTACCATACAATGTAACTTGCATGAATACATTGTTTTGCGCTAGCATACAGCTAGCCTCGTTAGCTACATGCAGTATATGTACTGTCACAATGTACGGTAAATCACCCGGACTATACTGTATGAGTATTCCGTGTGTGTGACTGCAGACATTCTCCTGCCATGACAAACATGTAAGGCCATCTGCTGACATTGTAGTTGATATATTTAAACGCTAGCAACGTAGCATCACAAAAATGTTTTTTCCGACCAAATCTAGTAAGTAAGTAAGTAAGTAAAGCTTTATTTATATAGCACCCTTCACAACACGAATGTACAAAGTGCTTTACAGTACAGTACACAATTCACAGTACAACTAAAATGTAGAATAAAAGGCATAAAAAGGCATCTAGCTCTAGCTCCGTGTGTTAGATCGGTTGCATACACGCTACGCCAGCTATAATGTAATTACGTTTCGCGACTGACCGCACGGCAAATCACCCGGAGTATACTGTCAATAGGTATTTTGTGTGTGAATGCAGACATTCTCCTGCTATGAGATACATGTATGCAAGGCCATCTGCTGATATTAGAGTTGATATATGGAAACTCTAGCAACTTAGTTAGCACAGTTAGCACTGTGTCAATGGCTTAGCAGTCCAACACAGTTTACACATTTAAACAGTCTTGTTTGATAAATACACAAATAACAATGCAAACTTACAGGTTGTATACCCGGATCTTCCCCTGCTCCAAACGGTCCAAACAAGCTGTGCATATCCGGCCTCAAACTGGGCAATGTTTTGGAAGCTTTCGTCTGTGAAATGCCGGTTCTTCGAACCTCTGGAGGAGGAACACACTGCTGCTGGTGTGGCCATAGCTCTTCGGGATTGGTCCATTTCGTTCCGGGTACCGCATGACATCAGGCGGTACCCGGAAGAATCAAATGGGCAGTGACGTGTTGATAATTTGTGATCTTCTCGCTCCCAGGAAAGAAACTTAAAATAACGAGACGAATGGAGTCTCTGAAAAGGTTCAAATGGGTAGTTTAATTAAGTAACGTGGTTAAAGAACAAGCATGGGTGAATGGAGAGACAAAGCCGGTGTGTGTCTTGAGGGAGGCTGCAGCGAAGGGAAGAGACTGAGTTATCTTTCGTCCTGCCTTTTTATCCACGTCTCGTTGTCCCCCGCTGTGCAAATAGTGGGTGGCCCCCTACTCATTTGCCGGTTCGATATCGCGAGAGCACAGATGATTTTGACATTGATATTCTCTGCCTACTTCCTTAAGCATTTTCTCCTCATTATCTCTGTCATGACTTTCTATTTAATACCTTATAAACAGCTGTAATACTTAGTTTAGAAGTCCTAGTGGTTCCGCTCCGGCACAGTTCTTATTTTACGGAAATTCCCTCTGACGTCATAGCTTCTCACGTATCTGTAAAACACTACGATCAACTAGACCTTCATTTAATATTCAGCAGTAATAATATCTTAACGTCTATCGATGTAGTGTTAAAGTCCGTACGTTTGTGTGTAACACTCCAAGTCATTTTCACTTTACATTCAGAAAACGCAACATTAGTCACAAGCTAACCGGATAAAGGATTTTTTCAGAATAAAAGCTTGGCATTGATTTCCTGAGAACTTCCGGGCTTTTCCACAATAAAACAGCTTTAAACTGACGATATGTTTTAGACTGAATTATGCTGTTTAACATTGATTTTAATTTCTAACAATCCCTCCTTTCACACCATTTAAGGTGTGAACACAATACTAAAAGTAATAAGTTCTTCATCTGACTGCTTTTAAACTGACGGTATGTTTTAGACTAAATCATGCCATAAAACATTGAATTTTAATTTCTAACAATCCCTCCTTTAACACCTTTTAAGGTGTGAACACAATACTGAAATCAATGAGTTCTTCATCTGAACTTTGCATAGTACATAACTCATATCAAAAACATACTATCAAAATGGAATGGTTCAAATAACCGTCATCAAAAATACAAACAATACATTGGTTGGTCTTCTGGTGTAAAAGTTTTCCCTGTGCATAACTTTTAGTTTTAACATTCAATATCACTTTTTAAAATAGCAGCAACTTGTGGTATTAGAACATTTCTTACTCCCTCCTTTCACAGAAACCGTTCCCATACCACATTCAGTGTTAAGGCACTTGTTTTACAAAGTATAAAAACATACTATTTAAAAATCGCATCACTAATAACAGTATAAAACATAAAAGTTAGAAACCTTTTTTGAATAGTGCAAAGTAATACCACTTTGTAGCTGGTTCTTCATTCTAATGATTTCATCATTTGAAATATATTTCATCATTTGAAATATCACATGATTTGGACATTCTTTGAACAATCTCATCATTTATCATCCATATCATTTAACATCATTTACACACTGTCTTCATTTTCATCAATATCTGTATATGGGTTGAGTCGTCTTGTTCTGCTAGCAATTGAAACTGTTCCCTTATGAGAAATGTACCCTCCCCCCTTTCATACTTTTTAAAGTATGAAAGTAATATGTTCTCTAGAAAAGGCCGTGGTGATCAATCGGTACGTTAGGGTGTGGGTACATGGAATGCAACTCCAACATCTAGCACTCCCCTGGGCCCCCCTATGCTATCCTTGTACACTGTGGAGCCTAAACTCCCTCCTTTGACTGGTCTCTTAGCCCTACTGGTTTTGGGGTGTTTCGCCATGTTGATTAACTGCCCCACTGTCATTGGTACTGCATATAAAACATCACTGGCTGTACAAGTGCACAGGTCCCAGTCTAATCCTGTGGCAAGACTGCGTACAAGGTTTTAGTTCCATGATACCATCAAACATCTACTCTGGGATACGGCATTTCAGACAGTCATTTCTGGGAGAAGATTTTGGTCAGTTACAACAATTGGAGAATTTCATCACTTATGGTTCCTACTTCAGTACCTTTGGGTGGTCCGTTCTAATGCAGTGATAAAGTTCCTTAAATGGTGTGAAAACCGGTGGAATATCAATAACTCATTATACTAATTTCTCTTCAATTCTAGTCTACTTAAAGAACTATGCTAACCCCTTTAACAGTGTGTGGAACCTTGGGCGTCCGAGCATGTAACAGTTACTCCCTCCTCTAGCAAGGATTTTAAAAACAGTAGTTATTTCATCCATGGTTTGTAGTTCAATTTAGGAATTTTCACTTATGTATATGTTTCTACTTTAAATAACATCTCTAAATTTCAGGTCATCCCTGATTAAATGGATGACCATCAGGAGGTGGTGGCGCTTGTCTTTTAAACTCATAATTTGGTGCCGTGCGCTCCCTGTGAAGCTACAAGTAAGATTTAAAACAACTGCTGGGTGGGTTGGTTGACCCCTTCTCCCTAAACGATATGGGTTGTCAAAAATATGCATCATTGCAATGAGTGATCCAAGGCCCCGCATGTATTACTCCCAATTATATTGCTTTTTCCAAAATTAAATTTGCAATCGCTCTTTGCCCAGTGTCCTTTAAAACTCTACATCTTGGACAAACAAATGTTATTTCCACCTTAACAGTTCTCCTATGGTAATAACTATGCTACAATGGCGAAAACAATACTTTAGATTGGGATACTATATTTGGCTTGGTATTAGCTCTCCCTTTAACATTGTCCAACTAACACAGATTTGTCTGCTCTTATAGAGTGGTCACTAAAACTATCCCTTTAGCTCGAGATCAATATTGTAACACATTAGATCTCTACCAAATTCAACCATGAATAAAATCTCTTAGGGAATAATTCGTTTCCATGATGGAAAAATATAAAAATATGTTCTACTCTGTACTCCTAAATCCCACAACACTCACTGCTTAAAGTGTAAAGTGTGGTGAATATTTCCATCATGTCTACCCCTTTATCTCACAGTACCCTCAGTGTGTTTTAGGATTATTTCCTCATTTTACTTTAACAGTTTCCTCTTTATTACTATTTTAATTTACCAATTTATTAATTCATGGCTAATAAATCTTTTTGTCTTTACGTATTTATCAAGTCAATTCAAGTTTGTTTGTGAATAAGTGTGTTTATGTATAAACTCACTCACTCCCGTTTTCCTTTTCTCCTCCTCTTGTTGTCTCAAGCCACGACCCCCTCACATTCTGTTAGACCATGCCAACTCCTCTGTTTCCGTCTTCTCCTCAGTCCATCAGCTCTTAAATCCTTTCGCTGGTACTCTTTTCAGTGGCCCAACTGCTTTGCATTTCATCTCCTTCTTTACAGTCTCTTCGCTGTTGTATGGAGGGCGTATTCTGCTTTCATGTCCCACACTCTGCTCTTGTGCCAAATCTCGTGGCTCAGCTTGGAACTTCATGTCCTGGGTTAGGGACTGATGAGAGTATGCCTCTTTATGTCAGCATGCTGTTCTGGTTCTGGATGCCGCAGGTGGAGAAGGTTCTGGATGCAGTCTTGTCGTTGTTGGTTCAGCTCTGGTTCTCTGTCTGTTCGATGGAGGAGGAGGAGGAGGAGGAGTCTCCTATAGAGGTCTTTGTCTGATAGGGGTCGTAGCAGTCTGACAGGCAGAGAGAGAGAGTCCAGGTCTCGGGACGCATTACCTATAGAAATTCTAACACACTGAGGTAAAGTAAATCTAACCTTCTCCACTCTATCTTCTAATCATACTATCTGTTTTAAATGTTAAATGCCATCTAAACACAATTAATGTCTACTAATAAATGTACTATATCTCTAAACATTGTTTTTTCTCCCACTGTAACACATCTACTCCAAATAACTCTTTCAGGAAACCATTTTCTTCTATAAATTGAAATACTTACATGTTTCAAGCACCACATGTTTCACACACTATAAAAGGACGTCTCCACATATTCTCCAATATTTTAAATCTCACTATTACTTAGAACAATAGTAACTTTTGTGACTGGATACATCTGTGCACAGTCGCCACAATCTGTTGGGGAATTTTGTTCATAGAGTTTGTACATACAGTTGTCCTCGTGGGTTAGTACCCTGTTTCTACTGTAATAACTTTTCAATAATTGTGCTCAGGTCACCAGTCGGTTGTCCATAGTCTTAACGGGGGTGTTTCTGGTACAGACTAAAACATGGATCCAGTGTATTTGGAGATTCCCCTAAATTGTAAATTCCCATCACTTAAATATTCCGATCACTTAAACCCATCTCATCATTTGATACAAGAACTGCATATAGGGGGGGTGAATGATCTTGATTGTAACCTCCTCATCTTTGGGAACGAGTATTTCTAACTCCTCCTCTTGTTGCTCAACTGATCTTTTGGCTCTGGGGATAAGTGAAAGTCTCTGAAACACAGCTGGTGTTTTGTTAGTGATGTGGGCATTTTCTACGAGTGAACTAATGGATCCATGTCTTTCATGATATTGTACTCCCCATCCAACCAGAAAGGTGCCAAGTGTAATGAGCACAATCAACAATGCTATTCTGACTCTTATCCCTAGGGGACCCCATAATTGCTTTGGCTTTGTTCTTGACATTTTATCCATGGTTGTGTCAGTTATAAAATGTAAATGAGTACAAAAATAACGTATACGAAAATAGAAACAAAACGTTGGACTCTTTTTCAGGTGAAAAAACAAAATAGGTTTTCACTTTAGTGTACAATCTATAAAAATCTAAAGACAATTCGTCTTTTGAGCTGTTGCTATCTTAAATCGTATTTATATTTATTGTTTTGTTCCAGCTCTGCCAAATCAGTCCTAGCTTCCAATAACTTTTCTGGAAGTTGCCAGTGAAGGGTGACAATGTGTGAGGTGGTGTCAATTTGCTCCTTTTTCTTTACCTTTAAACCGGAGCGCGTGTGAAGTTCTTTACAACTTGTCACGGTTCCGACCACCGGGGATCAGCCCACTGTGTTTTGGGAACTTTCACCCTCACCCAATCACCTGGCCGAACAGGAGTCTCTTCTGATGTCTCGTCTGGTATCTGTGCAGTCTTTCCTAGCCTGTGTAGACAAAAACTTGGAAAATATTACTCAGAGCTCTGACATATTCATCCACTTCTATTTGTCTAATATCTAAAACTGGAGCACTCCACTCCTTGGAGGAGGCCCAAGCTTTGGTATACCTTTTGTTGTTATGCGACCTATTGTTGACAACATGTTATTATTTATCAACTACAACGTTACCGAAATCCATTATCTGACTAATCATGACCTTCCCTCCTTTGAGCATAAAATGCTCAATTAATATCGCAATGATTACTCTATTATGAATAGGACATGGAAAACCCATAACGTCGTAGCAAACACATATAAATCCTCTGTGTACCCACAAGGCGTACAAAGATGTTGTGTGATGCATCGTCTTCCAATGGTATAAATGCACATTGACTAAAAATCTGCCATCAGCACAAAAATATAGTTTACTTCTTGTTAGTTCAATAATGGCTTTTGTCATGGTACTATGTATCAGTGTTGCTGCGAAAAAAAACACACTGGTGTTGCTAATACGTCTTAATAGCTCTAGGATTAGAGATTGGCTGACACTGTTAAACAAACAAATCATGACAAAATAATATGTCTTTAAACTAGTGGGAAATACGAACTACTCTCACAGAGGGTTGCACGCAGAAGAACATGAAGGGCTGATGTCCCTCACTTAAAAATAGATATTGCTTTATGCACTACTTTATAAATCAACAAATTCACTTGAACATAAATAAATGAAGACTGATTCTTGAAACTGTTGTAAAAAACCCTACAACTTCTTCATCCAAGCTCAGTGTTATGTTATTTAGTTGGCAGCTCATGCCTTAAATCAGAAACTTCAGACCTATTATAAAAATGTGTTTATGAGAGAATGTAATCTGACTCCATATATACTTCAACTTAATAAATGAAGTTCCCCTTTAAACACAGCCCCGGTCTTCTGACGGGGTCTATCTATGGTGGCTGGTAAATGTTGTGCCAGTTTCTGTCACTCTGTCACTGTTCTCCCGCTAACAGTCACTCTCTAGTTCTGCTGGGTTCTTGTTGACTTCTTCACTGGTTTGAGACAAGCGATCTTATTGAAACACCTCCCTTTGTAGCCAGACTTCACCACAGCAGAATCGAGTTTCTGTTTTTTGGTCTTAGCAGCTGCACATCAGGTGTAGCCTGTACTGCCCCTTGAACTGCAGTCGATTTAAACAGGAGGACTTGGTAAGGACCCTCCGTCTTGGGCGAGGACTAGGCTTTCATCTTCATCTTTTGGGCAAAAACCATTGTATTGACCTCTCTAGCTGTGTGGGCACAATAGTTTTCTGTGTGGGGGAACAACATCACTCGTAATCTCTTTCCTTCTCATAATTACAAAAATAGTCTGCTAAATGTTCTACTATGTTTTAATCTTCTTATACTAATCTGTGGATGATTTATATTTAAATGCAATATGCTACTCACTATTGTTAAATAACATTCAACACATTCATGTTTGGCTCTGCGGGTGCTCCTAACTTAGTGTATTTTGGCGACATATTGCTTAAGTAGTTGGATATAGTTATTAAATGTATCCAAGATGAATCACTAATCTTCTGAATAGTACCTTCGCTCCTGATAGAAAATATCCTATGTCATCCGAACTTAACTTCAATACCTGGGATTTTTTTTTTTTTTTTTTTTTTAAAGATTAATAAAGTAAAAATAAAAATATGCAAAAAAGTTTTTTAATTTTTTTTTTTTTTCTTTTTTTTTTTTTTTTTCTTTTTTAATTTTTTAATTTTTTAATTATTATTATTTTTTTTTTAACCTTGTACAGTGGCTTGGCTTTGAAATATGCAAATAGAAATCTCGTAAAAATCTAGCTTTACTGTGTATAGTGTATTCCAAAGTGCATGAAATTATGCTAATGTCATAAACTATGTTTTTACTTCAATTGTGTGGTGTTTAGGTATTCTACAGTCTAGGTTGAAAGACTTATGTAAGGTTTCTTATCTTAATATCAGGAACCACCTGTGATTCTATCTATGTGTGATGAAGTACGTGTTCATCTATAATACTTGAAAGTAAACCTTAGCATAATTATAATCAATTGGTGTTGTATTTATACGTTTGTCCTTTTACCCCCATTTCTTGTGCAACAATTCTGTACAACCAGCAGAGTGTGCTGTTGTAATTTTTCAGCTTTTTTCCACCCTTTTTTAGCTCTTCTAAAAACGGACTTCTTTTTAACAAGAAGCTTATTTTCTTAATAACTACCTTTGATATGGGAAAGAAATTGACTTTATGATTAAACAGTCAAACTTAAACCAGCGAATACACTTGCAATCACAATGTTTAGGATTAATGGACAAAGCATAAAAACAGCCATCAGCACACACACTTTTTAGGATTAATCGACAAAGCATAAAACAGCCAAACCACATCGCACAGTATAAGCATAAGCAGGTAAAACTCCTTTGCAAGGACTAATATTTCAAAAATCAGATTTGAGCTTTTTAGAAAATACAATAATCTTTTTCTTCAAAAACCAAACTCCAACGGTATAGATAACCTGATTCAGCAAAATAGAATATCTAATTCCAACTTTGACTCAAGAAGAATGATTTTTTCTACACACTATGGAGGTCATGAATATTGAATTAGCCTCATGTGAGTGACACTGAATGGATTTCAAAAAGACAACAACTGGTCCTCTGAATTAGCATTTCACAGAATGGCGACTGCCATGTCATTGTTTGTCAACATGAGGTCAAAACAAGATGGCAACTGATTTCAAATGCTGACCTGCAGAACAAAGAGTTTTTTGCAAGAAGAATGGCTGTCTCTGATGCGTTGAAATCCTGGAGGTGTTGATCTCAACAAGGAGACCTCATTCCAGGCTAAACTTCAGAGCAGTATAACAGCACGACACTCTCAATATGCTATACAATTTAAACAAGTTAATACAAAATAGTTAGAGACCATCAAAACTATTTAGCCTATGGTCGTCTGGGCAACTCTCACGCTATTATGCGACCAAATGGGAAGCCAGTCAAACACTATTAAAAGAATATCGTCTATCTAACGCACGAATGCCGCATTTCTTTCCGTAATGCACACGCAATGATTAAAGAGTATACTTCAGACTTCCACAGACTCTTATCACCAATTAAACAAGAGACCATCTCACTTATTTGGGACAATGAAACAAGACGATTCCATCTGATCTTGAGACTAAAAACGAGACGATGCCATCAACTCTCTTTAACAAGAAGATTCCATCTTTAACTTGCTAATAACGAGAAAAGATACCATCTATTTCTCTGTCAAGAAGATACCATCTGTCTTGAGAATATACAAAACGACAAGAGTCCATCTATAAGTCGTCAAACACAATATAATAAGTAGTTGGATATAGTCCTTAAATGTATCAAAGATGAATCACTAATCTACTGAATAGTACCTTCGCTCCTGATAACAAATATCCTATGTCATCCGAACTTAACTTCAATATCTGGGATTTTTTTTTTTTAATTTTTTTAATTTTTTTTAAAGATTATATAAATACCGGCTTAAAAGCACATTAATATATCCGGCTTGGAAAACACACACATTATAATCATGCAGTTGGTTTAAAAAAACATGCAGTTGGTTAATGAATCAAAGAAAGGAAAATAGACTCACCCTGCTTGCTCTAAAACAACGCCACGTGGTTTGGTTTAAATTTATATTTAACATTAAATTAACAGCTGTTCTCAGGATGTCCTGCTCGCCGCAAAACACACAAATCTAAATGGTTCTATATAAGCTATTGAAGAATTTGATATAACTGGCTTCTCCTTACCGTTCGCATATGGGCCCTTTGTGTGTCTTTTGGTTCGCCAAAATCTCCGTCGAAACTAGCGGTTTCTCTCCCAGTGTCGAGATCACACGTCGGGGTCACCAAATGTTGATAATTTGTGATCTTCTCGCTCCCAGGAAAGAAACTTAAAATAACGAGACTAATGGAGTCTCTGAAAAGGTTCAAATGGGTAGTTTAATTAAGTAACGTGGTTAAAGAACAAGCATGGTGAATGGAGAGACAAAGCCGGTGTTGTCTTGAGGGAGGCTGCAGCGAAGGGAAGAGCCTGAGTTATCTTTCGTCCTGCCTTTTTATCCACGTCTCGTTGTCCCCCGCTGTGCAAATAGTGGGTGGCCCCCTACTCATTTGCCGGTTCGATATCGCGAGAGCACAGATGATTTCGACATTGATATTCTCTGCCTACTTCCTTAAGCATTTTCTCCTCATTATCTCTGTCATGACTTTCTATTTAATACCTTATAAACAGCTGTAATACTTAGTTTAGAAGTCCTAGTGGTTCCGCTCCGGCACAGTTCTTATTTTACGGAAATTCCCTCTGACGTCATAGCTTCTCACGTATCTGTAAACACTACGATCAACTAGACCTTCATTTAATATTCAGCAGTAATAATATCTTAACGTCTATCGATGTAGTGTTAAAGTCCGTACGTTTGTGTGTAACACTCCAAGTCATTTTCACTTTACATTCAGAAAACGCAACATTAGTCACAAGCTAACCGGAATAAAGGATTTTTTCAGAATAAAAGCTTGGCATTGATTTCCTGAGAACTTCCGGGCTTTTCCACAATAAAACAGCTTTAAACTGACGATATGTTTTAGACTGAATTATGCTGTTTAACATTGATTTTAATTTCTAACAGGTTCCAGATACCCTAAGGAGTTAATTGAAACCAAAAAGTTGTCAAGCCTTGGTATTGCAACAATGTTTGCAAAAGCTTCTTGCGACACAATATAGTGTCCACTTTGGCACTAAAGAGTTAAGCAATTTCACATTTTCGATAATGGATGCTTAGTCTTGTGAACGTGTTTCCTTCTGAATAAGGATGGAAAGGACAAGGACCCTACTGACCCAAAGCTTTTACAATTAGCAGAGGATGGTTTCGATCCATCGACCTCTGGGTTATGGGCCCAGCACGCTTCCGCTGCGCCACTCTGCTCACCTCTTTGAATCCAACGCTGTCAAAAATGTGGATGACGGATTGTTTGAACATTTGGAACCTGGGAGAACCGACATTTCAGCAGCTTACATGTTGGATTTTGGAACCAGGATAGCTAACAGGTGTGTTTTAACCATGTGCTGTACGTGTCATGTTAGTGTGTTAGCAACTGAAAAAAACTGTAATCATTGAAAAAGATGACTTTTTTTCACAATATTAACAATATTATGTTACTGTTCCAAACCCAGGTTATTTGTGTTGTGTTGCTTTACTCGATATGACTATTTTTCGACTGTTGCCGGGCAGAATAGAGGTGAAAAAAAATGAACTGGTTTGGGCTAAATAAAAACAAAGTCCGCATATACTTGTTTTTCTCGGTCTATTTAGAGTCACCTTGTAGATCCTTGTAGGTTTTTCTGTGTCTTTTTTTTGTAGTAACCAAGTCAGCAGCAGCATTTAGCATTTAGCATTTAACCAATACAGCTCTTGCAACACTGGATTTGGTCATGGGCTGTCTTGTAACAATATGCTTACATTTCTTTCCCAAGATCATGTCTCACTGAATGTTACAGTGAAAAACACCATTTGTCAGAAGTGGAATTCGAACCCACGCCTCCAGAGGAGACTGCGACCTGAACGCAGCGCCTTAGACCGCTCGGCCATCCTGACTGAAAAAGACAATTCTACAGTACATTTTGCCTGAAAAATAAAACTCAGAAATGTTCATTAATTAACTGACCCATTAATGAACAGCCCCTCGCACTTCCCCGGGTTGTTTTACCTCCTTCCACAGGTAAAGCAAACTGGAATATCCCCTACTTTGATTCAAAAGAAGAGCTATTTAAAAGGGTGCTGTGGCTTAGTTGGTTAAAGTGCCTGTCTAGTAAACAGGAGATCCTAGGTTCAAATCCCAGCAGTGCCTTATTGTAGCACAGACATACTCTCTCTTTGGCCTACTTGAATAAGTCATAAAGGTTCCAGATACCCTAAGGAGTTAATTGAAACCAAAAAGTTGTCAAGCCTTGGTATTGCAACAATGTTTGCAAAAGCTTCTTGCGACACAATATAGTGTCCACTTTGGCACTAAAGAGTTAAGCAATTTCACATTTTCGATAATGGATGCTTAGTCTTGTGAACGTGTTTCCTTCTGAATAAGGATGGAAAGGACAAGGACCCTACTGACCCAAAGCTTTTACAATTAGCAGAGGATGGTTTCGATCCATCGACCTCTGGGTTATGGGCCCAGCACGCTTCCGCTGCGCCACTCTGCTCACCTCTTTGAATCCAACGCTGTCAAAAATGTGGATGACGGATTGTTTGAACATTTGGAACCTGGGAGAACCAACATTTCAGCAGCTTACATGTTGGATTTTGGAACCAGGATAGCTAACAGGTGTGTTTTAACCATGTGCTGTACGTGTCATGTTAGTGTGTTAGCAACTGAAAAAAACTGTAATCATTGAAAAAGATGACTTTTTTTCACAATATTAACAATATTATGTTACTGTTCCAAACCCAGGTTATTTGTGTTGTGTTGCTTTACTCGATATGACTATTTTTCGACTGTTGCCGGGCAGAATAGAGGTGAAAAAAAATGAACTGGTTTGGGCTAAATAAAAACAAAGTCCGCATATACTTGTTTTTCTCGGTCTATTTAGAGTCACCTTGTAGATCCTTGTAGGTTTTTCTGTGTCTTTTTTTTGTAGTAACCAAGTCAGCAGCAGCATTTAGCATTTAGCATTTAACCAATACAGCTCTTGCAACACTGGATTTGGTCATGGGCTGTCTTGTAACAATATGCTTACATTTCTTTCCCAAGATCATGTCTCACTGAATGTTACAGTGAAAAACACCATTTGTCAGAAGTGGAATTCGAACCCACGCCTCCAGAGGAGACTGCGACCTGAACGCAGCGCCTTAGACCGCTCGGCCATCCTGACTGAAAAAGACAATTCTACAGTACATTTTGCCTGAAAAATAAAACTCAGAAATGTTCATTAATTAACTGACCCATTAATGAACAGCCCCTCGCACTTCCCCGGGTTGTTTTACCTCCTTCCACAGGTAAAGCAAACTGGAATATCCCCTACTTTGATTCAAAAGAAGAGCTATTTAAAAGGGTGCTGTGGCTTAGTTGGTTAAAGTGCCTGTCTAGTAAACAGGAGATCCTAGGTTCAAATCCCAGCAGTGCCTTATTGTAGCACAGACATACTCTCTCTTTGGCCTACTTGAATAAGTCATAAAGGTTCCAGATACCCTAAGGAGTTAATTGAAACCAAAAAGTTGTCAAGCCTTGGTATTGCAACAATGTTTGCAAAAGCTTCTTGCGACACAATATAGTGTCCACTTTGGCACTAAAGAGTTAAGCAATTTAACATTTTCGATAATGGATGCTTAGTCTTGTGAACGTGTTTCCTTCTGAATAAGGATGGAAAGGACAAGGACCCTACTGACCCAAAGCTTTTACAATTAGCAGAGGATGGTTTCGATCCATCGACCTCTGGGTTATGGGCCCAGCACGCTTCCGCTGCGCCACTCTGCTCACCTCTTTGAATCCAACGCTGTCAAAAATGTGGATG
This sequence comes from Trematomus bernacchii, assembly GCF_902827165.1. Classification (NCBI taxonomy): domain Eukaryota; kingdom Metazoa; phylum Chordata; class Actinopteri; order Perciformes; family Nototheniidae; genus Trematomus; species Trematomus bernacchii. The sequence goes on along the minus strand of NW_022987332.1, from coordinate 2,246,628 downwards.
ACGGATTGTTTGAACATTTGGAACCTGGGAGAACCAACATTTCAGCAGCTTACATGTTGGATTTTGGAACCAGGATAGCTAACAGGTGTGTTTTAACCATGTGCTGTACGTGTCATGTTAGTGTGTTAGCAACTGAAAAAAACTGTAATCATTGAAAAAGATGACTTTTTTTCACAATATTAACAATATTATGTTACTGTTCCAAACCCAGGTTATTTGTGTTGTGTTGCTTTACTCGATATGACTATTTTTCGACTGTTGCCGGGCAGAATAGAGGTGAAAAAAAATGAACTGGTTTGGGCTAAATAAAAACAAAGTCCGCATATACTTGTTTTTCTCGGTCTATTTAGAGTCACCTTGTAGATCCTTGTAGGTTTTTCTGTGTCTTTTTTTTGTAGTAACCAAGTCAGCAGCAGCATTTAGCATTTAGCATTTAACCAATACAGCTCTTGCAACACTGGATTTGGTCATGGGCTGTCTTGTAACAATATGCTTACATTTCTTTCCCAAGATCATGTCTCACTGAATGTTACAGTGAAAAACACCATTTGTCAGAAGTGGAATTCGAACCCACGCCTCCAGAGGAGACTGCGACTTGAATGCAGCGCCTTAGACCGCTCGGCCATCCTGACTGAAAAAGACAATTCTACAGTACATTTTGCCTGAAAAATAAAACTCAGAAATGTTCATTAATTAACTGACCCATTAATGAACAGCCCCTCGCACTTCCCCGGGTTGTTTTACCTCCTTCCACAGGTAAAGCAAACTGGAATATCCCCTACTTTGATTCAAAAGAAGAGCTATTTAAAAGGGTGCTGTGGCTTAGTTGGTTAAAGTGCCTGTCTAGTAAACAGGAGATCCTAGGTTCAAATCCCAGCAGTGCCTTATTGTAGCACAGACATGCTCTCTCTTTGGCCTACTTGAATAAGTCATAAAGGTTCCAGATACCCTAAGGAGTTAATTGAAACCAAAAAGTTGTCAAGCCTCGGTATTGCAACAATGTTTGCAAAAGCTTCTTGCGACACAATATAGTGTCCACTTTGGCACTAAAGAGTTAAGCAATTTAACATTTTCGATAATGGATGCTTAGTCTTGTGAACGTGTTTCCTTCTGAATAAGGATGGAAAGGACAAGGACCCTACTAACCCAAAGCTTTTACAATTAGCAGAGGATGGTTTCGATCCATCGACCTCTGGGTTATGGGCCCAGCACGCTTCCGCTGCGCCACTCTGCTCACCTCTTTGAATCCAACGCTGTCAAAAATGTGGATGACGGATTGTTTGAACATTTGGAACCTGGGAGAACCGACATTTCAGCAGCTTACATGTTGGATTTTGGAACCAGGATAAGTAACAGGTGTGTTTTAACCATGTGCTGTACGTGTCATTTTAGTGTGTTAGCAACTGAAAAAAACTGTAATCATTGAAAAAGATAACTTTTTTTCACAATATTAACAATATTATGTTACTGTTCCAAACCCAGGTTATTTGTGTTGTGTTGCTTTACTCGATATGACTATTTTTTCGACTGTTGCCGGGCAGAATAGAGGTGAAAAAAAAATGAACTGGTTTGGGCTAAATAAAAACAAAGTCCGCATATACTTGTTTTTCTCGGTCTATTTAGAGTCACCTTGTCGATCCTTGAAGGTTTTTCTGTGTCTTTTTTTTGTAGTAACCAAGTCAGCAGCAGCATTTAACCAATACAGCTCTTGCAACACTGGATTTGGTCATGGGCTGTCTTGTAACAATATGCTTACATTTCTTTCCCAAGATCATGTCTCACTGAATGTCACAGTGAAAAACACCATTTGTCAGAAGTGGGATTCGAACCCACGCCTCCAGAGGAGACTGCGACCTGAACGCAGCGCCTTAGACAGCTCGGCCATCCTGACTGAAAAAGACAATTCTCCAGTACATTTTGCCTGAAAAATAAAACTCAGAAATGTTCATTAATTAACTGACCCATTAATGAACAGCCCCTCGCACTTCCCCGGGTTGTTTTACCTCCTTCCACAGGTAAAGCAAACTGGAATATCCCCTACTTTGATTCAAAAGAAGAGCTATTTAAAAGGGTGCTGTGGCTTAGTTGGTTAAAGTGCCTGTCTAGTAAACAGGAGATCCTGGGTTCAAATCCCAGCAGTGCCTTATTGTAGCACAGATATGCTCTCTCTTTGGCCTACTTGAATAAGTCATAAAGGTTCCAGATACCCAAAGGAGTTAATTGAAACCAAAAAGTTGTCAAGCCTCGGTATTGCAATAATGTTTGCAAAAGCTTCTTGCGACACAATATAGTGTCCACTTTGGCACTAAAGAGTTAAGCAATTTAACATTTTTGATAATGGATGCTTAGTCTTGTGAACGTGTTTCCTTCTGAATAAGGATGGAAAGGTCAAGGAGCCTACTGACCCAATGCTTTTACAATTAGCAGAGGATGGTTTCGATCCATCGACCTCTGGGTTATGGGCCCAGCACACTTCCGCTGCGCCACTCTGCTCACCTCTTTGAATCCAACGCTGTCAAAAATGTGGATGACGGATTGTTTGAACATTTGGAACCTGGGAGAACCGACATTTCAGCAGCTTACATGTTGGATTTTGGAACCAGGATAGCTAACAGGTGTGTTTTAACCATGTGCTGTACGTGTCATTTTAGTGTGTTAGCAACTGAAAAAAACTGTAATCATTGAAAAAGATGACTTTTTTTCACAATATTAACAATATTATGTTACTGTTCCAAACCCAGGTTATTTGTGTTGTGTTGCTTTACTTGATATGACTATTTTTCGACTGTTGCCGGGCAGAATAGAGGTGAAAAAAAATGAACTGGTTTGGGCTAAATAAAAACAAAGTCCGCATATACTTGTTTTTTCATAAAGGTTCCAGATACCCAAAGGTGTTAATTGAAACCAAAAAGTTGTCAAGACTCGGTATTGCAATAATGTTTGCAAAAGCTTCTTGCGACACAATATAGTGTCCACTTTGGCACTAAAGAGTTAAGCAATTTAACATTTTCGATAATGGATGCTTAGTCTTGTGAACGTGTTTCCTTCTGAATAAGGATGGAAAGGACAAGGACCCTACTGACCCAAAGCTTTTACAATTACACTGTAAGCCCCAATAAGTAAACTTAACTCCAAAAAATTAGGGCAACTGATTGCCTTTAGTATTTTAAGTTAATGAACTCAAAATTTACAATTTTCAAGAACTTAAATGATTGGATTAAATGCTATATGTACCTATTGATTACAGTCAATTTAAAAATGGCTTATTAAGTCAACTCAAATATATTCAGGTACTGTGACTTAAACATTTGAATTCACCTCTACTAATGGATTAAGTTACCAGAACTTAAAAAAACAAGTACTCAAACAGTCTTTTTTGGGTAAACAGAACTCAATATTTATTATTAATTCAACTTTAATATGTTCAGGTACCGTGACTTAAACATTTGAATGCACCTCTACTAATGGATTAAGTTACCAGAACTTTAAAAAAAAGTACTCAAAGTCTTTTTTTTTGGGTTAACAGACCTCAATATTTATTATTTCAACCAAACCAAACACATTGACTTAGTCAACTCAAAATCACATAACTTAAAACTTAAAAACATTGAGGCAACTGATTGCCTAAATTAAATCGAGTGCGACTAACTTGAACAGCTTTAGTAAATGTCTTATTTTCTAGCCCTCCTATTTAACATGCTGTCCTGTTAACATTTACAAGACAGTAAAATAAGTAATCATAAAAAAAAATAAAAAAAATGCAAAGGCAATTGTACTTCTGGCACATTTTGGTTAAAACCTGAATAGGGCAACAGGGCAACAACTTCAAATCACAATGACAGTCTGAACCCTTTAACTGTAAAACTCTAAAATGTAAATGAATTACATTAACAAGTATCAAATCTTCACCTGGATGAGTTAAAGTGCAGCAACAACAACAAACAAACGCATAAACACACATTCACATTATTAATGCCGGTTTATCAGAAATAGCAACTTTTTTAAGGCATTTTTTTTTTTAGAAGGAAATCACTTTGAAGTAGAGGGAAAATGCCTTAAAATGCCGCACTCCACACCTGTTTTTCAGATGGATTTCTACACATGCATCATCAAGTCATTCTTGAGGGTCTGCAACTTGGGCGACAATTTACGATCTTCCAGACCAAGTAAAATCTTCTGAGTGAACTCGAAAGTGTTTGTCAGTCCTTTGGGATAGCTGAGGTGTAGTGCATAAATTAGTCCAAACATTACCAGGAATGCATCTGCAAGTCTGGGGAGGCTGACCACAATGTCATTTTCGATGACGACAGAGATGGTCACAGGCTGATATTGCACTTGACTTGTGCCATTGTCACTGATGACAGTAAGGAGGGCCACTGCAACACCTCCAAGCTCTGGTTCGGACTCTTCCTAAATTAATGAAAGAGAGATAATAATCACAAACTGGGTGTTGGTCATGCATTACATTACATTACATTACATGTTACTTGTTATATGTCAGATTCCTCCGCGTACCACCAGTGGTACAGGTTGAGAACCACTGGCTTAAGGGATTAGACTGTTTTAATTTCTTAAACAAATGGCCGGAACCAGATACTAAAGCTGCATTACATTACATTACATTACATGTTACTTGTTAGACGCTTTTATCCAAAGCGACTTACATACTCAATACTGTGGGCAATCCCCACAGGAGCAATTTGGGGTGAAGTGTCTTGCCCAGGGACACAACGACATGCTGACTGCAGTGGGGTTTGAACCTGTGCTCCCTTGATCCGAACACCAATGCTCTATCCACTGCGCCACAGGCAAATCTTGATTTTCTGTGTGGCAATATCTTTTGACTGCAACTCTTGGAGATATGTTTTCTAAGTTGTTCATATTTTAGTTAGAACTATGTTTTAGAGAGTTGTTTTGTCAACAGACTACACATTTAAAGGTGAAAAACAGGTGTTCTACACCAAATAATCAGACGAGCGACCAGTGAACCCAAGTGCCAGGAGATAAAACATATCCAATAAATGTTTTACTTAACTTCAGTATCGCTTCAAACTAAAAAACAGATTCAGTTCATTTGTATTTGGGTGAAGGAAAACAGACCAAAACCTCTGCAAATCACACAAACTATATGGATGGATAGACAGAACCAGGATAAGTGCCAACAAATATTTGTATTTTAATGAACTCTTCACTTAATATAGAGTGGTACTGTTAATTAATTAAGGAGACTCACTGTGCAGGTTCGGAAAAATCCAGAGGTGTCCTCTTGCAGATACACAGGAAGGGCATGGATAACGGTGGTACGCCTGGTGTTGATGTCATGTAATTCCTATAACGATAAAAATATAAGCGTACAAACTGTTGAGTTTACTGAACAAACCTGTCAATCCAACAATCCAATCAGAACATATATCCACAGATAACCTGTTCACATCTTTAATGCAATCAGACCAATAGCAAAAACAAAGTGGGCTAATTGTAAAATTCAAAAGATATTTTTTTAATCTGTCGACTATCAACGTTAGATGTTCAACCTTTGAATTGTAAAATAATCTCTTTACCTGTTCAGCGTGGATTTTGAAAATTTCAGCCAAAGCCTCAGCTGTCTTCCCAGTTTTGGACGCCTTCTGTCTAAATATGACCATCAGTCGAGGAAGATGGCGGTCAAAAGCAGCGTAGAACGTGTTCGGCAGATTCTGGTTGGTAATCCGTTGGAACTCTGCATACACCTATTTAAAAAACAGAGCAGTAGGACAATACAGCAATGTCAATTAGTCAGTTCAAAATAAATCAAACTAGGTTAAAGTGGTATCCTCCTTACAAATGTAATAGATCCTCCAAGTTTGACCAGTCAGTTCCTTCCCTGTGGCAAGAACAAGAACTTCAGCTGGACTGTTCTTTTCCTTGCATTACATTACACCACAGGGAAGGAGCTGGAACTTTGAAGATCTATTACACTCCTATATACAGCAAATAGCCACTATAAGAGTCACAGAATGTGCCATATGTTATCAATAAAGAAGAAAACAGGAAAAAGAGAGCTAATCCATATTACCTCAGACTCCATTTTGAGAGCAGGCCAGAGGTCCATGAGCTCGTTCACTGGCGGGCACGTCCTCACTATGGTCTGTCGCCGCAGTGCAAATGTGGTCTGCATCATCTTTTTAATGAGGGGTAGGTCCATCTCAGTCTTCCTCAACAATTGTCTGCCTGAAGTGCTCAAGACTTGAGGGATCCTCTCCTTGGGGAAGGTTGGGTAGAAAGTTGACTTTGGCTCGCTTGGGTCTTTTAATGTTGGATAAATGAAAAATATTCACAGTTAATACATTTAGTTTATTATTTATCGAGTATGATAGATTATTTCTTTCTTTCAGAAAGAGAAAGAGAGAGAGAGAGAGAGAGAAAGAGAGAGAGAGAGAGAGAGAGAGGTTTGTCTCCTTCAGACTAAAGCTGAACAAATCCTATATTTAAAATGTAATGTAAGCTACTGCCTAATAACTTCTTAAACATCCATTGAGATATTGTTAGTATGGTAAATGAATTCATGGACAAGAAATGGACAAGCGTTAGTAGTATTACATATCCCGCTTCAATCTCATTAGTATGCATAAAAAAGTGACAGGTCACACCTTCTAAGTCCCGCCCCCTAATTATGTTAATGACCCCCCTTTGATATGCTAATGAGCCCCTTTGTTCGAGGTGTTATCGCGTACAGGTGTTACATCCTCCCCGGTAGCCCCCACCCCCCTCAGCCCACCCCCCCCTCTCCCTCACATACAGGTGCTACATCCTCTCAGGTAGCCCCCACCCTTCTCAGCCCCCACCCTTCTCAGCCCCCACCCCGCTCAGCCCCCACCCTCTCAACCCACCCCTCCTCCCCCTTACAGCAGGTTTCACATCCGCCCTCCCAGCCCCCACCCCTCTCAGCCCCCACCTCCCGCAACCCACCCCCCTCCTCATCCCCCTCCTGTCCGGTCAGCAGGGCCGTTACAGTTTAAATCTTACGGACAAAATTAGATATGATTCGATATTAAACAAACTAATTATAGTAGATTAATTAACTATTCAAACGTGTACAGTAATTTACAATAACACGGGAATAATAAAACGGGGGCGCTCTCCCTCCTCTCATGACAACACGCCAGTATCATGCAGCTCGCGGGTCCAATAATGAGGGACTCGACAGTAAAACTAAAACATATCTATAACTAGTTTAAGTAGTTTGAGAGGTAATTAAAATAGCTACGTGTGATATCTACGAGTGTGTTTTGTTCCGCTCAACGCATGCAGAGATGCATGTCGAATAGTCCGCAGCACCGGTTCTCCCGTCAGCAACAGCACAGGGTCTCTCCCGTCACGTTACTAGCGTTTATGTCCATGCACAATCAGCCCCTACAGGACATCTTTTGTCGGTCACACACTATTCTTGTATGTCACATAAGAGGTGCAATTGATGCGGTATTGCGCTAAAGGGGATATCATTCTGGCCGGAGAGATTTCCCTCCACACACACACACACACACACACACACACACACACACACACACACACACACACACACACACACACACACACACACACACATATATACCCGTATTCCCCTCCTACCCAGCCTTTTTTTTTTTTAAATAAGAGTTGGGTTAATAACTAAGGAGGCTCTCTTGAAGTGTACGGATGGTGAACTAATGTTTAATTACTATACTAACTATAAGGGCCTCTCTTATTGAAAGAAGGGGTAATCTGGTAATAAATGCAACAAAGTCTCTCTGAAGAGGTTGGCATTAAATTAAAGATCTTAATGACCCCATGGTGTTTGGTTTTTTGTCTTTATGTTTAATTACATCAATCCCTTAATAAAATAATCCTTATATGAAGTTATATGAGATTAGAAATAGCTGCAGGTATGGAGGAAAGAGAAGATTTTTTTTATTTTTTAAATGTGCTCACCACAGATGTTAGCTGTAAAAACACTTAAGAATGCACAGACTTGAAGGTGTGACCCGAGATGGCTCTTGCCAGTTCCTCCCACACACACACACACACACACACACACACACACACACACACACACACACACACACACACACACATACACACACACACACACACACACACACACACACACACACACACACACACACACACACACACACACACACACACCACACACACGCACACACGCCGTGTGAAATCGGGGGTGTCCCCCGACCCCGATAGAATCTTCCCTCCCCTCAGCAGTTCTGGGCGACCCCCAACACCACTGCAGTCTGAGAGCCAGGCATATTTTTGAGCTTCTCAGTGTGGCCGTAGAACAGCTCTGGATGACCCCATCCCAGACAACGAGTTGCCATACAGGTAAATTACTTGTGGTTATTTTTATAAGATGATCGCAAAATGAATTGTTGTTAAATGTAATATTTCAGTGTTTTCAAATACTTACCTCTCTGTCTCTTTTCTGTACAGATCTGCCTCACGATCGCAGCGCTACGACCGTCAACTTTATGGTTACACCAACTGAATAAGCTGGAGCCATCTGATAGCGGTGTGGTTTTCTTCAGCAGTGAGAAATGTATTTTTGATTTCCTTTCCATTTTCTTGTGATGGGATGATTTCATAAACGGTCAAACATGGGTGATTTAGCAGCTGCAGAAACGTCGTTTCTGCATTGTTTGAATGGTATAATTCCCCTAAGCGAAAATGAATACATATATAGTGAAATGTCATTTCCTCAGTGTTCAAACAATATTGGCGAGTTGAGTGACGAAGAACTAGATGTAAACGACCATTGCGCCCCCTCAGAAACAAACTCAAGCTACCCAACAATATTAGATAGCGCACTGAAAGCAGTTTCCCCCGTGCAAGACGGTGTACACAATGATCAAAACAGCATCCCGAATGCTCCCGAGTTAGCAGGCCCGTCGTTACAAAATGGTGGAAATGTTAATGACAGTCGGAATGCTTCAACACGTGTTGTGTCTCGACCTGTATTCAATAACATAGAACTGAGTCAGTCTTTAGTCCTACCCCGTCCTAGCGCCGAGGCAGATTACACATCGTATCACGGTAGTATGATGGTCAGTGTACATGATATGCTGGATGAGGCTTTTTTACTAGCAGAGAGGGAAGATCTTGTACAGATTGAGTTAAGGGGGGAGCAACTGCAAGGTAACGTGTCAGCCATTTTGAATGCCAACCACGACAGTAATCTGAATGATTTTGATGAAGCGCTCTTCAACGCAGTGCAGTCAAATTGGGCTGTTATGGCAGATAGCGATCTTGAATTAGTGGTGCAAATTGTTCATTCCCCTCGGGGTGGTGGGGAGAAACGATTAGCTAGTAAAATGTTGGACAATGAAATTGTTAAAAAGAAGAAGCGCTTTCTTTACATTGTTCACAACCAGCTGTGTTTTGCTATTAATTTAGCACTGTTGCTGCATGACAACCTCACTGATAACGAAGGTATTGAACGCGGTAGAGAGATTCAGAGGGGGGTGGGTTTGACAGACCAGACAGCGGTGACGTTCACTGACATTGAGAAATTCGAAGAGAGTCTAAATTGCAAGATTGTGGTGTTTTACAGAGGCAATGAAGATCGGACCCTCTGTAAATTCCAGACAGACGGTCCCAAAAGAGATAAAACTGTTTTTTTGTTTCTCTGCAAAAGCCATTACTATGGGATTAAGAACTTGAAGGGTTTTCTAGGCTCTTCTTTTGTCTGTGAACACTGCTACACCGGCTACAGCTCGCGATGGTTTCATTCATGTAGTGGCCATTGTTTTGTCTGTCTTGACCCCTCATGTACTCTGGATGAGTTTAAACCCATCTTTTGTAAAGACTGTAACAAAACTTGCCGTACGGTCGGCTGTCATGCTCGACATAAAAAACAGACACAGAGAGCATCAGCCATTGCCAGTAACTGCGATTTACACAAAAAGTGTGTAGATTGTCAACTTTCTTACTACATTCCCCAGAATAGTGCAGATAAAGCACACAAGTGTCAGGTGAAAAAATGTAAGACATGTAATGAAAACCTGCCCGCTGCTTCTACAGGCGAGGGTGTAAAACATCTGTGTTACATTGGTGTGCTACCCAAAGAGACAGAACACAACGACCACATTGTGTTTTATGATTTTGAAACAATGGCGGGGGCAGACGGTGTACATGTCCCCTTCCTGGTGTGTACAAAAACCCTGGCAGGCGAAACTTGGGTCGCTGAGGGCACAGACTGTGCACTGCAGTTTCTGGCCCACTTTAGACGCCCCAAATTCAAGAAAGCAACCTTCATTGCTCACAATGCCAAGGGTTTTGACAGCTATCTCATTATCAATGCAATGATTGAACAAGGGTTAAAACCATCTTTGATAATGCAGGGAAGTAAGGTGATTTCTTTTACTGACCAAGATTTCAGACAAAAGTACATAGATTCTCTGTCTTACCTCTCTATGCGGCTATCCGCAATGCCCAAAGCGTTGGGATTTGAAGATAAAATCAAAGGGTATTTCCCTCATGGTTTCAGCTCTAAGGCCAATCTGAGTTATATCGGACCTTACCCACCAGCACACTGTTATGGGATTGAACGCATGACAACTGATGAAAAGAGTGACTTTTTCGCATGGTATGAGACGGTACGCACGGGTACTTTTGATTTTCGAAAGCAGGCATTGCTTTACTGCAAAAACGATGTTGACATTCTTGCACGGGGTTGCACTTTATTCCGAAAAGGATTCCTTGAAGAGACTGGTGTAGATCCTTTTAGTCGTGCGACCATTGCTTCGGCCTGTATGAAAGTTTTCACCACAAACTTTCTGCCTCTAAAAACCCTAGCCATCCCCCCGCCCGATGATTACCGTCGTGAAAACAAGACATACTCCAGCGCTGGTATCCAGTGGTTAGATTGGGTGGCTCATACTGAGGGGGTATTTATTCAACATGCGTTGAATGAAGGTGAGAAACGAGTGGGACGTTTCGTCGTAGATGGTTTTGCTGAAGTTGAGGGAGTAAAGATTGTCTGGGAATTTCTGGGGTGTTTTTATCACGGCTGTCCATCGTGTTATAAGGGGCATGAGAAAAACCCCTTGACAGGGGGGACATTTGAACGGCTCCATGCGGCTAGTGAAGAAAAGCTGCATGAACTACAGTCTGTTCACGGGGCCAAAGTGATCGTTATGCGAGAGCATACATGGGGTGAGATGAAAAAATCCAATCAAGATTTGCAGGCTTTCCTCAGGGAATACAAAGCTCCAGAACCGTTGACCCCCAGGGCTGCTTTATACGGGGGAAGAACGTGTGCAGTGAAGTTGAGGTACACGGCAGCGGCAGATGAATTGATTCATTATTGTGATTTCACCTCCCTGTACCCCTTTGTAAACTGCACAGGCCTATATCCGCTAGGCCACCCTCAGATCATCTTCCGAGATTTCAAAGATCCTCAGAGTTATTTCGGGTTAATCAGAGCCACCGTAGACCCTCCCCGCGGTCTTTACTTTCCAGTTCTGCCTTACAAAACTGCAGCGGGTAAGCTTGTGTTCACCCTCTGTCGTACATGCGCTGAGCTTAACAACCAACAGGGGCCCTGCACGCACAGCAAAGAGGAAAGAGCATTAACAGGAGTTTGGGTGACAACAGAATTCAACAAGGCTCTGGACATGGGTTACAAGCTGACTCAGATCACAGAAGTGTGGCATTTTGAGAACAAAAGTGACAGCATTTTTGTAGATTATATACACACATTCTTGAAGGGTAAACAAGAAGCATCTGGTTATCCTTCAGAAGCAACAGATGATGAGAGCAGACAAAAGTATGTGACAGACTACCATGCTAATCAAGGCATACAGCTCGACGCAGCTAAAATCATATCAAACCCAGCCAAAAGACAAGTGTCAAAGCTATGTCTCAACAGTTTCTGGGGTAAATTTGCTCAGAGAAGCAATCTGACACAGACTAAGATTGTGACCAAACCAGAAGAATTTCTTAACCTCTTGTTTTCAGCTAAACATAAGGTTAAGTATTTCTCATTCGTCAATGACAGGACAGCTCTGGTCCAATGGTGTTATGGCGACGATGGTCACTCCCCTCCCAACAAGGTGGATAACATATTCATTGCAGCATTCACCACTGCCTATGCCAGGCTAAAACTGTACAGTGAATTGGAGAAATTGCAGCACAGAGTCTTCTACTACGACACAGATAGTATCATATATGTAACAAGACCTGGAGAGACTCCATTGCCTATGGGGGTTTATCTGGGAGATCTTACAGACGAGTTGGGCGGTGATACAATCAAAGAGTTTGTTTCTGCAGGTCCTAAAAGTTATGCATACCAAACCAAAAATCAGAAAAAGGTTGTGATGCGAGTGAAAGGGATTACACAGACGCATGAGTGCTGTGAGCGGGTGAACTTTGACAGTCTTACAGATCTGGTGGAAGGCTACGTTCAAAACACTGAGAGGGGGCAGGTTCTTGAGGTCCCACAACACAACATTGTACGAAATAAAGAGGGTTTCGTTTTGAGAAATGTGTCATTCACCAAAAAGTTCAGAGTGGTGTTTGATAAAAGACGTCTGCTAGGCGGAGGAGATACTTTGCCTTTTGGGTATTGAGAAATAATAAGAAGAGACAAAATGTTTTTACCTAGCCAAATTGATTTTGAACCCAGACTGCGTGTCCCTTTTTCATGTATAATAGTCGGACCCAGCGGGTGTGGAAAAACTTTTTTTGTCAAGAATGTATTGCAAAATTGTATTCATGTAATGGATGTACAGCCTCAAAATATTGTATGGATTTATACTTCTTTCCAACCCATGTATGCAGAACTGCAGGAGCAGAATAAAAATATGAAATTCATCAAAGGTCTCCCTGAATCATTTGAAGATGAATCTCTATTTCCTCCTGATCAAAGTCATTTGATTATATTGGACGATGTTATATTTCAAGCCTCGGAGCATCCGGAAGTAGTCCGACTTTTCACCCAATACCGCCATCACAGAAATATGAGTGTTATGATGCTCACCCAAAATGTGTTTCATCAGGGGAAGAATAGTCGAACAATTAGTCTGAATACTAATTACATGGTCTTGTTTAAAAACCCCAGAGACAGATTACAGATGAATATACTTGCTCAGCAAATATACCCTGGTAATAAATCATTTTTCCTACAAAGTTTTGAGGATGCCACCAAGGACCCCCATGGATATTTAGTCCTGGACATGACCCCCAGCTGTCCAGACATCTATAGACTTCGGTCAGGAGTACTACGTACACAGTGGCTAGTTGTTTACGTACCAAAACCGAAAACTTGAAAACAGTATGTCTGCTCGTTTAAAAAGAAACATGCCACTGCTAAAGGCATTATGTCAGGCCAGGCCTTCGAAGCGTAAGGATATTCTCAACAACTGCTCCACGGATTTTCTTCAATCACTCTGTGAACTGTCTTTAAATCTCTTAAAGGGGAACATACCGCTATCTGGTGCTCAGTATAAGAAACTCAAAAAACAAAAGAAAATTATCAAACTATTGGCCAGTAAAAAGACCAACATAAAAACTAAACACAAGGCCTTAAGAAAACAATCTGGGGGTTTTCTTCTGCCTCTGCTAGGTGCTGTGATCCCCATTTTAGGACAGCTTTTAGGAGGGCTTATTCGACCAAAGTAAACCATGAGTCAAAAGATGTTTTTATTAACACCTCACCAGTTTAATCAGCTCAATCCGACTGGTGTAACTACCCCCCACAGCAAGGAAACAATGAGACGCACAGCAGAAGATGTTCTGGATGAAAAAATGAGAGCCGTACTAAACGAAACAGGAGTAACCCCATATGAAAAAATAAGAAAATACAACGCCTTGCTGCAGAGATACCTCAATTTACTCAAACAAGCAGGGCAAGAGGAAAGACATAATACTTTAACTCTACCTGAAGACCCGGGACTGCAAAAAGGAGAAGAAAAGAAGAAGGGCATTTCCACTGATGGAATAAAGAATGAGGTACTCCAGAATCTTCCAAAACGTTACCATAAGAATGCAGAGTACATTATGAATAAACTAGTCCAAAGCAGCGGTGGATGGAATGAAACGGGTGAATTTATAGACAAGGGCAGAGCTGTGAAAGGATCCCATATGATGGATTTATTAAAAAATCTCTCCTGGTCGTATAAAAATACAGAAGAACCTAAAGGCTGGACGGTTTTCCTGAATACTCTCAGGGGGCTAAATGTTCCGTCGACCGTTTTTCATAACCGCCTAGCTCGTGAACAATACAGTTTACTTAAATCAGGTGAACTGCATGGAGAGCATAAGACTGTAGAGCGTAAGACAAAAAGAAGAAGAAGAAGAGGAGGAAAAGACCAAGCAGAAGAAGAAGAAGAAGAAGAAGAAAGTAAATTAGACCCTCCTTCGACTGTAGTAAAGAAGAGATCAAGGAGAGCTGTACAGTTAAGCCCTCGTTGGTTAAATTATTCCATTTAATAAAGACAGAGTCATTTGAAATAATTTTGTCTCCAGACCTTTTTTATTTTAAAAATGTCATTGAATTACATTTTGTAACAATCTTTAAACATTTGTAGAGAACAAACACTGTGGTTAAAATGAGTGTCTTTATGACGTCTCTCCCACCGTTGATATTTTTTCACAAAATTTGTTACAGTAGCATCATTTTTTATCACATCATCTTGATACAGAGATAACACATCTTCGTAAGACAGCCCAGACGCTCTTTTACATAGGTAGAAAACACAATGCTGACCACAGGCTGTAGACAGGACATTTTGAAGCTGACGATTGTGATGTAAAATAGTTTTACATTGTTTTTCTAGAAATTGTAGAATGCTTTTAGGATAATGACTAAAATTGGGAGGAAATCCAAAAGAGTCGAAAAAAGTCCCCACATTGTCTCCTTCTAAAGTCATTGCTAGCCAGTGTTCCCCTGGCATGTGGGAAGGGTGGGTATTTACAATCATGTATACAGGGTATCTGAATAATTGTTTTACTTGGGGTAACTGATCTGACGCCCATACACCCCCAAACGAGTCCCCCACCATATGCCGCAGGAGACTGTCCAATTGATGATTATTCATTCTGTAATATTTTTCTTAGTAATAGTCTACCAGCACTTGACATTTTGAATTAATCTCCAGAATTGAATCAAAACAAGAATATACGATTAAAGTTGTAGTCTGGGGCAGCGGTACTCGGAATCTCATTTCCAGTCTTAAACTACCGCTGGTGATTGGTGATAATGCGTCAGCATCTTCCCCTGCAGTGAGATTAAATACGAATAAGGAGTATCCTTGTTCGAAGTCCTCTCGGTCAATACTCAGAGGGAGATCTTTCATGTGTCTCCCTGTAGCAGTGAACATATTATAAAACTCTCTGACTGAAGACCCCCGGTTAAATTGAGGTTGGAATGCTTTGGCCGGTACTTGTCTGCCATCCTGACACAATGCCAGATATTCCATATCATTATGAAGGAAATTAAAAGGTGAAAGCGTTCTCCTTCCTGTGAACGCTTCGTGATTTACCATACCCAAAACTATGTATTTAGGCATATTACCCAGAAAGAGATTTTCTTGATTGCATATTCTGGAATTCACCGGAATGCTGTATGTTTTGATATTTACACGAGATAGAGGGTAGAGAGCGTTGCCTCTCATCAGTGCAGCAGCATGACCTAACCGCACGGCTGGGGCAATGGTCGCTTTCTTGATAAAAAGCGAGGCCCCCAGTATTTTTAGACGGTATGTGGAGTCATTTGCACACATGAGAGTAAAGGCATCGTTAGATCTGGTGAGTTTGATTCTCAAATCTACAGAGTTCAGGAGAAGCCTCTCGCTGAAAAATATATCGGTATGCAAAGCCCCCATCAGATGCAGCTCTCTTGACTCTGCGGTGAACACCGCTCTCTTTACGAGACCCTTGTTTGGCCCATTGGCGATCACTATAGAGTCCATAGCTCCTGCAGTGTCTTTATAAAATAAGCCAGCAGTGAATTGAGTTTTTAAAGTAGAATCAGAGTAATTCAATAAAGTTTCAATCATCGCTCTGTAAGGCTGTGTCGAACTGGACTGAGAAATCAGCCTGTCCCCTAGAATAACGTCGCATTGACTAAAAATTGTGTTTAGAGGATAATTAACAAGTGCCACGGGGGCATCGACTGCCAGATTAGTCCCATCGGCGTTGGTTATTTTGACCCTGAGATGCATCAGTGTGTCGTTCATATCAAGGTATTTATCCCCGTCCCCTGGAATGAAAAATTCAATGGGTCCATCCTCGGTAATGGCAGACAACGGAAGGACCTCTGTGTAGTGTTTTTCATCTATAGAAAGCTGCGTCATGGGAGCCGAAAACAAATCCAACTCTGCCATGCTACATTCAGCAGATTTGTGATGTAAAAGAGCCATATTTAACACTCTAAAATATATCTCTCCCCAGTGTGTTCCTTCTTCGTGGGTGCTTTTTCCCTAATGATTTTCTCTTGGTTGAGCGCTTCCCCTTTTTAAAGCCTGCCGGAACCCATTTTCCTGGAGGTCTCTTTCTGGCCCTTCTTGCTAAAACCATCAGACCTCCGGATCCTTCTTGAGACCCGTGATCCGATTGGCCGCCAAATTTATGAACCGCCTTACTGATTACATCAGATGCAATATTTTTAGCCGCCGATTTGAGATGAGGTTTAGCTATGGCAAACCCCCTTCTCACCAATGGTGCTACAAAACGAAATAATCTTGAGAATATAGAACCAATGCCTCGACCGTACATAACTGGTGCTCCATAAAAACCAGGCAATGACCCTCCAGCCTGATTTTCATAGTAGCTAACAAAACGTTGCGGATCCTGATTAATCATCGTTTTGCAAATGATTGCCCCGCTTTTGAAGGTCGGAAATGAAGTTTCACTACACTCTTGCCGTAGGTAAACTTTATTGGTTCGTTCTGATCGTTTTTTATCTCTATCTGTATATTTTCGATATGCGTTTTTGTTACCGGCAGATAATATGCAGGACTAAAATACTGGGTGATGGTATCACCGAATGTCCCTTTTATATCTACGGTTCTCAGGAGAGGAGCAAACGCGTCACCTACTCTCTGATGACTGACAACGTTACTATAACAGTAGAGATGAGTTGCGCCTGCATTTATATCCGCGGGGTAGGTTGCTGATTTGTCATCAAATTTGATCCACTGGTCTGGTTTTATTCCTAGCATATAGGCGAGGGGCTTTGGAAAGCGAAAACGATGTTGGCCACCACCCTGAAATTCGATTTTCCGATGAATTGGACTATAGTAGAAATGGACATCAGAATCAATTTTTCTGAAGCAGGACTCCAGTTCCGCCTTGAGCTGACTTATGGTGCTATAGTAACCCCCACTGAACATTTGAAGCTTTACCTTGCTCACTATCTCGGGGGATTTTGATTTCTTTATCCATTCAAAATATGCTACATCTAGAGGTAAGTTATACCAAGTGTGTGGGTATGACATTTCTGTCATGGCTACCTGCCACGAACCGTCTAAATGCAAAGGTTGTGCCAAGTTTACCTGGTAGCTAGAGCTTGTATTGTTTTGAAATACATCAAGGCTGGCATTGGAAGGCAGCGTAATATAAAACCCTTCATTAATCTCCATGGCTGTAATGAAGGACTGAGCGTTAAGTCTGTTGTTTTTATACATCTTTGATCTCCCCAGCATCAACCCAGCTGTTGAATTTCTCGGGCCAGTTCTTCCAGCATACATACATCTGTTTTTTCCCCCTCATCACACGTCTTTTCAGAATTTTCTCAACTTGAAAAGCCTTGTCATTAGATACCTTCACTTTTTGTAACTCTTTCTCATAAAAAGTCCCCTTGATCTCCTCTCCATCATAATCTTTGAGTTTGTAAACAGGGGGCTGACGAGGTATGCCTTCAGACACCGTAAATAATTCATCGGTATAACTCTGTTCATATTTTTTATCAAAGACCCCTCTCAGCTTAGATATTCTTACAAGTTCCCCCTCCTTAAAGTTCATTTTCGTAGCAGCTTTTTTACGATGGATGGATGGGGTATACAGGTTACGATACACTTGAGCCGCATTTTCCTTTGTCACCTGCAGAGGCGTCATTTTAATACTTCGGTGATAACTATTATTGTAGCTTTCAATTAGTTCAGGCAAGACGTCTATGTATCTATGCGTGTTTTTAGCTGTAAAATACCTCCACATTTTAGTTTTCAGCGTACGGTTAAATCTCTCTACCACACACGCCTTCATATCACTGGCTGTTGCATAATGTGCAATACCTCGTTTCTTCAATAAGGCTTGAAAAACTTTGTTAAAGAATTCTTTCCCTGCGTCTGTTTGCATCTTTTTAGGAATTTGACTGTGTGTTAAAATTCTATCAAAGGCTTTCGCCACTTCTGCACCAGTCTTCTTCTTTATTGCCTGTGCATAGGCTTTTTTCGAAAATACATCTATGACTGTTAACAAATAATTAAAACCGTCATTATGTTTGGATAACGACTGCATATCGCAAAGGTCAGCTTGAAATTGCTGTAGCGGTCTGAGTACGAAAACTCTGTTTCTTACAAAATGTACCCTTGACGGCTTGTGTAAAGTATAAGCATCTTGTTCAGATAAAAATTCTCTGACTTTCTCTACATTTATTTGTTTACCCATCTCATTCTGTACAGCCCTATGGAGTTTATCAACGCCCCCTAAACTCCCTGGATTAGAAGGAGTGTAATATACCCTCTGCATGACACGTTTCTCAGACATGTTCTCTGTTACCGTCCCAATGAGGTAATGAATACAACAGTTTTTCTTACAACACATTTTATTGATTTGATGCATATACCAACATCAGATTTAAAAAAACTTTTTTTTTTTTTTTTTTTTCTCCAGGCAGAAAATCAAAAACAATTTAAATCAAAAAACATGATTACAAAGAAGGACACACTAGATCAAGTAAAATAAAAATAAAAAAAGTAAAATAAAAAAACATGGTGGTACTTTTTTTTTACAAATAAGTTTCAAGCTCTTCCTCTCGCTGCCAAAAGTCCCATGCGTCTTCTATATTCTTCAGCTGTGACTCGTCGTTTTCAACAAGCTTTTCGTATGCTTTTATAGCCTCAAACCGTCTTGTGCTTCTGAGATTGTGAAGAATCGCCTCGGCAGCTCCAAAGATCCTGCTCTCCGACACATAAAGCTTGCACGAATGTAGAGAACCCCGTATGGCTGGAATGAAACGGTCGGTCCACAGTCTCTTTACCACTTCATCATAGTTTCGCTCCAGATAATATTCTGGCATCTCAAACAAACACTCATGCTGCATTTGACTGGGATGATCGACTTGACAGCCATAACATTGTTCCTTTCTGTACAGATGCACGACCTTATCCAATAGATGAACCACCACAGCTTTTACCGTATTCAGGAATGAAGCGGCCCTTGCCCCGTCCACAGCATCACACGCTGAAGTATAATCCTCGCTACAAGCAAAGCATGTATCGCCATCGGGGAGGTCGTCTTCTGTGTCTGAAGAATCTGCTGTTTTCCTTGGGGGGTATGGTGAAGTAGATGGAGGTTGGTACATATCATGCCAGCCAGTAACATCAACGCCAGCAACATCAATGTTGAGCTCGGGTGTCCAGATTGTTGGAGATGATGGAGGTCTGTCAGGAGCTTGTTCCAGGCTGCAGCGCGCGGGGAGAGACTTGTTTTTTCTCAGATCCAGGGGTTGTTCCAGGCTGTAACTTGCGGGGGGAGACTTGTTTTTTCTCAGATCCAGGGCTTGTTCCATGTCGCGGCTCGCGGGGAGAGACTTGTTTTTTCTCAGATCCATGGTTAGTCTTCAACGGTTGTCTAGGGGGTCTTAGCTTTAAATGATCTGGTGAGGGGTGGGACTTATTATGTTGAGGAGGAGGAGGAGGAGGAGGAGGAGGAGTCATCTGCAAAAGTGAGAGTTTTTTTCACCATTATAATGTCTATCGCTGTTTGACTCTGTTTAAAAAGTTATTTAACCTGTTCCACTCTGAGCCTGTTTTTCAGGTCTCAGGCTCGAAAATGACATTCCCAGAACAAATGACCATATCTTCCCTTCTAAAAGGGTTAAATTAATAATCTTTTCTCAAAGTAATGATAAACCTGTGAGTTGGATGTAGAAGTGTCAGAATCAATATAAATGTTTTTTATTTTAAAGAAAA
Organism: Trematomus bernacchii; assembly: GCF_902827165.1. Lineage (NCBI taxonomy): Eukaryota > Metazoa > Chordata > Actinopteri > Perciformes > Nototheniidae > Trematomus > Trematomus bernacchii. The sequence goes on along the minus strand of NW_022987332.1, from coordinate 2,226,463 downwards.
TTCAGATTTTACATAGTAAAAAACTGTAAATTATAGTGTCCGTCCAAAAATTATTTTTTACAGATAGTGAAAACTACCCTTGGATGATGGGTTAGTAGACTAAAAGCTTTAGGAATCCAAAGTACAACATATAATAAGTACCCTGTATCAAGATTGATGCAAAACAAGTGAAATTTGACCTTTTTAGAGAGATTTAGCCAAAAACTGGGCCATCTGGGGTCATTTGGGTGGATTTGACCTATCTCTGGCCCCCCTTGCTCGATCTGGTTGGTTGACATACCCTTGTGACCGTTAGAGCCAATAGAATCGAAGGAGGATACTCACATAGACACACATTGTAAAGAAAAAATGTTGCCGCTTCGCGTGTGGAAAGCGAAACTAAACTGGAGGAATGTCTCCTTCTGGAGTTTGGAAACTAAAACGCAGTTGTATTGCTTATGGATTATCAGAAATAATTTCAAAGAAGGCACAGACACATAGGATGAACCTATGGATTAACTGCAGCATCGTTTTTTTATCGTTTTAATGCCATTGAAGACCACTTTTGACCAAGGTGAGCCATATTTACATGTTTAGCTTCTTGGCTCCACATGTGATGATGTACGCTTTCGTTGATAGCGTCGCGAATGTTTATCACTGAGTGTTGAGGTGGGCACCGTTAGATTCAGTGTCTCCAGGACACCAAAAAATAGTGTTTGGTTGTGCATCTAGGATAAGTAATAAGGGAGTTCTGAGTGAGTTTATGTGCCTTTGTCGGTCCCGTTTTTTCGATCGAGGCTAATTCAGAGGCTGAGTGCTAGCATTGTGGGTTTTTTTTGAAAAAAAAAATTAAAAAGATCAGTTAGCTGAGTTTCTTCCCGTTACATGGATATAACACATTCATAGTTTTATTCAATATTAAGATTCCTTAGACGTTGTTTCCTGCAAATGACGCGTTTATCCGCCCGGTACCGGGGGGAAGGCGTGAAACAGGTTAAGCTTTGTAGATTTTTCATCGATCATTTTCAGCCAAGCAGCCAGAGGCACACGCAAAGATGTTTGAAAAACCCCACATGTAGAGTTGAAATACTCCAAAACAAAATCATCAGAGGGGTCCTTCCCCCGTGTCACCAAACGGCTTGAGCGGTAATACCATCTACCAGACGGGCCGCTTTTAGTTTCCCAGACGGTGCTTGTCAGGATTCTTTTCACTGGCGGCGGCGGGTGAATCTTTTCTTCCTCTTCTTCCACATGGATGGGTTGCGATGAAAACTCTTCTTTGATCTCGACCACAGTTTGCGTTTCTTTGCTTTTTGATGCAGGTTTCATAGACATTGCACGTACAAGGGATGAATGATTCCATAATGGATCCACGGTGGTTTCTTGATGCACTGCTTTTTCTGATACAACGGTTGCACGGAGATCTCTGGAAGACACCAGAGTTAACACAGCCCAATCTGTTGAGGTCAACGTCGCTTTAACACTGCTGGGTCCATAGGTTTCGCCATTCTTCAGATTGTAGAAGTGCAGTTCGTTCGCCATATAGTTGAACACAAAACCCCAAACATCTCCATTTTCCAGACTCCATTTTTCATGAAGAGCCTCTGCGGGAGGGGTTTGAACCCGACACAGATACTGCATCCGTTTCTTGACCGGCGCTCCCGACGGATGGTGGTAAGTTGTTACCGGCGTCTCGCTGATTAAACCCATATCGATGCGTCTCTTTGCCATTTTTCTTTTCTGAAAGATTAGGTGACTTGTTGAGTGGAAATGACTGGCTTTTATCTAGTTTTGCATAGATTTCTTTTTCATGCCTGACTCCACCCCCTCACTATCTTCTGGCGGGAATATGGAGGGAGGGGTGGGGGCGACAGGGCAGATGTGACACCTGCTGTAAGGTGGGAGGAGGGGTGGGTTGAGAGGGGTGGGGGCTGAGAGGGTGGGGGCGGAGAGGGGTGGGGGCTACGGGGAGGATGTAGCACCTGTATGTGAGGGGAAGGGGGGTGGGCTGAGGGGGGTGGGGGCTACCGGTGAGGATGTAACACCTGTACGCGATAACACCTCGAACAAAGGGGCTCATTAGCATATCAAAGGGAGGATGTAACACCTGTACGCGATAACACCTCGAACAAAGGGGCTCATTAGCATATCAAAGGGGGGGGGGGGGGTCATTAACATAATTAGGGGGCGGGACTTAGAAGGTGTGACCTGTCACTTTTGTATGCATACTAATGAGATTGAAGCGGGATATGTAATACTACTAGCGTTCACTACCGAGCCTGTTTATAACCAGGGATGCAAACTCATCAGGTATGAAAAAGGTGACAAGGATCCGAGCCCCCCGAATATCGGCTTTAAAATGAGGAATAATAGATGATTTTAGCAGTCAGAACAACTAAAGCAGTTAATAACAGAAACGCCAAAGAGTCACATCTAATAGAAATATATAAAATCATTTACTTTAATTGTGTAGCAGTCAGTTAACTAAGTCCATAAACTCAACAAGTACTATACTTACAATTTTGAGATACTTGTACTTTACTTAAGTATGTAAATGTTTTGCTACTGTGTACTTCTACTCCACTACATGTATTGAATGCCTTTAGTTACTTCACAGATGTGGATGAATGATGTGAAATATAATCAAGTGTTAAATCAGACTTTAGTTCCACCTGGAGTAAATCCACAAGCTACCCTGCAGTATACAAAGTCATTCAAACTAGCTGCACCTTTACCAGCTTTGAGAACACTTTAATGATCAATCATTATAAAACATATCATATATATTATTCTGAAATGGACCAATCTGCACAATGACTACTTTTACTGTCGCTACTTTAACTATATTTTGATGATAATACTTTTCTACTTTCACTTGAGGAACATTTTGAATGCAGGACTTTTACTGTAACAGAGTATTCCTACACTCTGGTACTTCTACTTTTACTCAAGCTGCTGAAGTTAGACCCTCATCGGGGAGCAGCAGAGTTCGGCCGACAGGCAGGAAGACTCGAGCACACAGCTCGTGCCCATTATAATATATACAAAAATAACACCATGCTCGCAGCCGCAGATTACTCCCCCCCCCCCATACCCCAAAAATATTTGTATTGCAGATCTACATGAACAACACAAACTACCTATTTTGGATTCAAAACGGCGAATTTCGCCGAAAGGTGACAAGTTTGCATCCCTCGTTCCCTCGTACATCATTATATTCACTTTAACATTACCTTTCTCTGCTCTGCCCCATGTGTGTGTGTGTGTGTGTGGCCTCGCGCTCGTTGAACCCGTATACAGAGGTTGAAACCTGGGTGAAGAAGAGTGTTAAACGTTAGCAGCGGCTCTCGTAATTCAGCAGCGAGGAAGGGAACACAAACACACACAACCCTCCGCGCCTCGTGGTTTACAGTGTGGTTTATCCCCTTCAGACTAAAGCTGAACAAATCCTATATTTAAAATGTAATGTAAGCTACTGCTTAATACATTCTTAAACATCCATTGGGGAAATGTTAGTATGGTAAATGATGAATTAATGGACAACAAATGGACAAGCGTTCACTACCGAGCCTGTTTATAACTGACATCGTTATATTCAATTTAACATTACCTGTCTCTGCTCTGCTCCGTCCCGTGTGTGTGGCCTCACGCTCGTTGAAACCGTATAAAGAGGTTGAAACCTGGGTGAAGGAGAGTGTTAAACTTTAGCAGCGGGTCTCTTAATTCAGCGGCAGCGAGGAGAGCACGGAGGAAGCACACAACCCTCCGCGCCTCGTGGTTTACAGTGGATGAAAACGTTAGCTTGCTAACTGTTAGCAAACAGCTAAATGTTAGCAAAAAGTTTCGGTTTGAGGAGGTGTTAAATAGTGACTTTCAGTCCAATGCGTTCGGGGTTGCTCGTAGTAAATGGTTGGGGATATTATGACACACATTTGAGTATAAATTGATTAAACTAACATTGAAGGCTTTTATTAGGAAACCTACCTGTTCTGTTAGTGTTTCAACAGCTGCCGTCACTACGAGCATCCACAACCACAATGCATTTGGCTGAACTTTTTGAATACATAATTAGCTTAGGGGCAATGACATTTTTCATCATGTTTTAACGAACATTTCAACGTACAACAAAAAGTGACAGCCCTACTTTGGCACCAACAGTTTCCACAACTACATCTGTTACTACAAGTTAACATTATACAGTAACTGTGCAAATAATTCAATTTCTGTGAATCTGCTGACTCAACCTCTGGCTAATAATGCTAGCTAACATGCATGTATCTGGCTAACATCAACACTCTCTTTCACATGTTTAATCTCAAAATATTTGAAAAAGTGAAGAAATATGAAAAAGTGAAGAAATATGAATATTGCACTCACCAATGATGCTGATTACCACCAGAAAGTGTGGAAATTAAGTGTGAAGATCCACCTTATTGCAGGTATTACCCGCGTGCTGCATCCCGGTTTCGACAGTAGTGACGGTTAGCGACGGTTAGTGACGTCAGACACACAATAATGATTAGAAATTAGTACAGTTCAATGTATATGTTTAAGTGATGCTTACTTAATCTGCCAAATAGTTCAAGTTAATCAAAGATTATCAGTGTAATTAAGTCAAAAAGGAAGAACAGTCACAGGAACTGAATATATTGAAGTTAGTAGAACCTTTTTTTTTATTTAAGTTTACAATAATTAATCTATTTAATTATTTTGAACATTCGGGTTTACAGTGTAGCAGAGGATGGTTTCGATCCATCGACCTCTGGGTTATGGGCCCAGCACGCTTCCGCTGCGCCACTCTGCTCACCTCTTTGAATCCAACGCTGTCAAAAATGTGGATGACGGATTGTTTGAACATTTGGAACCTGGGAGAACCGACATTTCAGCAGCTTACATGTTGGATTTTGGAACCAGGATAGCTAACAGGTGTGTTTTAACCATGTGCTGTACGTGTCATTTTAGTGTGTTAGCAACTGAAAAAAACTGTAATCATTGAAAAAGATGACTTTTTTTCACAATATTAACAATATTATGTTACTGTTCCAAACCCAGGTTATTTGTGTTGTGTTGCTTTACTCGATATGACTATTTTTCGACTGTTGCCGGGCAGAATAGAGGTGAAAAAAAATGAACTGGTTTGGGCTAAATAAAAACAAAGTCCGCATATACTTGTTTTTCTCGGTCTATTTAGAGTCACCTTGTAGATCCTTGTAGGTTTTTCTGTGTCTTTTTTTTGTAGTAACCAAGTCAGCAGCAGCATTTAGCATTTAGCATTTAACCAATACAGCTCTTGCAACACTGGATTTGGTCATGGGCTGTCTTGTAACAATATGCTTACATTTCTTTCCCAAGATCATGTCTCACTGAATGTTACAGTGAAAAACACCATTTGTCAGAAGTGGGATTCGAACCCACGCCTCCAGAGGAGACTGCGACCTGAACGCAGCGCCTTAGACCGCTCGGCCATCCTGACTGAAAAAGACAATTCTACAGTACATTTTGCCTGAAAAATAAAACTCAGAAATGTTCATTAATTAACTGACCCATTAATGAACAGCCCCTCGCACTTCCCCGGGTTGTTTTACCTCCTTCCACAGGTAAAGCAAACTGGAATATCCCCTACTTTGATTCAAAAGAAGAACTATTTAAGAGGGTGCTGTGGCTTAGTTGGTTAAAGTGCCTGTCTAGTAAACAGGAGATCCTGGGTTCAAATCCCAGCAGTGCCTTATTGTAGCACAGATATGCTCTCTCTTTGGCCTACTTGAATAAGTCATAAAGGTTCCAGATACCCTAAGGAGTTAATTGAAACCAAAAAGTTGTCAAGCCTCGGTATTGCAACAATGTTTGCAAAAGCTTCTTGCGACACAATATAGTGTCCACTTTGGCACTAAAGAGTTAAGCAATTTAACATTTTCGATAATGGATGCTTTGTCTTGTGAACGTGTTTCCTTCTGAATAAGGATGGAAAGGACAAGGACCCTACTGACCCAAAGCTTTTACAATTAGCAGAGGATGGTTTCGATCCATCGACCTCTGGGTTATGGGCCCAGCACGCTTCCGCTGCGCCACTCTGCTCACCTCTTTGAATCCAACGCTGTCAAAAATGTGGATGACGGATTGTTTGAACATTTGGAACCTGGGAGAACCGACATTTCAGCAGCTTACATGTTGGATTTTGGAACCAGGATAGCTAACAGGTGTGTTTTAACCATGTGCTGTACGTGTCATTTTAGTGTGTTAGCAACTGAAAAAAACTGTAATCATTGAAAAAGATGACTTTTTTTCACAATATTAACAATATTATGTTACTGTTCCAAACCCAGGTTATTTGTGTTGTGTTGCTTTACTCGATATGACTATTTTTCGACTGTTGCCGGGCAGAATAGAGGTGAAAAAAAATGAACTGGTTTGGGCTAAATAAAAACAAAGTCCGCATATACTTGTTTTTCTCGGTCTATTTAGAGTCACCTTGTAGATCCTTGTAGGTTTTTCTGTGTCTTTTTTTTGTAGTAACCAAGTCAGCAGCAGCATTTAGCATTTAATTTAACCAATACAGCTCTTGCAACACTGGATTTGGTCATGGGCTGTCTTGTAACAATATGCTTACATTTCTTTCCCAAGATCATGTCTCACTGAATGTTACAGTGAAAAACACCATTTGTCAGAAGTGGGATTCGAACCCACGCCTCCAGAGGAGACTGCGACCTGAACGCAGCGCCTTAGACCGCTCGGCCATCCTGACTGAAAAAGACAATTCTACAGTACATTTTGCCTGAAAAATAAAACTCAGAAATGTTCATTAATTAACTGACCCATTAATGAACAGCCCCTCGCACTTCCCCGGGTTGTTTTACCTCCTTCCACAGGTAAAGCAAACTGGAATATCCCCTACTTTGATTCAAAAGAAGAACTCTTTAAGAGGGTGCTGTGGCTTAGTTGGTTAAAGTGCCTGTCTAGTAAACAGGAGATCCTGGGTTCAAATCCCAGCAGTGCCTTATTGTAGCACAGATATGCTCTCTCTTTGGCCTACTTGAATAAGTCATAAAGGTTCCAGATACCCAAAGGAGTTAATTGAAACCAAAAAGTTGTCAAGCCTCGGTATTGCAACAATGTTTGCAAAAGCTTCTTGCGACACAATATAGTGTCCACTTTGGCACTAAAGAGTTAAGCAATTTAACATTTTCGATAATGGATGCTTAGTCTTGTGAACGTGTTTCCTTCTGAATAAGGATGGAAAGGACAAGGACCCTACTGACCCAAAGCTTTTACAATTAGCAGAGGATGGTTTCGATCCATCGACCTCTGGGTTATGGGCCCAGCACGCTTCCGCTGCGCCACTCTGCTCACCTCTTTGAATCCAACGCTGTCAAAAATGTGGATGACGGATTGTTTGAACATTTGGAACCTGGGAGAACCGACATTTCAGCAGCTTACATGTTGGATTTTGGAACCAGGATAGCTAACAGGTGTGTTTTAACCATGTGCTGTACGTGTCATTTTAGTGTGTTAGCAACTGAAAAAAACTGTAATCATTGAAAAAGATGACTTTTTTTCACAATATTAACAATATTATGTTACTGTTCCAAACCCAGGTTATTTGTGTTGTGTTGCTTTACTCGATATGACTATTTTTCGACTGTTGCCGGGCAGAATAGAGGTGAAAAAAAATGAACTGGTTTGGGCTAAATAAAAACAAAGTCCGCATATACTTGTTTTTCTCGGTCTATTTAGAGTCACCTTGTAGATCCTCGTAGGTTTTTCTGTGTCTTTTTTTTGTAGTAACCAAGTCAGCAACAGCATTTAGCATTTAACCAATACAGCTCTTGCAACACTGGATTTGGTCATGGGCTGTCTTGTAACAATATGCTTACATTTCTTTCCCAAGATCATGTCTCACTGAATGTTACAGTGAAAAACACCATTTGTCAGAAGTGGGATTCGAACCCACGCCTCCAGAGGAGACTGCGACCTGAACGCAGCGCCTTAGACCGCTCGGCCATCCTGACTGAAAAAGACAATTCTACAGTACATTTTGCCTGAAAAATAAAACTCAGAAATGTTCATTAATTAACTGACCCATTAATGAACAGCCCCTCGCACTTCCCCGGGTTGTTTTACCTCCTTCCACAGGTAAAGCAAACTGGAATATCCCCTACTTTGATTCAAAAGAAGAACTATTTAAGAGGTTGATGTAGCTTAGTTGGTTAAAGTGCCTGTCTAGTAAACAGGAGATCCTGGGTTCAAATCCCAGCAGTGCCTTATTGTAGCACAGATATGCTCTCTCTTTGGCCTACTTGAATAAGTCATAAAGGTTCCAGATACCCTAAGGAGTTAATTGAAACCAAAAAGTTGTCAAGCCTCGGTATTGCAACAATGTTTGCAAAAGCTTCTTGCGACACAATATAGTGTCCACTTTGGCACTAAAGAGTTAAGCAATTTAACATTTTCGATAATGGATGCTTAGTCTTGTGAACGTGTTTCCTTCTGAATAAGGATGGAAAGGACAAGGACCCTACTGACCCAAAGCTTTTACAATTAGCAGAGGATGGTTTCGATCCATCGACCTCTGGGTTATGGGCCCAGCACGCTTCCGCTGCGCCACTCTGCTCACCTCTTTGAATCCAACGCTGTCAAAAATGTGGATGACGGATTGTTTGAACATTTGGAACCTGGGAGAACCGACATTTCAGCAGCTTACATGTTGGATTTTGGAACCAGGATAGCTAACAGGTGTGTTTTAACCATGTGCTGTACGTGTCATTTTAGTGTGTTAGCAACTGAAAAAAACTGTAATCATTGAAAAAGATGACTTTTTTTCACAATATTAACAATATTATGTTACTGTTCCAAACCCAGGTTATTTGTGTTGTGTTGCTTTACTCGATATGACTATTTTTCGACTGTTGCCGGGCAGAATAGAGGTGAAAAAAAATGAACTGGTTTGGGCTAAATAAAAACAAAGTCCGCATATACTTGTTTTTCTCGGTCTATTTAGAGTCACCTTGTAGATCCTTGTAGGTTTTTCTGTGTCTTTTTTTTGTAGTAACCAAGTCAGCAGCAGCATTTAGCATTTAGCATTTAACCAATACAGCTCTTGCAACACTGGATTTGGTCATGGGCTGTCTTGTAACAATATGCTTACATTTCTTTCCCAAGATCATGTCTCACTGAATGTTACAGTGAAAAACACCATTTGTCAGAAGTGGGATTCGAACCCACGCCTCCAGAGGAGACTGCGACCTGAACGCAGCGCCTTAGACCGCTCGGCCATCCTGACTGAAAAAGACAATTCTACAGTACATTTTGCCTGAAAAATAAAACTCAGAAATGTTCATTAATGAACTGACCCATTAATGAACAGCCCCTCGCACTTCCCCGGGTTGTTTTACCTCATTCCACAGGTAAAGCAAACTGGAATATCCCCTACTTTGATTCAAAAGAAGAACTATTTAAGAGGGTGCTGTGGCTTAGTTGGTTAAAGTGCCTGTCTAGTAAACAGGAGATCCTGGGTTCAAATCCCAGCAGTGCCTTATTGTAGCACAGATATGCTCTCTCTTTGGCCTACTTGAATAAGTCATAAAGGTTCCAGATACCCTAAGGAGTTAATTGAAACCAAAAAGTTGTCAAGCCTCGGTATTGCAACAATGTTTGCAAAAGCTTCTTGCGACACAATATAGTGTCCACTTTGGCACTAAAGAGTTAAGCAATTTAACATTTTCGATAATGGATGCTTAGTCTTGTGAACGTGTTTCCTTCTGAATAAGGATGGAAAGGACAAGGACCCTACTGACCCAAAGCTTTTACAATTAGCAGAGGATGGTTTCGATCCATCGACCTCTGGGTTATGGGCCCAGCACGCTTCCGCTGCGCCACTCTGCTCACCTCTTTGAATTCAACGCTGTCAAAAATGTGGATGACGGATTGTTTGAACATTTGGAACCTGGGAGAACCGACATTTCAGCAGCTTACATGTTGGATTTTGGAACCAGGATAGCTAACAGGTGTGTTTTAACCATGTGCTGTACGTGTCATTTTAGTGTGTTAGCAACTGAAAAAAACTAATCATTGAAAAAGATGACTTTTTTTCACAATATTAACAATATTATGTTACTGTTCCAAACCCAGGTTATTTGTATTTTGTGTTGCTTTACTCGATATGACTATTTTTCGACTGTTGCCGGGCAGAATAGAGGTGAAAAAAAATGAACTGGTTTGGGCTAAATAAAAACAAAGTCCGCATATACTTGTTTTTCTCGGTCTATTTAGAGTCACCTTGTAGATCCTTGTAGGTTTTTCTGTGTCTTTTTTTTGTAGTAACCAAGTCAGCAGCAGCATTTAGCATTTAGCATTTAACCAATACAGCTCTTGCAACACTGGATTTGGTCATGGGCTGTCTTGTAACAATATGCTTACATTTCTTTCCCAAGATCATGTCTCACTGAATGTTACAGTGAAAAATACCATTTGTCAGAAGTGGGATTCGAACCCACGCCTCCAGAGGAGACTGCGACCTGAACGCAGCGCCTTAGACCGCTCCGCCATCCTGACTGAAAAAGACAATGCTACAGTACATTTTGCCTGAAAAATAAAACTCAGAAATGTTCATTAATTAACTGACCCATTAATGAACAGCCCCTCGCACTTCCCGGGGTTGTTTTACCTCCTTCCACAGGTAAAGCAAACTGGAATATCCCCTACTTTGATTCAAAAGAAGAACTATTTAAGAGGGTGCTGTGGCTTAGTTGGTTAAAGTGCCTGTCTAGTAAACAGGAGATCATGGGTTCAAATCCCAGCAGTGCCTTATTGTAGCACAGATATGCTCTCTCTTTGGCCTACTTGAATAAGTCATAAAGGTTCCAGATACCCAAAGGAGTTAATTGAAACCAAAAAGTTGTCAAGCCTCGGTATTGCAACAATGTTTGCAAAAGCTTCTTGCGACACAATATAGTGTCCACTTTGGCACTAAAGAGTTAAGCAATTTAACATTTTCGATAATGGATGCTTAGTCTTGTGAACGTGTTTCCTTCTGAATAAGGATGGAAAGGACAAGGACCCTACTGACCCAAAGCTTTTACAATTAGCAGAGGATGGTTTCGATCCATCGACCTCTGGGTTATGGGCCCAGCACGCTTCCGCTGCGCCACTCTGCTCACCTCTTTGAATCCAACGCTGTCAAAAATGTGGATGACGGATTGTTTGAACATTTGGAACCTGGGAGAACCGACATTTCAGCAGCTTACATGTTGGATTTTGGAACCAGGATAGCTAACAGGTGTGTTTTAACCATGTGCTGTACGTGTCATTTTAGTGTGTTAGCAACTGAAAAAAACTGTAATCATTGAAAAAGATGACTTTTTTTCACAATATTAACAATATTATGTTACTGTTCCAAACCCAGGTTATTTGTGTTGTGTTGCTTTACTCGATATGACTATTTTTCGACTGTTGCCGGGCAGAATAGAGGTGAAAAAAAATGAACTGGTTTGGGCTAAATAAAAACAAAGTCCGCATATACTTGTTTTTCTCGTTCTATTTAGAGTCACCTTGTAGATCCTTGTAGGTTTTTCTGTGTCTTTTTTTTGTAGTAACCAAGTCAGCAGCAGCATTTAGCATTTAGCATTTAACCAATACAGCTCTTGCAACACTGGATTTGGTCATGGGCTGTCTTGTAACAATATGCTTACATTTCTTTCCCAAGATCATGTCTCACTGAATGTTACAGTGAAAAACACCATTTGTCAGAAGTGGGATTCGAACCCACGCCTCCAGAGGAGACTGCGACCTGAACGCAGCGCCTTAGACCGCTCGGCCATCCTGACTGAAAAAGACAATGCTACAGTACATTTTGCCTGAAAAATAAAACTCAGAAATGTTCATTAATGAACTGACCCATTAATGAACAGCCCCTCGCACTTCCCCGGGTTGTTTTACCTCCTTCCACAGGTAAAGCAAACTGGAATATCCCCTACTTTGATTCAAAAGAAGAACTATTTAAGAGGGTGCTGTGGCTTAGTTGGTTAAAGTGCCTGTCTAGTAAACAGGAGATCCTGGGTTCAAATCCCAGCAGTGCCTTATTGTAGCACAGATATGCTCTCTCTTTGGCCTACTTGAATAAGTCATAAAGGTTCCAGATACCCTAAGGAGTTAATTGAAACCAAAAAGTTGTCAAGCCTCGGTATTGCAACAATGTTTGCAAAAGCTTCTTGCGACACAATATAGTGTCCACTTTGGCACTAAAGAGTTAAGCAATTTAACATTTTCGATAATGGATGCTTTGTCTTGTGAACGTGTTTCCTTCTGAATAAGGATGGAAAGGACAAGGACCCTACTGACCCAAAGCTTTTACAATTAGCAGAGGATGGTTTCGATCCATCGACCTCTGGGTTATGGGCCCAGCACGCTTCCGCTGCGCCACTCTGCTCACCTCTTTGAATTCAACGCTGTCAAAAATGTGGATGACGGATTGTTTGAACATTTGGAACCTGGGAGAACCGACATTTCAGCAGCTTACATGTTGGATTTTGGAACCAGGATAGCTAACAGGTGTGTTTTAACCATGTGCTGTACGTGTCATTTTAGTGTGTTAGCAACTGAAAAAAACTGTAATCATTGAAAAAGATGACTTTTTTTCACAATATTAACAATATTATGTTACTGTTCCAAACCCAGGTTACTTGTGTTGTGTTGCTTTACTCGATATGACTATTTTTCGACTGTTGCCGGGCAGAATAGAGGTGAAAAAAAATGAACTGGTTTGGGCTAAATAAAAACAAAGTCCGCATATACTTGTTTTTCTCGGTCTATTTAGAGTCACCTTGTAGATCCTTGTAGGTTTTTCTGTGTCTTTTTTTTGTAGTAACCAAGTCAGCAGCAGCATTTAGCATTTAGCATTTAACCAATACAGCTCTTGCAACACTGGATTTGGTCATGGGCTGTCTTGTAACAATATGCTTACATTTCTTTCCCAAGATCATGTCTCACTGAATGTTACAGTGAAAAACACCATTTGTCAGAAGTGGGATTCGAACGCACGCCTCCAGAGGAGACTGCGACCTGAACGCAGCGCCTTAGACCGCTCGGCCATCCTGACTGAAAAAGACAATTCTACAGTACATTTTGCCTGAAAAATAAAACTCAGAAATGTTCATTAATTAACTGACCCATTAATGAACAGCCCCTCGCACTTCCCCGGGTTGTTTTACCTCCTTCCACAGGTAAAGCAAACTGGAATATCCCCTACTTTGATTCAAAAGAAGAACTATTTAAGAGGGTGCTGTGGCTTAGTTGGTTAAAGTGCCTGTCTAGTAAACAGGAGATCATGGGTTCAAATCCCAGCAGTGCCTTATTGTAGCACAGATATGCTCTCTCTTTGGCCTACTTGAATAAGTCATAAAGGTTCCAGATACCCAAAGGAGTTAATTGAAACCAAAAAGTTGTCAAGCCTCGGTATTGCAACAATGTTTGCAAAAGCTTCTTGCGACACAATATAGTGTCCACTTTGGCACTAAAGAGTTAAGCAATTTAACATTTTCGATAATGGATGCTTAGTCTTGTGAACGTGTTTCCTTCTGAATAAGGATGGAAAGGACAAGGACCCTACTGACCCAAAGCTTTTACAATTAGCAGAGGATGGTTTCGATCCATCGACCTCTGGGTTATGGGCCCAGCACGCTTCCGCTGCGCCACTCTGCTCACCTCTTTAAATTCAACGCTGTCAAAAATGTGGATGACGGATTGTTTGAACATTTGGAACCTGGGAGAACCGACATTTCAGCAGCTTACATGTTGGATTTTGGAACCAGGATAGCTAACAGGTGTGTTTTAACCATGTGCTGTACGTGTCATTTTAGTGTGTTAGCAACTGAAAAAAACTGTAATCATTGAAAAAGATGACTTTTTTTCACAATATTAACAATATTATGTTACTGTTCCAAACCCAGGTTATTTGTATTTTGTGTTGCTTTACTCGATATGACTATTTTTCGACTGTTGCCGGGCAGAATAGAGGTGAAAAAAAATGAACTGGTTTGGGCTAAATAAAAACAAAGTCCGCATATACTTGTTTTTCTCGGTCTATTTATAGTCACCTTGTAGATCCTTGTAGGTTTTTCTGTGTCTTTTTTTTGTAGTAACCAAGTCAGCAGCAGCATTTAGCATTTAGCATTTAACCAATACAGCTCTTGCAACACTGGATTTGGTCATGGGCTGTCTTGTAACAATATGCTTACATTTCTTTCCCAAGATCATGTCTCACTGAATGTTACAGTGAAAAACACCATTTGTCAGAAGTGGGATTCGAACCCACGCCTCCAGAGGAGACTGCGACCTGAACGCAGCGCCTTAGACCGCTCGGCCATCCTGACTGAAAAAGACAATGCTACAGTACATTTTGCCTGAAAAATAAAACTCAGAAATGTTCATTAATGAACTGACCCATTAATGAACAGCCCCTCGCACTTCCCCGGGTTGTTTTACCTCCTTCCACAGGTAAAGCAAACTGGAATATCCCCTACTTTGATTCAAAAGAAGAACTATTTAAGAGGGTGCTGTGGCTTAGTTGGTTAAAGTGCCTGTCTAGTAAACAGGAGATCCTGGGTTCAAATCCCAGCAGTGCCTTATTGTAGCACAGATATGCTCTCTCTTTGGCCTACTTGAATAAGTCATAAAGGTTCCAGATACCCTAAGGAGTTAATTGAAACCAAAAAGTTGTCAAGCCTCGGTATTGCAACAATGTTTGCAAAAGCTTCTTGCGACACAATATAGTGTCCACTTTGGCACTAAAGAGTTAAGCAATTTAACATTTTCGATAATGGATGCTTAGTCTTGTGAACGTGTTTCCTTCTGAATAAGGATGGAAAGGACAAGGACCCTACTGACCCAAAGCTTTTACAATTAGCAGAGGATGGTTTCGATCCATCGACCTCTGGGTTATGGGCCCAGCACGCTTCCGCTGCGCCACTCTGCTCACCTCTTTGAATCCAACGCTGTCAAAAATGTGGATGACGGATTGTTTGAACATTTGGAACCTGGGAGAACCGACATTTCAGCAGCTTACATGTTGGATTTTGGAACCAGGATAGCTAACAGGTGTGTTTTAACCATGTGCTGTACGTGTCATTTTAGTGTGTTAGCAACTGAAAAAAACTGTAATCATTGAAAAAGATGACTTTTTTTCACAATATTAACAATATTATGTTACTGTTCCAAACCCAGGTTATTTGTGTTGTGTTGCTTTACTCGATATGACTATTTTTCGACTGTTGCCGGGCAGAATAGAGGTGAAAAAAATGAACTGGTTTGGGCTAAATAAAAACAAAGTCCGCATATACTTGTTTTTCTCGGTCTATTTAGAGTCACCTTGTAGATCCTTGTAGGTTTTTCTGTGTCTTTTTTTTGTAGTAACCAAGTCAGCAGCAGCATTTAGCATTTAGCATTTAACCAATACAGCTCTTGCAACACTGGATTTGGTCATGGGCTGTCTTGTAACAATATGCTTACATTTCTTTCCCAAGATCATGTCTCACTGAATGTTACAGTGAAAAACACCATTTGTCAGAAGTGGGATTCGAACCCACGCCTCCAGAGGAGACTGCGACCTGAACGCAGCGCCTTAGACCGCTCGGCCATCCTGACTGAAAAAGACAATTCTACAGTACATTTTGCCTGAAAAATAAAACTCAGAAATGTTCATTAATTAACTGACCCATTAATGAACAGCCCCTCGCACTTCCCCGGGTTGTTTTACCTCCTTCCACAGGTAAAGCAAACTGGAATATCCCCTACTTTGATTCAAAAGAAGAACTATTTAAGAGGGTGCTGTGGCTTAGTTGGTTAAAGTGCCTGTCTAGTAAACAGGAGATCATGGGTTCAAATCCCAGCAGTGCCTTATTGTAGCACAGATATGCTCTCTCTTTGGCCTACTTGAATAAGTCATAAAGGTTCCAGATACCCAAAGGAGTTAATTGAAACCAAAAAGTTGTCAAGCCTCGGTATTGCAACAATGTTTGCAAAAGCTTCTTGCGACACAATATAGTGTCCACTTTGGCACTAAAGAGTTAAGCAATTTAACATTTTCGATAATGGATGCTTAGTCTTGTGAACGTGTTTCCTTCTGAATAAGGATGGAAAGGACAAGGACCTTACTGACCCAAAGCTTTTACAATTAGCAGAGGATGGTTTCGATCCATCGACCTCTGGGTTATGGGCCCAGCACGCTTCCGCTGCGCCACTCTGCTCACCTCTTTGAATTCAACGCTGTCAAAAATGTGGATGACGGATTGTTTGAACATTTGGAACCTGGGAGAACCGACATTTCAGCAGCTTACATGTTGGATTTTGGAACCAGGATAGCTAACAGGTGTGTTTTAACCATGTGCTGTACGTGTCATTTTAGTGTGTTAGCAACTGAAAAAAACTGTAATCATTGAAAAAGATGACTTTTTTTCACAATATTAACAATATTATGTTACTGTTCCAAACCCAGGTTATTTGTGTTGTGTTGCTTTACTCGATATGACTATTTTTCGACTGTTGCCGGGCAGAATAGAGGTGAAAAAAAATGAACTGGTTTGGGCTAAATAAAAACAAAGTCCGCATATACTTGTTTTTCTCGGTCTATTTAGAGTCACCTTGTAGATCCTCGTAGGTTTTTCTGTGTCTTTTTTTTGTAGTAACCAAGTCAGCAACAGCATTTAGCATTTAACCAATACAGCTCTTGCAACACTGGATTTGGTCATGGGCTGTCTTGTAACAATATGCTTACATTTCTTTCCCAAGATCATGTCTCACTGAATGTTACAGTGAAAAACACCATTTGTCAGAAGTGGGATTCGAACCCACGCCTCCAGAGGAGACTGCGACCTGAACGCAGCGCCTTAGACCGCTCGGCCATCCTGACTGAAAAAGACAATTCTACAGTACATTTTGCCTGAAAAATAAAACTCAGAAATGTTCATTAATGAACTGACCCATTAATGAACAGCCCCTCGCACTTCCCCGGGTTGTTTTACCTCCTTCCACAGGTAAAGCAAACTGGAATATCCCCTACTTTGATTCAAAAGAAGAACTATTTAAAAGGGTGCTGTGGCTTAGTTGGTTAAAGTGCCTGTCTAGTAAACAGGAGATCATGGGTTCAAATCCCAGCAGTGCCTTATTGTAGCACAGATATGCTCTCTCTTTGGCCTACTTGAATAAGTCATAAAGGTTCCAGATACCCTAAGGAGTTAATTGAAACCAAAAAGTTGTCAAGCCTCGGTATTGCAACAATGTTTGCAAAAGCTTCTTGCGACACAATATAGTGTCCACTTTGGCACTAAAGAGTTAAGCAATTTAACATTTTCGATAATGGATGCTTAGTCTTGTGAACGTGTTTCCTTCTGAATAAGGATGGAAAGGACAAGGACCCTACTGACCCAAAGCTTTTACAATTAGCAGAGGATGGTTTCGATCCATCGACCTCTGGGTTATGGGCCCAGCACGCTTCCGCTGCGCCACTCTGCTCACCTCTTTGAATTCAACGCTGTCAAAAATGTGGATGACGGATTGTTTGAACATTTGGAACCTGGGAGAACCGACATTTCAGCAGCTTACATGTTGGATTTTGGAACCAGGATAGCTAACAGGTGTGTTTTAACCATGTGCTGTACGTGTCATTTTAGTGTGTTAGCAACTGAAAAAAACTGTAATCATTGAAAAAGATGACTTTTTTTCACAATATTAACAATATTATGTTACTGTTCCAAACCCAGGTTATTTGTGTTGTGTTGCTTTACTCGATATGACTATTTTTCGACTGTTGCCGGGCAGAATAGAGGTGAAAAAAAATGAACTGGTTTGGGCTAAATAAAAACAAAGTCCGCATATACTTGTTTTTCTCGGTCTATTTAGAGTCACCTTGTAGATCCTTGTAGGTTTTTCTGTGTCTTTTTTTTGTAGTAACCAAGTCAGCAGCAGCATTTAGCATTTAGCATTTAACCAATACAGCTCTTGCAACACTGGATTTGGTCATGGGCTGTCTTGTAACAATATGCTTACATTTCTTTCCCAAGATCATGTCTCACTGAATGTTACAGTGAAAAACACCATTTGTCAGAAGTGGGATTCGAACCCACGCCTCCAGAGGAGACTGCGACCTGAACGCAGCGCCTTAGACCGCTCGGCCATCCTGACTGAAAAAGACAATTCTCCAGTACATTTTGCCTGAAAAATAAAACTCAGAAATGTTCATTAATGAACTGACCCATTAATGAACAGCCCCTCGCACTTCCCCGGGTTGTTTTACCTCATTCCACAGGTAAAGCAAACTGGAATATCCCCTACTTTGATTCAAAAGAAGAACTATTTAAGAGGGTGCTGTGGCTTAGTTGGTTAAAGTGCCTGTCTAGTAAACAGGAGATCATGGGTTCAAATCCCAGCAGTGCCTTATTGTAGCACAGATATGCTCTCTCTTTGGCCTACTTGAATAAGTCATAAAGGTTCCAGATACCCTAAGGAGTTAATTGAAACCAAAAAGTTGTCAAGCCTCGGTATTGCAACAATGTTTGCAAAAGCTTCTTGCGACACAATATAGTGTCCACTTTGGCACTAAAGAGTTAAGCAATTTAACATTTTCGATAATGGATGCTTAGTCTTGTGAACGTGTTTCCTTCTGAATAAGGATGGAAAGGACAAGGACCCTACTGACCCAAAGCTTTTACAATTAGCAGAGGATGGTTTCGATCCATCGACCTCTGGGTTATGGGCCCAGCACGCTTCCGCTGCGCCACTCTGCTCACCTCTTTGAATCCAACGCTGTCAAAAATGTGGATGACGGATTGTTTGAACATTTGGAACCTGGGAGAACCGACATTTCAGCAGCTTACATGTTGGATTTTGGAACCAGGATAGCTAACAGGTGTGTTTTAACCATGTGCTGTACGTGTCATTTTAGTGTGTTAGCAACTGAAAAAAACTGTAATCATTGAAAAAGATGACTTTTTTTCACAATATTAACAATATTATGTTACTGTTCCAAACCCAGGTTATTTGTGTTGTGTTGCTTTACTCGATATGACTATTTTTCGACTGTTGCCGGGCAGAATAGAGGTGAAAAAAAATGAACTGGTTTGGGCTAAATAAAAACAAAGTCCGCATATACTTGTTTTTCTCGGTCTATTTAGAGCAGGGGTCTCCAACCTTTCTTCATCTGAGAGCTACTTTCAAAAAATGAAAGTGGCCAAGAGCTACTTGCATCACATCGCTTACATTTATTCACATAGCCCTCATCAGTTGAATTAAGCTATACTTTTGTACACGTGTGAAATTGCAATAACTAAAGCTTATCACAAATCTTAACTTCACATCAAGGTCCAAGAAAACGAAGATTTCTCACATATTATTATGGCCCACATAATAAGTACATCACTGAACATTCACATAAATGTCCTTAATCACCACCTTACAAGCATGTCACTCTTTTGTTAGTGAGATGAATGGCACTGCATGGAGTCCACCATACAGGTGTATGCTGGACCCACTTAGGTTCACTCTAATAGAGTCATTTAAATGTTCATCAGTCAGTATTGTTCTGTATTTAGATTTCATGACATTCATGTCAGAAAAAGCTGCTTCACAAAGATATGTAGAACAGAACCAAATAAAGCAGACATTTTCAGTGCTGCTTGGTGAATGTTCTATAGTTTTCTGGGTCTACAAGGCTCCAGAAATGTTGTGAGTTTTGCTGAGACTTAAGCTGAACATTATTTTGGAGATCTCCACAGGATTGACACTGAACAGTTGTTCAGCCATCTTTTTCTTCTTCTTCTTCGTCTTGACATTAAATTATAAACCATAATAAATCAATTGTATAGGTCTAGCCTCCCTATATCTGTGTGTGAAAATGGTTCCATCCTCAAAAACAAAAAACGAATACTTCTGCAGTCTAGCTGCAGCTTCTAGCAACGGTCTTCTGTTAAAAAAAAAAGACACTGAATGTCTTGAATGTGGCATCACACACAGGACTTGAGTCTGAACACAGCAGACAACAGGAGTATTTAAAAAAAAAAAAAAAATAGTGCATGTGGGTGCACACTTACATTCTCTGTCTTACTGTTACATAAATCCCATGAATGTATGAGATTAAGTTAGCTTCATCATATCTCAATCAGTGATTAAGTGAATAATAAAGTTTCTATCGGGTCACTATCAGCCTGTCACTCATTATTTTCAGGGAGGGGGCGGGGTTTGGAGGAACAGAGGAGACGGTGATCGCGGAAGCTTTCCTCCTGCCTTCACAAACTTTACACAAGTATTTATCAACTGAAAATAGCAAGAGGACATTCATACTCTGCAATCCAAGACTTGATTACATCCACCAAAAACTTGACATGACGATAACGAGTGTTTTTCAAAAAACACAAATCCCTCCCTGTGTGTCTCTGAGCCGCAGCGACAGGGCCTGATTCAGAGCGGGTCATTCTGCTGTTGGTTCTGGACTGGTGCTGGTGGAGAAAGCAGACTGCTCCGTGTGTGTTGTCGCTGTGGTGCTGTCACGTCTGTTCCTTGATCTCTGCGTCACCGACCATTTGATATTCGTGTGACAGAAAAAATTCTAAAATAAAAAAACTTTATTGTCCACCCGCGGCCGAAAAATCAATAAGCAACCATACGCTATCATCGATAATCGAGCGGCGAGCTACTGAAAAGCTGCCCGCGAGCTACCGGTAGCTCGCGATCGACGTGTTGGAGAGCCCTGATTTAGAGTCACCTTGTAGATCCTTGTAGGTTTTTCTGTGTCTTTTTTTTGTAGTAACCAAGTCAGCAGCAGCATTTAGCATTTAGCATTTAACCAATACAGCTCTTGCAACACTGGATTTGGTCATGGGCTGTCTTGTAACAATATGCTTACATTTCTTTCCCAAGATCATGTCTCACTGAATGTTACAGTGAAAAACACCATTTGTCAGAAGTGGGATTCGAACCCACGCCTCCAGAGGAGACTACGACCTGAACGCAGCACCTTAGACCGCTCGGCCATCCTGACTGAAAAAGACAATTCTCCAGTACATTTTGCCTGAAAAATAAAACTCAGAAATGTTCATTAATTAACTGACCCATTAATGAACAGCCCCTCGCACTTCCCCGGGTTGTTTTACCTCATTCCACAGGTAAAGCAAACTGGAATATCCCCTACTTTGATTCAAAAGAAGAACTATTTAAGAGGGTGCTGTGGCTTAGTTGGTTAAAGTGCCTGTCTAGTAAACAGGAGATCATGGGTTCTGAAGTAAAAAGATATGATTCTAAACCATATTGAAGTAAACATGTATTATTTTGAATTGTATTTTAGTAAACATGTATTGTTTGAACTGTTTTAAGTAATCACATATATAGAAATGATATTCTCACTTACAACTCACTGACCCAGAGATCCTGTTTCACACACACACAGCTCCTTTTCACCAGAGCGCACACACATGTTCTTTTTCAAGGTTCCTTATGGGCATCATTATATCTGTGTACAAGGTTTAATTGTATGAGAAAGAATAGTTTATGTGAAAGATCCCATGGGAAAGTAAGGGAGTGGATATCGGGGCAGAGATAAGATTGACTTTGACCTTGTGAAACTTTAGAATCTCACGTTCTGGTCAGAACTCTGATTCGCTGTATTGAACCCGACCAGAAGTGAATCCAACCAGTAAAAACACCTGGGGGATGTGAGCAGCTCACACAGCTCCTCCTCACGGACTCTCTAATTCGCTTTGGAGTAAAAGGGGAAGGGAAAAGTCAACAAATCTCCGCCCCAAAATATGAATATGAATACTGTTGTTTTTTAATGTAAAATGCTTCTGGTTTGTTGAAGGCTGGTCTAGAGACGTGTAAACCGCATCCCAAACCTGAAGTCTGTACTTCTCGTTTCTTGAAGGCATGGTCTGTCTACCTGTAAACAGCATCACAAGCCTGAAGGCCGGAGTACTCTGTATAACTTTTATATGTGTTTGGTTTCCTACCAGAGTAAACTCAGATAATTGTTATAACTTTTGATTCCGGTGTTTTCAATTCCTTTCTTTATTTAATAGAGATCAACCTCATTCAACGAACGGCGCGGAGAGGGGGCTATCAGCCACCAGATAGGTATTCTGCTCCAACAAGTGGTGACCTGCCCGACGTGATGAGTGCTTATCTCTAGAAAGGAACACCGACAGCCAGGGGACGGAATCCAGTCCAGGGGGAGGACACAGAGATACTGTTGACAACTAAGACCATGGCAATATACAAAAGGTGAGCAGACACCTGTTTTGACTATCAAAAATCTGTGATTGATTATACTAAAACATTTAGAGTTGTCAGCAGCGTTCTCAGTGTTCTTAGTCACGGTGGGAAATACAATACATATTCTAGTTGGGATATTGGGGTAGTGCTTAGAGTCGGGTATTCAGTCCTGTACCTAAGGCACAAAAGTGTTCGGAAGAGGCGGGTAGGTCAGTCCGGCCCTTCACTCACTAAGTACGAACGCTGCAACGCTGTAAAAGATGTATGGGTTAAATTCCCCGTAAGTCAAAATAACATTGATTAATACGGTTAGCTTGCAGTGCTTCAATTAAAGACTACGGAGGTGTAAAAAACAGAAGGGTTAAATTCCCCGCAGATCATGATAAGATTGATTAATGCGGTTACCTTTCGTGGTGCTTTAAATGTATAACATTTCTGTAATTGTTATATGGTGGGTGATACAAGAGGAGAGAGACGCGACCTCCAACTAATTATTTGGAACGACCGAATCTCATCACAACTCTTGCTGTGGGGTTAATCAGGCTCATTAACCTGTTCCACTCTGAGCCTGTTTTTCAGGTCTCAGGCTTGAAAATGACATTCCCAGAACAAATGACCATATCTTCCCTTCTAAAAGGGTTACATTAATAATCTTTGTTCTCAAAGTAATGATAAACCTGTGAGTTGGATGTAGAAGTGTCAGAATCAATATAAATGTTTTTTATTTTAAAGAAAATTCAGATTTTACATAGTAAAAAACTGTAAATTATAGTGTCCGTCCAAAAATTATTTTTTATAGATAGTGAAAACTACCCTTGGATGATGGGTTAGTAGACTAAAAGCTTTAGGAATCCAAAGTACAACATATAATAAGTACCCTGTATCAAGATTGATGCAAAACAAGTGAAATTTGACCTTTTTAGAGAGATTTAGCCAAAAACCCCCACTTCTGGGGTCATTTGGGTGGATTTGACCTATCTCTGGCCCCCCTTACTCGATTGGGATTGTTGACACACCTTTCTGACCGTTAGAGCCAATAGAATTGAAGGGGGAGGCTCACACACACACTCGTTGTAAAGAGAAAATGGATTTGCAGATTTTCTCCTTCTGGAGTTTGGAAACTAAAAATCCGTTTTATTGCTTATGGATTATCAGAAATAATTTCAAAGAAGGCACAGATACATAGGATGAACCTATGGATTAACTGCAGTATCGTTTTTTTATCGTTTGAATGCCATTGAAGACCAGTTTTGACCAAGGTAAGCCATATTAGCGTTTTTAGCTACTTAGCTCCACATGTTATGATGTACGCTTTCGTTTATAGCGTCACGAATGTTTATCACTGAGTGTTGAGGAGGGCACCGTTAGATTCAGTGTCTCCAGGACACCAAAAACGAGTGGTTGGTTTTGCATCTAGGATAAGTAATAAGGAAGTTATGAGTGAGTTTAAGTGCCTTTGTAGGTTACGTTTTTTCGACGAGGCTAATTCAGAGGCTGAGTGCTAGCATTGTGGGGTTTTTTTGAAGAAAAAAATTAAAAAGATCAGTTAGCTGAGTTTCTTCCCGTTACATGGATATAACACATTCATAGTTTTATTCAATATTAAGATTCCTTAGACGTTGTTTCCTGCAAATGACGCGTTTATCCGCCCGATACCGGGCGGAAGGTGCGTAACAGGTTAAACGTGACGATAAAGAGATTTTGTTGACTGAGTTCTGACTCCTTGCCTGAAGCCGCAATCGCCGTGAGGGGGTTGTAGAAGCTTGCTTCAGGAAGTCACGCTATCTGTTGAAATATACATCGCACAATAAAAATGTGCCTGACTGTACGGATAGAATGTGTGTAAAAACTGCAAACATAATTTAAGAACACCACTCTGTACACAGTACATACTTAGAAAAGAAGTAGTACCCGGAGATAGAATTCAGATAGTACGAAGTCATAGTCTGGAAGGCTGAATGTGACGATAAAGGATTTTTGTGGTTTGGGATTAAACTCCATGTAAGCGTCGCATCTCTAAAGAGGGGTGTCGAAGTGCGCTTAAAAACCGCAATTATCTGTTGGAATAAACATCGTACAAAAAGCCTGACAGACTGTATAAGGGAATAAACTCTGTGTGATTTTTTACGTCAAATCTGTGTAATAATTAAGAGAAAAATCTAGAAGTACTCCAGTGGAGACAGATTTGCATAGACACAGAGACAGAGGCAGTTCATTCATGGTCAGATGCTGCCCCCTGGTGGCGAACAGGGAGTGTTACAATATTCTGAAAAATTACATACTGAAAATGTAGAATTAAAGACAATAATTGCCCAGTATATTAAATAAATACAAACGAACACTTATCAACATAAGTCAAATAATATAAACGAGGTCAATCATGGAAGAAGGCTGACATTTAATGCCTGATATATAAGTAATAATAATATATAATATATAGCTGATATTTAATAACTGATGTATAAGGCTCGATATTTCTGAAAATAAGAACACCGTTAACGGCATTCTATTTCAGAAAAAGGGGGGATAGGATATACATCAGACAATATGTATGTGAGATTATTACGTTTTTAAGAGAAATTTATCAATTTAAAATACTAGCTTTGGCTATTTTTTGTTTTGTTTTGTTTGTTGCTTTTAAGAGAAATTGATACATTTAAAATAATCTAGCTTTGGTTATTTTTTATTTTGTTTGTTTGTTCCTTTTTTGTTTTAATTTAAATTTTTTATTTTTTATTTTTTATTTTTTATTTTTTATTTTTTATTTTTTATTTTTTATTTTATTTTTTGTTTATTGTTTTCTGCATAGTCTCTTGTCCACACTCCAGTCTAGTTGGTGCCGCCAATAAACACTAAAGAAGTAGAAGAGATGAGTTCAAAACCATATTTCCAGCAACTTAAGGGCTTGGTATGAGACTTCTCCACACAGGTTGCTGACGCCAAAGGGGGACCCGAGAAACACGAGGCCAACACAGCAGAGTTCGTCTGGCTGAAAGTCATCAGGCCTAAGTGACTCAACCCCAGGTTTTCCGGTCCCTACCGAGTGACCCAAAGGACCTCCCATGCCGTCCGCCTAGATGGAAAGGGAGACAACTGGTACCACTGGAGCCAGTGTGCGGTCGGGAAAAACACCTGCGAGGACCCTAGACGACATCAGGACAGATTTGGCCCTCGTCGCGAGGACCCTAGACGACATCAGGACAGATCTGGCCCTCGTCAAGGCAGTCGAACCGGAAGCCGCCATCAGCGGGCCGGAGGAGGAGGATCGGGACATCTCTCCAGCAGTCGAACCGGAAGCCACCATCAGCGGGCCGG
Organism: Trematomus bernacchii; assembly: GCF_902827165.1. NCBI lineage: Eukaryota > Metazoa > Chordata > Actinopteri > Perciformes > Nototheniidae > Trematomus > Trematomus bernacchii. The sequence goes on along the minus strand of NW_022987332.1, from coordinate 2,200,924 downwards.
AGGAGGAGGATCGGGACATCTCTTCAGCAGTCGAACCGGAAGCCGCCATCAGCGGGCCGGAGGAGGAAGATCGGGACACCTCTCCAGCATTGACCCGGAGGCCGCCATCAGCGGGCCGGGGGAGAACAATCCGGCCACATCTCTCTAGCAGGCAGCCCAGAAGCCGCCGTCAGCGGGCTGGGGGGACAAAGACACGGCAAACCAAGACGGCACAGGGAACTCCACTTCCCGCTGAAACAGGTTGATATAGCCGGTGTGGAACTTTGTCTGAACAATCCATTTTTTGGAGGAACTTTGAACTTTATTTTATATTCCCATTTGTTTAAGGGATTTGTATTTTTTTTTATTCTACAGAACTATGTGTTACCAAAAGAGGGAAAAGTTTAATAATGTCTTTTCTAATTTCTGTGGCTACTTTTATTGCCATTTTGGTGACATGTGGTTGTTGTTGTGTGCCTTGTATCCGCTCATTGTGTGTTAGACTCATCAGTTCCACCATTGAGGGAAAAGCTGCCCCTTCCCCTTCATACCAAATGCCCTTGTTGGCTTATGCGTCGGAGGGGGAAGAGTACGATGACTCAGCCGACAAGGACGAACTTTTTTAGACATATTTTATTCTCCCTCCACTGTCATAAGAAGTTGTTGTTGTGGACTGTTCCTAAAGGTTTAAAGTGCTCTAAATCCCAGCTTCTGATGGATTTATATAAATGTTGGGACAGACACAGTAGAAAAGAATGACAGTGGTAATGTTTCAAATGCTATATGTTGATCTCGTGAGGTGAGATCAAAAGAGGGATTGAAGTAAAAAGATATGATTCTAAACTATATTGAAGTAAACATGTATTATTTTGAATTGTATTTTAGTAAACATGTATTGTTTGAACTGTTTTAAGTAATCACATATATAGAAATGATATTCTCACTTACAACTCACTGACCCAGAGATCCTGTTTCACACACACACAGCTCCTTTTCACCAGAGCGCACACACATGTTCTTTTTCAAGGTTCCTTATGGGCATCATTATATCTGTGTACAAGGTTTAATTGTATGAGAAAGAATAGTTTATGTGAAAGATCCCATGGGAAAGTAAGGGAGTGGATATCGGGGCAGAGATAAGATTGACTTTGACCTTGTGAAACTTTAGAATCTCACGTTCTGGTCAGAACTCTGATTCGCTGTATTGAACCCGACCAGAAGTGAATCCAACCAGTAAAAATACCTGGGGGATCTGAGCAGCTCACACAGCTCCTCCTCACGGACTCTCTAATTCGCTTTGGAGTAAAAGGGGAAGGGAAAAGTAAACAAATCTCCGCCCCAAAATATGAATATGAAAACTGTTGTTTTTTAATGTAAAATGCTTCTGGTTTGTTGAAGGCTGGTCTAGAGACGTGTAAACCGCATCCCAAACCTGAAGTCTGTACTTCTCGTTTCTTGAAGGCATGGTCTGTCTACCTGTAAACAGCATCACAAGCCTGAAGGCCGGAGTACTCTGTATAACTTGTATATGTGTTTGGTTTCCTACCAGAGTAAACTCAGATAATTGTTATAACTTTTGATTCCGGTGTTTTCAATTCCTTTCTTTATTTAATAGAGATCAACCTCATTCAACGAACGGCGCGGAGAAGGGGCTATCAGCCACCAGATAGGTATTCTGCTCCAACAGTTCAAATCCCAGCAGTGCCTTATTGTAGCACAGATATGCTCCCTCTTTGGCCTACTTGACCCTAAGGAGTTAATTGAAACCAAAAAGTTGTCAAGCCTCGGTATTGCAACAATGTTTGCAAAAGCTTCTTGCGACACAATATAGTGTCCACTTTGGCACTAAAGAGTTAAGCAATTTAACATTTTCGATAATGGATGCTTAGTCTTGTGAACGTGTTTCCTTCTGAATAAGGATGGAAAGGACAAGGACCCTACTGACCCAAAGCTTTTACAATTAGCAGAGGATGGTTTCGATCCATCGACCTCTGGGTTATGGGCCCAGCACCCTTCCGCTGCGCCACTCTGCTCACCTCTTTGAATCCAACGCTGTCAAAAATGTGGATGACGGATTGTCTGAACATTTGGAACCTGGGAGAACCGACATTTCAGCAGCTTACATGTTGGATTTTGGAACCAGGATAGCTAACAGGTGTGTTTTAACGATGTGCTGTACGTGTCATTTTAGTGTGTTAGCAAATGAAAAAAACTGTAATCATTGAAAAAGATGACATTTTTTCACAATATTAACAATATTATGTTACTGTTCCAAACCCAGGTTACTTGTGTTGTGTTGCTTTACTCGATATGACTATTTTTCGACTGTTGCCGGGCAGAATAGAGGTGAAAAAAAATGAACTGGTTTGGGCTAAATAAAAACAAAGTCCGCATATACTTGTTTTTCTCGGTCTATTTATAGTCACCTTGTAGATCCTTGTAGGTTTTTCTGTGTCTTTTTTTTGTAGTAACCAAGTCAGCAGCATCATTTAGCATTTAGCATTTAACCAATACAGCTCTTGCAACACTGGATTTGGTCATGGGCTGTCGTGTAACAATATGCTTACATTTCTTTCCCAAGATCATGTCTCACTGAATGTTACAGTGAAAAACACCATTTGTCAGAAGTGGGATTCGAACCCACTCCCAGAATAGAGGTGAAAAAAAATGAACTGGTTTGGGCTAAATAAAAACAAAGTCCGCCTATACTTGTTTTTCTCGGTAGTCAGTGTATTACCTAGAGTCGATGATGGCCGACAGGGGCGGACTGGGAAACGGTGGACCTCTGTCGCCTGTCAGCGCAACTTCAATGATGCCGTTTAAAAACAGCGAACCTACCCGGCCGTTCGGTGATTCTACAGATGCCCCTGCCGGTACCGAAGTGGGCCAGTCCGCCACTGATGGCCGGTATGCCCCGAGCTTGGAGATGCAGACAGGAGCAACCACCTGGAAGCAAAGCAATGTACTGCTCTGGACAGGGTCAGCAGAAAAACATATTTTAGCCACCTCTTGATGATTTCCATATCCTTTCACTGTTTGCATAGCAATACCACATAGGACATTGAGAATTGATAAAACTTGTAATATGGCAAGAAATCTTACTTGAGGATCTCTGGTTGCTGTTTATTCTTGGTAGGTTGCAATTACTGGTACTGCGGCCAGTGGCGGCTCCAGAGTATTTGTGTTGGGTTATCTATGGTAGGGCTAACCCATACAGTGGTGGGGCTCAAATCAGTATTTGCAATGTAATTACATACACGCTATATCGCCCCCCTTGACAGTGAAACGCCACGCGTGAGGTTTAGATTATTTCCCTGTCTCAATCCAAATTGAACTGTATTAAATAAAAAGGCACATTTGTCTTGTAGTAAATAAAAAGGGCGACCTGGAGCCAATCCTGCAATTTCCCCACAGGTGAAAGAGTTGACATGCTGAAAACCCAACCCCTGCAGGGGGGTCTGGGGGGATTCTCCCCCAGGAGATTTTTTTAAATACTAACATAAAATACACATTCTGGTACACTCTGAGAAGAAAAATAAATAAATCTATTACTACACGACATATTTAAAAAAATGAATGCCATTTTTGTTTTTTGTTACTTTGTTCTGAAAGCTGAACCTGCTGCTGAAAGGGGAAGAGGCTGTGTGAATTACATTGTGGATAAGGGTGGATAGCCCCCATTGTCCTGTGTGTCAAAATGAAAGACAGCCCACACACCTATCAATCATCAAACCGTGGGGTCTTATTTCACGTAATGTTGTATCGATGTATATAGAGATGTACTACCGCTAAACTATTCTCCGTCGGTACTTCCTGCAACAACACCACGCCGTTATCGTGATTCTGATTGGCCAGAAGACATTATCAAAGATGTTTTATTGAGAAGAAGATCACTACGTGACAAAAGTTTTCAAAACCGTTTCTAGTCTTCTGTATTTCCAGACAAGTGGCTGCTGAAATCAATCTTACTAACTGCTGTCTGTGCAATTTACTCCGCGCGAGTTGGCGGACTTTATTTTGCTTACTTTAACATCATTTTTCATAGTGGGGCTAAGGTGGGGCTAAGCCATTTCTTGGTATGGCTGTAGCCTACCCCAGCCATACCCTGGCGCCGCCACTGACAACAAGTAGGCTATATTTAGGTGTTTTTTTGTAAATAACCGACGGTATCAAGAGGAAGTAAAGTCCCCTGGTTTGTCCCTTATACCCTAACTGCCATGATGAGACAACTCAAAATTAAGTTTCCAAAATCCGACACTGAGGTGGTCTTAACGCACCGGCAGATGACAGCGCTGACAAAGTGTGTTTCGCGCAGCGATACGCTACAATACTAATTGTGGGCTTATCATATTGATTGGGCCACAACAGAAAAAACAAAAACAAACTCTCGCTCTCTCCAGAGGGGCAGGTCAGCCAAAAAGGGCAAACGGGCCGTTGCCCGGGCAACATTAGCCCGTACCTGTGCACGTCCCTGGTGGGTGCGTATGTGTGTGCGCGTCTGTCGGTCTGTTGGTCTGTCTCGCGATCTGTCTATCTGGCTGTCTGTCTTGCACTGTCAGCCATGAATCCCTATCTTATAAAGTAGAGTATCTCTCTGTTTGATGTTACTGACACTGCTGAATTGATGCGGCCGTATTTCCCGTTTGCGTGGTCAAGTCAGCATCGAGGTTTTTTTCTTCAAATCTATATTAAAATAGCTTGGAGGTTGAGGATTGATAAATATTATTTAGAGTACTTTTACTGTGTACTCTGTCAAACTCCCCTCTTGAGTACAATAATGCATGTTTTCTGCTATCTTTGATGAGAGATAAAATGATGTTCTGTCATAAATTCTTAATGAGAGTGATACTGTTTGACTCAGTATACTAATTTAACTACACCAGCAAGTACTTTTTCAGGTATTCTTTTTCAAATTCCCCTCCTTAGTACAAGAATGCATCTTAAATAAAAATGTGTCATTAGACTTATATTGTTGGACAGAGTATTTTAAGAGGATATGGTAGACATGATATCAGCACTACTTCCAGTCAGTACTCCAGCAGCAGCTTTTACCCCTTGGGAAATCTTCAGAGAATATCCAGCTGGTCTATCCTTCAGCAAAGTGACACACCCTGTCACTCTTGTTGGCCTCTTATGATGATGCTGTCTTAACCTTTAGCAGCCAGCGCCACCATTTGGTAGAGCACATTTTGTGTTTTGATATCTTGTTGAAAAATAAATAAAAAAGTGTAACTCCATCTGATTCAGCCAGCTCTAACCTTTGGTTGACATGTTATGCACAAAACAACCTCTAGATATCACTGTGGTTCGAACAGAATGCCCTTCAGCTAGCTTCCACTGAGAAAGTTGGCATGCTAAATATCACTCCTGAAGAAATCACTCTTTTTGGTCAACTTTTGTAAGGTAACCATATCATTTTTGACATATCTTAGTGTCAGAGCACTGACTGAACATTATTATATAACTTGATGCACAAAACATTTTTGTAACAAGGGTGTAATTATTTTTTTGAAAATATGCTCAACCAACCGGTCGAATTGGCCTAAAATAGCAATACGACTTTTTCAGAGTTTCAGAGATGTCTTCCAATAAAATATGGTAAATAAATGGCTAGATTCATGGTAATATTACTAAATCTAGTACTGCCTTATGAGTCTCAGAGTGAAAGAGCGATAATAATTTATATAGCACCTTTCATGCATGAAATGCAGCCCAAAGTTGCACACACATGAGCAAGTTAGTCCAACACAGGATATAGACATTTGCTGTTAGGCCAGTTGTTTGTTGTTAGGCCAAACTTTTTATAATGAAAAACACTTTCCATTACTTTTTTCCATTTCTTTTTTGTTTTACAATTATAATTTATTATTCTTTATGAATATATCTGGTTGTATATATTGCTCATCTTCCATAAAAGACATTTTTTTATTTGAGTTTGTGTTTTATTTGAGTTTGATGCATACAAATACTGTACTATATGATGATTGTTGAAAATGCACTTTTGCCAAGGCCAGCTCGACCAGTTGGTATAAAACCAAAACTGTGTGGTCAGTAAAAAAAATAAAAATGGTTTGTGGTTATTTGTCCTATTTGATAAAAAAATGCAAAGAAATAATTTGTCCATAGATTTCTTCCTGGTCTGGCAATTAAAGGGTTAAAATATGATTATTTCTCTGCCCCTAGTTCGTTCCTCGCAGATTCTTCAGTCTCATCAGCCTCATCTTTCCATCAGTCCCAGTCAACGCATCAGCCTCCAGCACACTTTCAGTGTCTGACTCCATAGAGATATTGTCCTGATGCCCATGATCACAAAATGACCCATGTAGAGTCTGAGTGCCACTGACCTCTACATGTCACTTGTTAGTTGCTTTTACCTTAAAGCGACTTACTCAATACTGTAGACAATCCTCACAGGAGCTATTTGGGGTGAAGCCCAGGGACACAACGACATGTTGACTGCAGTGGGGATTGAACCAGCCCCCCCTGATCCGAAGATCAACACACGGTCAGCCACAGCCTCCCTAGCCATATTATGTCTGTCATTAATGTTACATCACCCCTTATAACAATTTTCTTTCCTTTCTTCTCTTTTCTCTTCTCTGGACTGAATTAAAAAGTCCAGTCTTTAAGTAATATTTGAAGTCCTTTTCCTGCACCTTTTTAAGGCTATGTTTGCAATATGTATTCAAAGGTCACTTATTTAAATAAATCAATATCTGAGGTTAGCAAACAGATACTGCCTTTATCTAGAGAGCCAATGACACCCATGAAGAATTGCAAATCTTTTCATCTGCTGTATTAATAAAATTGCCATGTGTTGGCACTGTCAGCCCAGAACATTATACGAAATATATATATATTTTAAAAGGGACCCGTAAGGCTTAATCAATGTTATATATATAGATCTTTATAGAATATGAATATTATAATAAACTTCAACCAAAGTCAATTTCAGGAGTGGTGTTTGACATAGTTTACGTTCAATTTCAACTATTCAACCTTTTTAAATAATTTACTTTAATTTAGAAAAGGTTTTTCTGAGAAAAATGTACTAACAAATTGAAAAACACAAGTTGAATAGGACAATGTGGATTTATTTTCTCTCACCTTGTAATTACACAATGAGAGAATCTATAATACGGCTTTGGACTTCACTCACCAACCATTTTTTTTTTTTTATGTTTTGCATTTGTACTATTTTGTAGTCAATTTGGACAAATATCTTTCGAACTAAAAATATCCTATGATTGCATATGGTGTGAATATGTATACCCTGCTCACTCCGTATTATTTTAGGTACAATTTATATTTTAAATGTAATGAAAAAGCCAACTCAAATAGACTTTAGGATATTGTAAAACAAAAAACTGCTATGTATTCTTAACCCTCCTTTATCTTCACATTTGCTTTACACCCTCTATCCTTGGTGGTCATTTTGACCCCAGGAGTTTAAAGCTCAAGAAAATGATCATATTCAAAATTGTTACCAAAATAGTACTTTATGTTTCTTAGTTGACTATCTAAATATCCATTTAAATAAAACACTACTAGCCATTTTCATTACATTAGCAGCACTAAACTTACCCTGTTTTTCACGTGGGGAGCCGGACCAAGATAACTTTCCATTTTTGGAAAGTAATGTTTCTGCTTGTGTTTGACAGACAACAGGAGCATCTGCATGGGGTATTCAGGGTGGACAATTTGACAGAGGATTTCTCTGAAAGTACAAAAGAAAAGTATTTTATAGTCTTTGCGCTAGTAGTCTAACTACTGAGTCCAAAATGATCAGTCTTCGAACTTAAAAGTATTTGTATTGCTCGTCACATATAGCAGCAAGACAGGCATTGTTGTACCATGGAGGGGACTTTGACAGGAGAGTATCAAGAAGTACACAGTAAAAGTATTTCATAGTATTTGGGATAGTTGTAACTACAACTGATTCGAACTTCATCAGTCTTATGAAAAACGTATGGCCAAAAATAATGTTATCGCTCATCAAAGATAGCAGAAGCTAGTCCTTTGTAAAGGCAAAGAGTTAGAACCTTTATTTTGAAGAGTACAGCGGTGAGGGCCTAAGATATTCCAAAAAATAATATTTAAAAACATTAAAAAAATATATATTTTTTTAAAATATATATTTTTTTAATATTATTTTTGTTATATTTTTCATTAGTTTTACCGAAAAAAAACTTGATTTAATAAAATAACATTTCCAAATAAATAAATCCTTCGAATCTGCCTGTTCAGTCTCTGTTTGAATGTCAGTTACTATAGCGGGCCTCTCTGCGATTCACAGAGGGCCCGCTATAGTAACTGAACGAGAGAGTAATGTCAAATGACAGTACAATTGACCAATCATATCTTCCCTCTAAATGGGTGGGTTTTATTATCGCGGACTTTATGACGAGTTCCACCCGCTGTGAAACTTTTCTTGTTTCCATAGCAACAACAACTTCCTGTCAACAGCGTGAACTCGCCTTCAAAATAAAAGCATGCCAAATTACACTTAAGACATACAACTGCAACGAAAGTAACAAACACAATGCAATATCATTTTCAATGTCAAAGAACACAAATTGGGTTCACAGGTGTTGTTTTGTGTGGTAGAGGGTCGCTGTCATTGATGCGTTTTGCACCCTGGGCCGTTGTTTTGATATTCCGCTGAAGTATACGCTGTGACGTAATAACTCTTTTTTCTTTTTTTTTTTCGAGGGAAGGGGTGGGGGTCAGAGGGCCTAGGTATAAAGCTCACGGCTCGCCACTGTGAGAGAGAGTACCTAAGTTAAAGAACTCAGAAAATAATCTCTTATCGAACTGAGGCTCCAGTAAAACACACTGACTGCGTCTCTACATGGACATCAGTAAGCCGTTTATGAGTATTATCCAGGTTATGATCATATTGGGGATATGGTGTTTACATGAGCACAGAGAGATCGGCTTATTCATGTTCCCTGTTTACATGATAAATACTAGTAACCTGGCATTTCGATGCCTTTTCTCATCTAAACTATTCAGTATTTGTATCTCTCTACCATGACATAAAGACGAAACTCCTCTCCAGAAGTGAGACGCCGCCATCACTGTTAACTGATTAACTGCTACCAGCTGATGACTTACTTTCCTCTTCTTTGAAAAAAATGTTCTTATGTCCATGTTGTCTGGGGGAGAAAACATATCAAACCAAGAGATCGTCAGCTTTGATTTTCGCTGTATTAACCATTTCCTGAACATTTGGTGTGTGTGCCTTACCTCCGCTACCGGCATCGCTTCATACAACAGATCTGAGCTGTCCAACTATGACAACACTCCTTGAACATGCGCGCGCTATGTGAGAATCTGCCTTGGTACAAAGTAGCAGTGAAAACATGGTACGGAGTTTCATTGATTTGGGCATTCTCTCATTCGCAAGTGGAATGGATTTCATTTGATAGTGAAGCACTGACACAGCGCTCTACAAAGTGCGGCGAGTGGATAGACCGATTCACGGACTTTCCGCATAGTAAAAGTGGGGGGGTCTAAACTAATTATTTGAAAAATTGGGGGGGACTTGTCCCACCCTCATATAATGGCTGCGACGCCCATGGATTGATAGAAAAACGAAAGATACTATTTACTTTCTCTCTTTTGAATGATATATTTCCCATCAGATTAAACAGCAAACGGCTGAATAAATAATGTGCATACAATTGCGTGGAGGCTCGTTTTAAGGACACTTTTCAGATCTGTCACAATCTTCGTATTGGAACAAACTTCCGTTTTTGAGTCCACTCTGTTCTGTTCCTCCTTCCTACAGAACAGACAATGACAGGATAATATGTCATTTGTCAGTATAGTCCTATTTTTTAAAACCTTCCCTGTTGTTTAAGTGTCTGATAACCACGAATAGTAAGTGTTAGAAATTAAAATCAATGTTAAACAGCATAATTCAGTCTAAAATATATCGTCAGTTTAAAGCTGTTTTATTGTGGAAAAACCCGGAAGTTCTCAGGAAATCAATGCCAAGCTTTTATTCTGAAAATCCTTTATCCGGTTAGCATGTGACTAAATATTACGTTTTCTGAATGTAAAGTGAAAATGACTTGGAGTGTTATACACCAAATCGTACGGACTTTAACACTACATCGATAGACGTTAAGATATTATTACTGCTGAATATTAAATGAAGGAACAGTTGATCATGGAGTGTTTACACATTACGTGAGTAGCTATGACGTCAGAGGGAGCTACCGTAAATGAGAACCGTGCCATAGAGGCGTTTTTAGGACTTCTAAACTAACGATTACAGCTGTTTATAAGGTATTAAATAGAAAGTCATGACAGAGATAAGGAGGAGAAAATGCTTAAGGAAGTAGGCAGAAAATACCAATGTCGAAATCATCTGTTCTCCCGCGATATCGAACCAAAACAGATGAGAAGGGCGGTCCCACTATCTGCCCAGCGGGAGACAACGAGACGAGGATAAAAACAGATGAGAGACGACGACTCGCTCTCTTTCCTTCGCTGCAGCCCACCCTGAAGACATCACCGGCTTTGTCTCTCCATTACCCATGCTTGTTCTTTAACCACGTTACTTAATTAAACTACCCATTTGAACCTTTTCAGAGACTCCATTAGTCTCGTTATTTTAAGCTCCTCTCCTGGGCGCGAGAACATCGAATACTTCAATATAAGCAATGATATAACAGTAATTATATAACATATGTCAGACACTGTGTTAATTTCAATCAAGCCTAAAAGATTATAATATGTTCAAACTGGCTTCACTCGCTTGAATTGCTCCTTTGAATGTAATGTTCCTCTGTGGTTTCCTACTCAACACATGTTTGTATTGTAATGCCACTCATATTTTATTTTTTATTGTATTTTAAGGTGACATTGAATGCTTTGAAAGGTGCCCTAAAATAAAGTGTATTATTGATCTTATATCTGTGCCTATATCACACTATTAATGTTCCTTATTTTAGACTAGGTTAATCCTGGTGTCAATAGGGAAGATCTGCACTGTTCTCTACATAACATGTTCAGCAGAGCAGGTATTTCTCCTGCCAGATTTGGAACCCCCCCTATCATTTTGTCCAGGATGGTCATAGACTCACCAAAATCATACTGGTGTTTGCTGTTCCCCTCTAGTTTGTGCTCGCAAAAGCATTTTACTCTGGGCCCAGCAGGTGAAAAACTAAAGAGGGGCTTCCAAATCCGGCAGACCAGGTGCTGCCAGATATGGCACCCCCCCTACAACTTTGTCCAGGACAGTCACACTGTCACCAAAATCACACTGGTGTTGCCTGTTCCCCTCTAGTTTGTGCTCACTAAAGCATGTTACTCTGGGACCAGCAGGTGAACAATTATAGGGGGGCTTCCATATCTGGCAGCCAGCCACAACACCTTCTCTGCCGGATATGGAAGCCCCTCTTTAGTTTTGTACCTGCTGGGCCCAGAGTAAAATGCTTTGGTGAGCATAAACTAGAGGGGAACAGGCAACACCAGTGTGATTTTGGTGAAATTGTGACTATCCTGGACAAAGATATAGGGGGGCTTCCAAATCCGGCAGCTACAACACCTGGTCTGCCGGATATGGAAGCCCCTCTTTAGTTTTTTACCTAATGGGCCCAGAGTAAATTTTTTTTGTGAGCACAAACTAGAGGGGAACAGCAAACACCAGTGTGATTTTGGTGAATCTATGACCATCCTGGACAAAGTTGTAGGGGGGGGTGCCATATCTGGCAGCACCTGGTCTGCCGGATTTGGAAGCCCCTCTTTAGTTTTTCACCTGCTGGGCCCAGAGTAAAATGCTTTTGCGAGCACAAACTAGAGGGGAACAGCAAACACCAGTATGATTTTGGTGAGTCTATGACCATCCTGGACAAAATGATAGGGGGGGTTCCAAATCTGGCAGGAGAAATACCTGCTCTGCTGAACATGTTATGTAGAGAACAGTGCAGATCTTCCCTATTGACACCAGTATTAACCTAGTCTAAAATAAGGAACATTAATAGTGTGATATAGGCACAGATATAAGATCAATAATACACTTTATTTTAGGGCACCTTTCAAAGCATTCAATGTCACCTTAAAATACAATAAAAAATAAAATATGAGTGGCATTACAATACAAACATGTGTTGAGTAGGAAACCACAGAGGAACATTACATTCAAAGGAGCAATTCAATCAAGTGAAGCCAGTTTGAACATATTATAATCTTTTAGGCTTGATTGAAAATAACACAGTGTCTGACATATGTTATATAATTACTGTTATATCATTGCTTACTATTCGTGGTTATCAGACACTTAAACAACAGGGAAGGTTTTAAAAAATAGGACTATACTGACAAATGACATATTATCCTGTCATTGTCTGTTCTGTAGGAAGGAGGAACAGAACAGAGTGGACTCAAAAACGGAAGTTTGTTCCAATACGAAGATTGTGACAGATCTGAAAAGTGTCCTTAAAACGAGCCTCCACGCAATTGTATGCACATTATTTATTCAGCCGTTTGCTGTTTAATCTGATGGGAAATATATCATTCAAAAGAGAGAAAGTAAATAGTATCTTTCGTTTTTCTATCAATCCATGGGCGTCGCAGCCATTATATGAGGGTGGGACAAGTCCCCCCCAATTTTTCAAATGATTAGTTTAGACCCCCCCCACTTTTACTATGCGGAAAGTCCGTGAATCGGTCTATCCACTCGCCGCACTTTGTAGAGCGCTGTGTCAGTGCTTCACTATCAAATGAAATCCATTCCACTTGCGAATGAGAGAATGCCCAAATCAATGAAACTCCGTACCATGTTTTCACTGCTACTTTGTACCAAGGCAGATTCTCACATAGTGCGCGCATGTTCAAGGAGTGTTGTCATAGTTGGACAGCTCAGATCTGTTGTATGAAGCGATGCCGGTAGCGGAGGTAAGGCACACACACCAAATGTTCAGGAAATGGTTAATACAGCGAAAATCAAAGCTGACGATCTCTTGGTTTGATATGTTTTCTCCCCCAGACAACATGGACATAAGAACATTTTTTTCAAAGAAGAGGAAAGTAAGTCATCAGCTGGTAGCAGTTAATCAGTTAACAGTGATGGCGGCGTCTCACTTCTGGAGAGGAGTTTCGTCTTTATGTCATGGTAGAGAGATACAAATACTGAATAGTTTAGATGAGAAAAGGCATCGAAATGCCAGGTTACTAGTATTTATCATGTAAACAGGGAACATGAATAAGCCGATCTCTCTGTGCTCATGTAAACACCATATCCCCAATATGATCATAACCTGGATAATACTCATAAACGGCTTACTGATGTCCATGTAGAGACGCAGTCAGTGTGTTTTACTGGAGCCTCAGTTCGATAAGAGATTATTTTCTGAGTTCTTTAACTTAGGTTTGATTGATTGATTGAAAAGTTTATTAACAGCTTGTATATTGGGTACAGTACAGTACAGCTCAAAACATACAATTGTTAAGGGGATGCAGACCAGAGAAAGACTTTCGTCTTGTTTACATCAGGGTCCCCCATTTCCAATTCATCATATCATTTAAGACATATAAGACATATTTGACATACAGATGGCTTATTTACAATTTACATACAGGTGGTTTTTTACATACAGATGGCTTATTTACAATTTTCCTTTTAGATTTCGTTCTAATACATCCTAACCGGACATTTAAGACATACCAAGTCTACAGATATACAGTTAGTAACAGAGTCTAAAATGCGAGTATATACATAGATGGGGGGGGGGAAGCTGTCCATTGTACGACAGGTTGAGATTTGTACCATTACCGGGGCCAGTTTTGCAATGCTTTCCCCCGAAGGTGCTCTTTAAGAGAGGTTTTGAAGGTAAGTATAGTTTTACTTTCCTTTACAGTTGTGGGAAGAGCGTTCCACCTTGATGTGGCATAATTGCGAAACGTGTATTCCCCTTTTTTTGTGCCAAATCTGGGTTTTACATGATTTGTGGAGCTCCCTCTGGTGTTATGATCATGGTATTCCTTGACCTTTGGGAAGAATTTTGACATGTACATGGGTACCATAGAGGTGTAGTGGATCTTGTAGACCAGGCCCATTGCAAGTAGCTGTACTCTGTCATCTACTCTAAGCCATCCTAGGTTGTCAAAGTGGGCAGAGGTGAGGTGGGTTCTAGATGAAAGGTCAAGCAGTAGTCTGACCAGTTTATTTTGCGATGTTTGAAGTTTTATTTTTAGCGCCTTGGAGGTGCTATGGTACCATGACGTGCAAGCATAGTCATAGTACCCTTGAATGAGTGCTCCTGCCAGAGTTTTCAGGGTGTTTTTGTTTACCAGAGAGGAGATCCGGTATAGGAATCTAGTTCTTTGATTGACTTTTTTTATTACATTGGATGCCATTTTGTCACAGGAGAGGTTTGCCTCAAGAATAGATCCTAGGTATGTAATTTCCTTCTTACTTGTGACAATAATGTCACCCACTGCAACTGAGAAGTCGTCGGATTTGCTGAGATTATGTTTCGAACCGAAGAGAATGGACTCTGTTTTACCCAGGTGTAATGATAATTTATTATCGGCGAGCCAGGTGCAGATTCTGCCGAGCTCGGAGCTGAGGGTTTTTTCAACCTGCAATCTGCTCCTGTCAGAGACCAGCAGGGCTGAGTCGTCCGCGAACAGGAACAAGTTGCAGTCACATGCTGATGACATGTCATTTGCATAAATTAGGAACAGTAACGGACCTAATATGCTTCCTTGTGGAACACCACAGCTCACTGGGAGGGGGGGGGACAGAGTACCGTTTACCTCCACCATCTGTTCTCTCCCCTCCAGGTAGGATTGCATCCAGCTCACCGATAGTTTATCAAAACCAATTGCTTTTAGCTTGTCAATCAGAATGGGGTGATTGACAGTGTCGAAAGCCTTTTGTAGGTCCAGCATCACCATGCCGCAGTATTTACCCTCGTCCACCTCTTGTTTGATGTGGTCGTTCAAATAAAGAAGGCATGTGTCAGTGGAGTGGGATGTTCTAAAGCCAGATTGAAATTCATAGATTAGTTTCTTTTCTGCGAGGTACTTTTCGACCTGTTCATATACTATTTTTTCCATGACTTTCGAGATGGAGGTAAGTATAGAAACAGGGCGGTAGTTGCCTGGGTCCAATTTGCTGCCCTTTTTGTGCAGGGGGGTTACTCTTGCAATTTTGAAGTCTTTGGGTACTTTTCCCTGTTTTATGGAGAGGTTAATTATGTGAGCTATGACTGGTGAGATGGCGGTTGCTGTGTCTCTGAGGAATTTGGAGGGGATATTGTCGTGGCCAGTGGCCTTGTTAGGTTTGAGGGCGCTCAGTTTAATGAGTACCTCTGCTGTTGTTACCCTTGCTAGACTGAAATCATCTTTGCGTACCCCTAGGTTTTTGTAGTAGGTCATGATGTGATCTACTCCAAAAAGCCCTGAGTGGGAGGGTAATTTATTTACAAGAGTTGTGGCTATGTTTGTGAAAATAATGTTCAAGTACTTGGCCACATCCAGTTTGTCTGTGATGAGCCTGTTATCTGTCTTTATGTTTACGTTTGAAAATCTCGTTTTGAGTTTTTTACTGCAGCCAAGCTGGTTATTGAGTAATTTCCAAAGTTCACGGGGTTTATTTTTGTTTTCCTCAGTTTTGTCATTGATGAAATTCTTTTTGGCAGTTTTGATCATGGAGCTTACGTCATTTCTTAGTCTGTTTCTTTCAATTTTTAGTTCAGTCACGTGGGCCTGGAGTTCACTGCTCGTGCTTTTGGAAAGCATTGACTGACTTTTATGAAACTCAGAGCATTTTTTGTCTCTGGTTTTCATGGCGGTCAGTATGCCGGAGTGCATCCACGGCTCAGCGCGATTTTTTACCCTGGTTGTTCTTAGGGGGGCCAAATCATTGAGTATTGCAGAGAATTTGTTTTTGAAACCAAGCCATGTTTCTTCAACTTGTGTACCACTGAGCTCATCTGACCAGTCCAGGCTCTCCAGTTCTAGGTTAAAGGCCTCGCTAGAGTAGTTTTTGAGGTCTCTAGATATGACTGTTTTGTGACAGCCGGCCTTTTGTTTTAGCTTTTTGCGGGTACAGAATATCATATAATGATCACTTAAACCGCATGCTATAACCCCTTTACTGGAGATCCTGGACCTGTCAGAGGTCAGAATGAGATCAATGGTAGTTTGTGTTGTTTCACATACCCGGGTGGGTTGGGTGATTAACTGGCTGAGGCCGTGCAGATCACAAATCCTACTGAAGGACTTGAAGACGGACGTGTCTTTACGTTGCATATCCGTGTTCCAGTCTCCAATAATAATTGTCTCTACATCCCCCACATCAGCCAAACACCCATCTAATGTATCATAAAAGTCACTCTGTTCCGGTGGTCTATAGATTGTCCCGACTATTACAGATTTAGCATTGTCAAAAAGAATTTCAACCCACACAGATTCAATATTTTCATGATGCAGGTCAGTACGGTTTTTGAAATTGGTGTCTTTATGTATGTACATGCAGACACCACCTCCATTCACGTTCCTGTCCCTTCTCACTACAAGATAATCTTCAATTTCAATCTCTGAATCTGTAATGGAATTGTCCAATTTGGTCTCAGAAAAGCATAATATGCTTGCCTTACCGTTCATGAACAGTTGCCTGAGTTCAGCCAGTTTGTGTCTCAGGCTGTTAGTGTTCAGATGAAAAATATGTAGTCCATTTTTGTTGTTTAAATGCATAATGTCGTCAGCTTGAAGATATTTGTCTTTGTCCGTTACAGCAAACGGCTTGCGGCCTGCCGTGGTGCTTGGAGCGGTGGGGTGGTGGGGGGAGGGAGGCTCCGTTGTAGCTTTAGCCGTCGATATGCTAGCAGGGTGGCTAACAACATGGTGGATATTTGTTCCCTCGGATCTCGGTTCTCTTCCTCTCGTCACTGCCTCATGCGTGTCTGTCTGCCGAGGCGTCCCCGGGGGAATGTCGAAGTCTCCGTTGATTCCTCGGTCTCCGCTGTCTCCATGGTCTCTGTTGTCGTCGCGTAGTTGTTGCTGTAGCGGAAGAGATGCTAGTTGTGATGCTAGTTGTGATGCTAGCTCCTCGAGCATGCAGGAATGGCTTCTTGTCTGCACCGGGCCCGGATTCAGATGGATGTCTCCCGCTAACAATAAGACCAAGACGATCATACTTCTTCGGTCTAGTTTGCCTGACGGGGGTAAGTACTTTCGCGTCGGGTTTGCAGTTAATAATGCATGAATGCTTGCACTTCCAAAAGCGAGGTGTTTCCTTTCCCAGCCGTTGAGAAGGTAAAAGTCATTGTGGTTCATTTTATCCCTGCTTTCACTACTCTCCTTCTCTAAGTGATGTTGCCTCATTGATGAGTTGAGGTAGGAGTCCATAATCCATATTGTCAGGAGGATGAAATATGTAAAAAATCGTGAGGAATAACCTCCAAAGCGGGAGCTCTCGAAAATGCGACCACTCATAGCGAAACCGGAGGTACTCTCTCTCACAGTGGCGAGCCGTGAGCTTTATACCTAGGCCCTCTGACCCCCACCCCTTCCCTCGAAAAAAAAAAAGAAAAAAGAGTTATTACGTCACAGCGTATACTTCAGCGGAATATCAAAACAACGGCCCAGGGTGCAAAACGCATCAATGACAGCGACCCTCTACCACACAAAACAACACCTGTGAACCCAATTTGTGTTCTTTGACATTGAAAATGATATTGCATTGTGTTTGTTACTTTCGTTGCAGTTGTATGTCTTAAGTGTAATTTGGCATGCTTTTATTTTGAAGGCGAGTTCACGCTGTTGACAGGAAGTTGTTGTTGCTATGGAAACAAGAAAAGTTTCACAGCGGGTGGAACTCGTCATAAAGTCCGCGATAATAAAACCCACCCATTTAGAGGGAAGATATGATTGGTCAATTGTACTGTCATTTGACATTACTCTCTCGTTCAGTTACTATAGCGGGCCCTCTGTGAATCGCAGAGAGGCCCGCTATAGTAACTGACATTCAAACAGAGACTGAACAGGCAGATTCGAAGGATTTATTTATTTGGAAATGTTATTTTATTAAATCAAGTTTTTTTTCGGTAAAACTAATGAAAAATATAACAAAAATAATATTAAAAAAATATATATTTTAAAAAAATATATATTTTTTTAATGTTTTTAAATATTATTTTTTGGAATATCTTAGGCCCTCACAGAGGGCCTAGAGGGCCCTGACGGCTCGCCACTGCTCTCTCAAAAATGGTAATGTGCATTATGTTTTAATTATACTTCTTATCATTCAGAAGCTTTTTGTGTGTGTTTATGTTTTACTGAGTGCTTATAGGCTATTTCCATCCCAGTATTCAGTTAACTATTTATTTTCTGTGCACATTACATAGACTAGCTAATATTCTACCTACTGCTTGGGACTTTGAGTCTTCAAAATGTCCAATGTCACAGACTGGGACTTACTTTAGAGTCAGTTGTATTTACATTCAGTATGACTTGTTATGATTCAATGTGAAAGAGTATACTGCTCAATAAATAATTATCACTTCACCACCTCTCTTGACATCTAGGCACTTGAGAGTGAGTCAGAGGCAGAATACAGGGACATTGGAGAGAGGTCCATTGCTGAGGTGAGTGATGAAAGGGAAATGACAGTTGAGAGTAAATTGTGATGTGGACTCTCATCCCAGGATTTTAAGGAAATCAGTGGGGATATTGAACAGGAAACATTTCAGTCAAGGGGCATCATATGACCAATATAGACAGAAGAGCAACATTTATTTGAACATTTAAGTCAATGATACCATTCCTAGGTGAACTTAACATCTGTATGGAGTCAGATCAGTCTCAATATTAATAAATGCTCACAGAAGGATTCACAAATGTATTTTGCGATTTATATATAAATGACTCTCCACAACAATATCTCTCAATGCACTCACAAATATTTATTGTTTAATATAAATGTACAAAAAATGGGCATTTAAACTGCTTTTTATTAATTCAAAGACAGCTCTGAATTAATAATCAAATATGTTTTCTTTCTTTACTACTGGATGAAATTACAAAATGTACCCATCATTTTCCTCATGCTAGTATAGCCACATAAAAGTATCAAACCACCTGTTAAAATGCACCAGAATACAGGAAATCTATTTTTTTTTTTCACCCCCCGTTAAAAATGTCCCCCCCACATTCAGGATGCTTCCTACGCCCATGTATCAATCAGGATGTTACTGATGTGGCGCGGAGTGATATTGTGTATGTAAGCCCGCATCTAGTACGCATGTATGTACCATGGCTAAAGACCTGTTTGGTAAATAAAGATGTCTCATAGAAAGGTCTACGGATACCTTATTACACTGCATGACCTGCGGTCAATTATATAGGATAAAGGACTATTATGGTGTCAGAAGTCGGTCCAGTTCGTCATTTTGCCGGAGGTAAACAGATGAAAGTTTTGCTAGCCTAAAGCCAAGCTAACAGGTGCTGTCCCCAGAGAGCGGGAGTCGCTATTTTTTTTTAAAGAAAGAAAAAAGAGAGAGATAGATCGATTCAAATTATCATCCCCACTGGTACTCACTGGCAACTTGGGAGAAAACTGGCGACGATGGGATCTACGCTTCCAAACATAGCCAGGGGGGAGGGGGCTTGCCGTGCCTACACGCATTTGCGGCTCAGTTGAAGCTCCCTCCGCAAGATGCGGCTCCCTCCGCGAGGTGAGGCCTCCTCCGCGAGGTGAGGCCCCACTGCGTGGGGAGCTAGTGAACAGTCAACAGGGGGGGGCAGGTAGCCTCGCTGCAGGGGACACAGTGGACCTCTGTCGCCTGTCAGCGCAACTTCAATGATGCCGTTTAAAAACACATTAAGGGCGGTGCCGGCCGTGAGCGAACCGAGCTGGCCGTCAACGGCCCTTGACGACCGGTCGTTCTGTGATTCTCCAGATTCTAGGGGGTGCTGCAGCACCCCCAGCACCCCTACTTCCCGCGGCTATGCTTCAAAATCTACATGACCGTTCGCGAGTGGTGCAGACGGTGAGGACAGGAAGATTAAGATTGTAGGGCCATACCTATATAAGGTATATTTATACGTTTCTGTTTTCAAAATACCAAACAGATCATGCATTTTAGCCATGCCTCATTTCGCTCTATTTGCTGTTCTCCAGCCCTGTTTTTGCAGGGGGCTGATTCTGTGAGCTGCATCTGACCACGCCCCCCTGCAGGAGAGGGGAGCGCGCTCTGATCAGCTGCTGGGCTGTCAGAAGAGGGGGGAGATCTCCGTCCTCCGTGTTTTATTATATTATTATATAGAGTCGTTATTCATTTGTTTTAAAGCTCAATACATAACAAAGAAGACCTTTGCCCGGCACTTTTCTAATTTTGTCCGGAAGATTTCAACTTTAAGAGTAATTTAGTTTTGTGTTGAGCTTTGGTTTGAATAAACCTTTTTTTGTTAAAACCTGTGTGAGTCGTGCATTTGAGTTCAAACCCGTTTATTCAGTCGTAACAGTTGGCACCTAGGTTCGTAGGCCCATTCCCTGTGACCAAAGTAATTAACCCTGTCTCTGTCCGCCTCCCCAGGTCTCTGAGGGTTCATCCCACTTTCCATGTGGGACAACTGAAGCCTGTAAAGCAGGGGTGTCAAACTAAATTTCATCCCGGGCCACATCAGCATTATGGTTGCACTCAAAGGGCCGGTTGTAATTTATATAAATATACATATGTAAATATATAATATATAGTAAATAATGTATTACATTACATTGTTGGCCCTGCATTGGATTATTATCAGATCTGGTAATATCTTCCTAAATAACTACGTCTGAAAGCAGAAGTCTAGGGCAAATAATTGAAAGTAAATATTCAACAATTACACCAATTGTATTGTATATTATATTCTTTGCAAGCTCTTGCGGGCCACATAAAATTAGGTCGCGGGCCGGATTTGGCCCCCGGGCCTTGAGTTTGACACCCCTGCTGTAAAGGAAAGCCCCATGGTTCCCGCAGCCAAACCCCCTCCACCCCCCCGAATGCTCGACGGCGGCCTGGTCTATACGGTCAAGCGCCTGTTGGCGGTCCGGAACAGAGGCAAAGGGAGACAGTTCCTGGTTGACTGGGAGGGTTATGGACCAGAAGAATGCTCCTGGATCCCATCAAGATTTGTCGAGGATCAAACTCTCATTAATGACTTTTTTCGCCAGCACCCTCAGGTTCCTGGGCCGTCAGGCGTCGTCCCTAGAGGGGGGAGTACTGTCATCTCTCGCAAATTATGTTGGTTTAGTGTTTTTGTCTTTGTCTAGTGATTTTCCCCTTTATTTTTGAATAGTAACCTTCCCTCTCGTTTCAGATACTCCAGGCTCGTCTCAATACCCCTCCTCGACTCCTCTCTTCCCCTCCTCCGGGACTTGACCCGGAAATCGATCAAGACACGCCATGTTGAAGGACGTCCCAATAGCTGAAATGCACACGGAGGAGTCGAGGAGGGGTGAGGGAGGAGGGGTGCAGGAGGAGACGAAAGGGAGGATACACGAGAGCAGACTACGCGGAAGTGTTTTCACTACTCGCGTATAAAAGCCCCGCCCCCACCTTCACAGCTGGTCGATTTCAACACAGGAAAACGGAGAACTGGAAGAATGAGTGGAAAAGCGTCACATAAATGTATAAGTGCTCACAGCTCCGTGGAAATTATTATGTGCAATTCATTTCTTAAGGTTATACTAACAATTTAAGTCATGTTTAATGATCTTGAACGTCACTAAAACATAGCTATTAAGAAAGCTATTTCATAAATGGCTAGATCTTGATAAATAACAATTATTTGTTTTGTTTTGTGTTAAAATATTGAGTAGTTAAATGATTTAAAATGCACAGTCCTGAATGTGGGTTTGTGGTGAATGTGGGGATCTACAGGACACACATGTTCAGAGTAAAGGCTTTCACATTATTATAATTATAATTTTATTGAAATGTACATTTTACACCAAAACGGAACACAAAAGCAGGACCAACCATCATACATTGAATTCCTTGACTAACAAGAGAAAGATTCATAATTTAAATACATATTTAACAACAAATGGGCCGGTTCTAAAGGTTATTCAGTTAAGCCCGATGAGAGGGGATACAGCTGTGCACATGTCATCATTAACAGACGTCGTTTAAGAGTGACGTTTGAGTGAACGAGGACATCCCAATTAATACCTGAGGACTCCTCTGTCCTCGCGTCTCCTCCTCGTGTCTCTCGCTCGCATCTTACGGAGGCAGAGCTAAGATGCAAGGAAGGGACGAGAGTGAGGGAAAGGAGGAGTCGAGGAGGGGTATTGAGACGAGGCTTCTGACCTCCCTTCCTTGTGTGTCTCCCACTCCTGTGATTGTCGACCCCGCCCCTGATTGTTTCCACCTGTTTGTTCCAATACGAAGATTGTGACAGATCTGAAAAGTGTCCTTAAAACGAGCCTCCACGCAATTGTATGCACATTATTTATTCAGCCGTTTGCTGTTTAATCTGATGGGAAATATATCATTCAAAAGAGAGAAAGTAAATAGTATCTTTCGTTTTTCCGCTTAGAAAACTAGGCGAACGCTCAATACAGGCGATGACGTCACCTTTGCTCGTCCCCGCGAACAGGGCTTCAATCTACGGCAAGGCTTCAATCTACGGCATAACACCTGTACCGAAGTGGGCCGGTCGGACAATTCACTAGTACCCCCCCCCCCTCGTTGACAATTGACTAGCGGTACCGAGTTGGGCCGGTCGGCCGGTCGAGTTTCCCGGGCTGATTTTTAGTCCCAGTCCGCCCCTGCACTATACTACACCCTTAAGGTCTAATTATTGGACAATCCCCCCCCCCCCCCCCCCCCCCCTCCCCCCACCTCCACACAGAGCCCCCAAACATTAGAGATGGGCGAGTCCTGATTCATCCGGATCATTAACCCGGATCCTAGAAATGAGCTGGTCGTGACGAGTCTCCCCTCTCCATTAACCCGAGTCCTTGAGTCCCACACTTGCTGTGACGTACAAATTAAAACTATAAATTGCGTCACTCGCTACTCTCTTTATAACATGTAAAATCACATTACAACGTACCCCAGTCCATCTGCCTACCCTTTAGCAAGTATACAGGATAGCTGCCTGCCAGAAGTTATCGTTTGGCTCAGGGGAGGGGACGCGGATCAGTGAAACTTCCTGCAGACTCGTGGGGACTCAGAGGAGCCGACGGCTCCTAACCGTAATAGCATAGCAGATCCAGCAATCCATACTCGTCATGTGCACGAGCATAGCCCCTCCTCCAGCACCCGGCTCCCGCGCTATCAACAGCAGACTCGCAGTCAACAGCAGACTCGCAGACTCGCAGATTCGCAGACTCGCAGATTCGCAGATTCGCAAATCCTGACTCGCTGCAACACACAGCAGAGCAGACTCGTGCGGACTCGGAGCCGTAACCATATAGCAGCAGATCCAGAGATCCAGCAGACTCGTCGTCATGTACGAGTCAACAGCAGACTCAGATTCGCAAATCCTGACTCACTGTGCGCAACACACAGCAGAGCAGACTCGTGCGGACTCGGAGCCGTATATAGCAGCAGATCCAGAGATCCAGCAGACTCGTCCTCATGCACGAGTCAACAGCAGACTCAGATTTGCCAAATCGCAAAATAACCCTTTTTTTTGTGATCAACATTTTTTATTAAAGCAAAATACACTGTGTAGCGGAGGTTAATATAACGTCAGTTTAATAGATAGATAGATAGATAGATAGTACTTTATTGATCCCAAATTGGGAAATTGTTGTTGTTACAGCAGCATAAAAGGCATTTTACAATAAAACAAAACTACAAAATATACAAGAATAGAAAGAAAAATAAAATAAAATATAAAATATAAAATATACATGTCGAAATAGAAAATATACATGCAGATATTATATATATATATATATATATATATATATATACAAATATATATATATATTCAAAATATATGGAATAATAATATGCTCGTGAAATGCATCAACTTTTCGGTTTCACCGATAGGATTTCTACGGTCTTGGTGATGCTGACTCATATGACTCAAATGACTCGTATGATCCGGATCTCTTCAATGACTGACTCAGAAGACCCTGAGTCCGTAAAAGGATCCGGATTTGCCATCTCTACCCCACATATACAATCCCAATGTAACCCCTGCTGATACTACTTGTTTACTTTCACTTACGTACGATTTCGAATATAGGACTTTTACTTGTAATTAAGTATTTTAACAATAAAGTATTGGTACTTTTACGCAAGTAACGCATCTGAAATATTTTTCCACCAAGGCTGTCAAGTAGAGAAAGCAGAGTGATTTGATTTATGGACAGGGTCTGATGCTGAGCCATGGAAGAACACTAGATGGCGGTACCGTAATAAATAAGGCGGGATCGCTTCCTCTGACGCAAGACGAAAGTGAAGGGCTTCCTATCTCCACTGTCTCTCCAAAAATGGCGGACACGTGTGGCCAAGTATTGCTGGGATCAGGGCTCACCGTCCTCTCCCACCCTTTGATGTACATTAAAGTCCTGATCCAGGTAAGAGGGGAGGGGTCGGTGCAGACGCTGGGAGGTGTTTCTGCTTTAGGAGCTGCTTTGGACACTTTTGGCTCGCATTTGTAAACAACATTAGCTAGTAGCCTGAGGAGGGACCTGTCAAACTCCATTTACAATAGCGCAGTTCAATTTGCCTCGCCTGTCAGTAAATGAATATAAATGCTCGTTCGTCAATAATTATTATGGACTATTTGATTCAGCTAATACATACAGCAGCAAATATTCCTCTGACAACATCAACTACATTATGCTCCGTCTGTTGTCCCTATGACCTTCTGTTTCCAAATACTCTGTGTAGGCGGAAGTTAGTTGTGTTAACCAATTTTTGAAGTTCATACTATATTAATATATAGTCCCGTTTCTGTATTGTTGGTGTATGCATAATTTACTTGAACACTTAATTTCCCAGTAACATATTCTCACGCACACATGCTGTTATTTCTAACCTGGTTGACATAGCTAGGAATAACAGCTAACTAGCTGTCAGCCGAGCAGCTCTGCTTTGCTAGCTAACCTCGGACCTCCGGGGAATTGTATTCATACAACACAAAGTGCCTTCCTAGTTTCCATTCAGAAACAGTGGCTTTGTTTCTCTGTTTCACAGTAAAATGCCCTTAGTTGTCCGTACAGTTAGTTTTACACCACAGGGTGCTGTTGGCTCACTATCGTCGTGTAATTTTAATAACTCATTTGCAACAGTACTGTTATCTACAGCCCGGTCTCATTTAGCCCAATGAAAAAGACAGTAAGCTAACAATAGGTGTTACTAAGTCAGCGTTGACCAGTGATGGAAGAAGTACTCAGGTCCTCTAGGTGGAGCTGAAGTGCAAGTCAAAACAACATTTCAGAAAACGCCACAGCATTTCAGAAAACACTACAGCATTTCAGAAAACACCACAGCATTTCACAAAACACTTCAACATTTCAGAAAACACCACAGCATTTCAGAAAACGCTACAGCATTTCACAAAACGCTTCAACATTTCCTAAAACACTACAGCATTTCACAAAACAACTACAGCATTTCACAAAACGCTTCAACATTTCCTAAAACACTACAGCATTTCACAAAACAACTACAGCATTTCACAAAACACTACAGCATTTCAGAAAATACCACAGCATTTCACAAAACACTTCAACATTTCAACTTTTACGGAAAGGGTATTCCTTTAAGGGCAGTGTTTCTCAAACTTTTTCATACCAAGGACCACTTAACCAATAAAAAAACACTCGCGGACCACCTAACTCCACAAATATCCAAAAACACATAGTTTTTCTAGAACAGATTACAAATCGCCTGAAAATCGTACAAACAAGTGGCAACATGTGTGATGAAGGTGTTGCGCTGGGATATATCATGCAATCGAAAGTGAACTTAAGCTTGATCCATTGCGGAGATATCCCCGCGAGAGTGCGGAAAACTTAAATAAATAAATGTATTTCAAATGTGAAACTTTACCAATATACTCACGGACCACTAGGGGGCGCTCACGGACCACCAGTGGTCCGCGGACCACACTTTGAGAAGCACTGCTTTAGGGAGAACACTTCTTGTTTGTAATTGGACAGAGCCAGCCAGAGAAGCACTGCTGTGATTGGTTGTTTTTGCTGCCAGTCAAGAAATGACGCTTCGTGATTGGTCAGCACCCGACAGCGCAACATGTCCCAAAACATCAGCTGTTAGCTGTTGGCACACAGAGCTCACAGCTCCTCATATCTGTTCAGAAACTGGACCAAAGTTAAACATGAACAAAACACGTCTGTGTCATGGAGAATACAGTCGCTGCTTTATTTCTGTCTGTATCATGTTCAGTGTTTCCACTACCATTGTCTTCCCCCCTGAAATTCAAGGTGTTTGAATACATTTTTTTAAATACATTTTTTATTTTTTAAAATAAAAAAAAAAAAAAAAAAAAAAAAAAAAAGAAAAAAAAAAAAAAAGAGATATATATATATATATATATATATATATATATATATATATATATATATATATCTCTTTTTTTTTTTTTTTATTATAAAAAATTAATTTAAAAAAATGAATTCAAACACCTTGAATATATATGTATATATATATAGCACCAAATTGCAACTAATCTATATCTACTGTCACTTTTCACATTGAACATGTGCTCTTTTATTAAATAAATGAAACACTTTCATTTTAAGTTGTGAGTTTAGTGTTTTTGACCCTAAGAAACACTGATGCATTAATCAATAACAATAATCCACAGCTCCTCTCTCTGCTCCAGAGGATTACAAAAATTATGTATCGCCTGCCGTCTTGTCTGCACACTTAATTAATTGATGGTTTTTACTAACCGGTATCAGTATGTTGTTACTTCGGCATCATTTTGAAACGTGTATTACAATTTTTAAATCACGGTAAAATATGTTCATTTTGTTGTAGTCTACCACAGTATTTACATGGAGATAAACCCCGAATATTCGCATCGCTCGAGTTTCACCGCGGCTGTCAGCAAACAAGACGCGCTGGAGAGCGGGCGGGGCTTATATCCATGAAAATACTATGGTAGATACCAACTACAACAAAATGAACATATTTTACCGTGATTTAATTGTAATACACGTTTCAAAATGATGCCGAAGTAACAACATACTGATACCGGTTAGTAACAACCATGAATTAATGCTCTGACAAGTGTGCAGACAAGACGGCAGGCGAAACACTTTTTAAAATGCGTGTTTTCTGAATGGAGATCGGATCGATCAGGATAAACCAACCTGTAGCTGCTCCGTCCAAACTCACAACATGATACAGACATAAATAAAGCAGCAACTGTATTCTCCATGACACAGACAGTCTGTGGTTTGTACATGTTTAACTTTTGTCCAGTTTCTGAACAGATATGAAGAGCTGTGTGCTAACGGCTGATGTTTTGGGACATGTTGCGCTGTCGGGTGCTGACCAATCACGAAGCGTCATTTCTTGACTGGCAGCAAAAACAACCAATCACAGCAGTGCTTCTCTGGCTGGCTCTGTCCAATCACAAACAAGAAGTGTTCTCCCTAAAGGTATTCCTTTACAACTTCCTTTCCGTAAAAGTTGAAATGTTGAAGTGTTTTGTGAAATGCTGTGGTGTTTTCTGAAATGACGTTGTGTTTTATGAAATGTTGAAGCGTTTTGTGAAATGCTGTGGTGTTTTCTGAAGTGTTTTGTGAAATGCTGTGGTGTTTTCTGCTGTAGTGTTTTCTGAAAGGTTGTTTTGACTTGCACTTCAGGGCCACCGTGTCTACTTAAGTACAAGTAGTAATGCCACAGTCTAAGCATACAGTAAAGTAAGTCCTGAGTTTTAAATGTTACTTAAGTAAAAGTACAGAAGTATTATCAGCTAAATGTATCCAGTGTGAAAAGTGAAAGTACTCATAGTGCAGAATGCCTGTTATATGTATTTTCTAATAATAAAATCTGAATAATATTCTATAATATTTCTAAGAGTTTTTAACTTCTTAAATATGGAGCACATTTTGGGAAGTAGTGAGTAAATTAGTAGTAAATATATATTATATAAACACGTTATGTAAAAGTAACTACACGTGCCAAATAAATGTAGTGCAAAAAGTACAATATTTCCCTATGAAATGTATTGAAGTAGAAGTACAAAGTAGCAGAAAATTAAAATACTCAAGTAAAGTACAAGACAGTCCAATTATACTTAAGTACAATACTTGAATAAATGTACTTAGTTACTTCAGACCACTGGCTTTGACCAGTGAGGCAACTCATTGATGGTTTACAGTTGTTTAAAAGACAAAATGAAGTAGTGGCCAGAAAAATGTTAGGATAGTTTGTAGAATAAACAAATTCCACTGAGGCAAAATGTCAACAACTTGACTATAATGTATCAAAACACCAGGAAGTGTGGGGGAGCCACAGTTGCTAAGACATAAAGTGCATACAGTTACAGTGCATATTGCTTATCACTCTCTTATCACTGTGTGTCGTTAGGTAGGACATGAGCCACTCGCTCCAACCCTGGGCAGGAACCTGTTTGGCAGACAAGTCTACCAGCTGCCTGGACTGTTTGCTTATGGTGAGTGTGTCTTTCACATTAAGCCCTGCTTACAACTGTATCCTTTATATTATAACATTAGGCGCTTTCACACCGGAGTACTTTTCCCCAGTATAGTTCCGATAGTTCTTGAAATGTTGCGTTCACACTAGTGTTAATTTCGTTGACTAAAACTATGACGAAATGTTCGTCAACGACCTTTTTTTCCATGACTAAAACGAGACGATGACGAGACGGCACCGACGGCAGTAAACAATAACTGTAACGAAATCATCATGCAATATCGTTGACGAAAAGTGACGAGACAAAAATGTAGTTTACTAAATAAATACTTTGCCAACATTTCTCTTTACTTTCGTTGAGGAAAAATGAAGAGACGAAATATTATCAAAGATAACGTTACATCTCTGATAGTCAGTTTTTCTCCCAGCAGTTCCATTTCCGGTGCTGCGGCTGGGCAGCAGCTGTGTGTCTGTGCTGCGCGCGGCGGTACATTTGAATTACACCGGGCTAGCGGCACACTGTGAACTGTCAGGAAGACTCGGGTCTAACTCATGGTCTAACTAACCTTATTTAACAGAAAATAAAATGGCAACAACAGGGCTTGGGAGCAGTGGTCGCGTTAACCCCCCCCCCCCCCATTATTGGTTTTGGCTAGACTAGTTTGACTGAAATGTTCTATATAATCTGATGACTAAAAAAGACTCAACCGTTTTCTTTGACTAAAATAAGACTAAAATGCTCAGACTTTTAGTCGACTAAAACTTGACTAAATAAAAACAGGATGAAGGTGACTAAATATGACAAACTAAAGGAAAAACTAAGGAAATTTAACACGGGACTAAGACTAAAACTAAATAAAAAAATAGCTGACAAAATGAACACTAGTTCACACCAAAGAAATCCGGAACTAGAACATAGTTCATGAGAACCTTTTTAGTCCCTGCTAGAGAGCAGGTACTTTCATGGGAGAAAAAGGTTTCCATTTCTGATTGGCTGGGCGGATTGCAAACCACGCCCCGTAAAACTCGGAAAAGTTTTGTATTTGCTGCCATTAGCATTATTAGCTTTAGCATTAGCCCAGTGCACCAACGGAGAGAGACTAACTTATGGCAACACAAAAAAAAACATGGGAGCAGTGGAGTGATGAGGAGGTTCTGGCGATTTACTCGAAGGCTTCAGTAGAAGCCAGTCCCCAACTCCGGGGATTTCCGGCCGGGGACTTCGGGTGGCAGTATACGCCGTGAAGTTGTTTGCGGCCTGCCAGTAAACCCAAAGCAGAAGAAGAAGAAGGGACGTCAGCAGCTTCATTTGCCTAATCCTCCCTCAGGGACTTATTCCGGTGTGAACGCAATCTGCTCTTTAGTTCATCAGAACTAAAGAGTTCTGATGAACTAAGTACTGGGAACTGCGTACGGCAAAGTACTGCTCTGCAGAAAGCAGGGAAGGACGTGCCCTTATTGTCTCTGTATGGGCATTGAACATAGTGCTGCTGAAGCTCTTACCTTTTTTAAATGTATTTGTTCTACGCTGTGTCTGGAAGAGTTATTGTAATTGACTGAGATCAGATTCCATTTTGATTATTCAAAATTAACTGTTATATTGGGGTGTAACAATACATGGATCTGGATCAAAACATATATTCCATGGATGATGTTCCAATATCATTTATAAGAAGTGAAAACATCAATAACTGTCATCTTTAAGATTTACTTTTATTTTGAAATTCTCAAAAAATATTCCCGGTTGAGTCACCATTTCTGTCCAAGCATGTAAACAGGAAGTGTCTACAAAGCCTGGTAAAAAAAAATTGTAAAATCATAATCTTGTTGTTTTGTCATGATGTAAATCGGATTGTGTTAAATGAGGCCCTTAAAGTAACATTGTTCTTAAAGGGGACCTATCATGCAAAATGCACTTTTTGATGTGTTTTATACATAAATATTAGGGCTGTCAGTTGATTAAAATATTTAATCGCATGATGTCCATAGTTAATCGCGATTAATCACACATTTTTTATCTGTTCTAAATGTACCTTAGAGGAATATTTTTCAAGTTTTTAATACTCTTATCAACATATGTGTGGACAAATATGCTTTATGCAAATGTTTGTTTATCATTGGAACAATGATAAATATTCTCCTGAATATTTTCAATACAACAACCTGGAACCTCTCTCTCTCTCTTACACTATCTCCCAACACTGTGTGGCTTGTCTGTTTGAGCAACTGGCTCAGTGCCTTTGCACTGAGCCAGTTGCTCAAACAGACAAGCCTGTTTACAGTTGTCGGTGAAATGCCGCTCCTCTGTCTTCATAACAGTCAAAGCATGAGACTGAAGTTCCCACTGTGGGTCAAAATAATGCGCTGTGATTGCAGTCGACACGTTGGATGCGATCCGAATTATCTCACACAGTCCCTCGTCCTCCACAATGTTAATTGTCCTGCAAGCTGTAGCCACCCATTTAGTTATCGCTGTTGAAAGCTTGCTGCTCATAGACGTGTCCAGGCGTCTCCCCGGCAAACTTTCAACCGTGGTCTGCCGCAAGCGAGCGGCAGGAGCAGGGCTGTCAGCATCAGCTGTGTGCTTGGCTTGCTGTTTAAAACACCTTTTTTTGTATCCATATCTCTCGCTAGAATCTCCCACCATCCAACTAACAACAACAACAACGTCAAGCCTTTGGGCTCTGAAACTACGGGGCGGGCCGAGGACAAATACAAATGTGTTAATCGCAAGTTAAAATAATGAATGGGGCTAAAAGAAATGTGCGTTAACACGTTATTAACGCGTTAACTTGACAGCCCTAATAAATGTGTCCCCGGTGTGCCAGGATACTCACAAAGTGTCAGAAAACAAAACCCTCTCTCTTTTCCTCCGTACCCAAATCTCTAAAAACGGGGGTACAACGGAGCTGATCTAGATTTGCTGCGGATATGACGTAAATCACGATGTCTAAAATGCATGATCTGTTTGGTATTTTGAGCAAAACACATCATAGACATGATTTTTATATATCTGAGACTCATAATATATGCCTAAAAATAGCATAATAGGAGACTTTTAAAACACTGATGAGAGCATTAGTGTTTCGATTTCCATTAAGGTGCCCTGTGATACAAGTAAACAAAGTGCTATTCAGCTAATAGGCGCGTTCACACCGGAGTACTTTTCCCAGTACTTTTCCCGTTTAGTTCCGTTAGTACCCCTTATGTCGCGTTCACACCAAAAAGAGTACTATTTTTAGTGCCTGCTGAGAGGTGGAAAAAAGTGCCCCAGTTCTGATTGGCTGGGCGAATTGCAAACCACGCCCCGTAAAACTCTGAAATGTTTTGTAGAGCTGCCATTTTATTATCCTGGCATTAGCATTATTAGCATTAGCATTCGCCCAGTGCACAAACGCAGAGCGACTAACTTATGGCAACACAAAAGAAAACATGGGAGTGGTGGAGATGAGGTGTCGGCGTTCTGGCGATTTACTCGGAAGGCTTCAGTAGAAGCTGCTGGGACTCCCAACTCCGGGGACTTCCGGCCGGGGACTCCGGGTGGCAGTATACACCGTGAAGTTGTTTGCGGCCTGCCAGTAAACCCAAAGCAGAAGAAGACGAAGTGACGTCAGCGACTCGTTTGCGTAATCTTCCCTCAGGGAATTTATTCCGGTGTGAACGCGATCGGCTCTTAGTTCCATAGGGGAACTAAGTGCTGGGAATTAAGTACGGCAAAGTACTTGGTGTGAACGCGGCTAATGTTTCTTGCAGAAATGCATCATGGTCCCCTGAGGTCGAGTGCATTTTATCCTCCATAGAACACTTGATAACAGTGTACTTCTTCTTTGCCTTTTGTTGGCTGATTTATTTAAGCAAACCCTTTTTTACTAATGTAAAGGGGGTTTTAATATAAATGTTTTAAATCATCATCTGCTGAAAGTGTCTTAAAGTTCAAAGGTTTAAACGATTTATTTGTCATATACTCGATAAATATCGTTTGCAGGCTTAGACAACAATGCAATATACACTTAACATAACAGTTAAAGATATAAAATAGTGCCATAGCAAAATGGTTCAAGTAATTTGAAAAGTGTGTACATATAAACGGTGCGGTATAATAAATACTGTTAACTGTAACAATATATAAATCAGTGGATATGAGGGACAAACAGATACACAAATAACCAGCATATTATTAATATGCATAAGTGGTGATGCTTCACAGAGCTCAGGAATTGAACAGACTTATGGTCTGTTGGATGAAACTGTCCCTGAGTCTGGTGGTTTGGTTCAGATGCTGCAGGACCAAACAGCTTGTTGCTGTGGAGATCTGACAAATACAGCTTTGTTTTTTTATTTATTTTGTCAAACTACCTCTAAAAATACTCAAGAACCAGTCCCACTTGGAAAAATGTGTTTATTTGTATTTGACTGCTGCCTACCTTACAGCGACAAATTCTCACGTACAAACCATGGGTCATATAGATAACTAATATTATATTAATCCTTTCTAAAATCTGTAACTATGTATTTGTGGTCTACTGTTTTGAGAAGGTCATTTTCCAACTTTTGTGTATTTTCTGACTTTCAGCAAAACACATCATCAAGATTGATGGGAAAGCAGGACTGTTCAAAGGGCTCGGTCCCAGGCTCTGTGCCGGCTCCATCGGGACCATAGTGCACAGCAGAGTACTGCAGGTAGGACTGAATACATCGTACTGTAGCACACATTTAGCTGGTTCTTCAGATAGAAGTAAGGATACAGTAATGGTAATAATACAACACTTTTTTGTATAGCACCTTTCATTCAAGGAAGAAGCCCAAAGTGCGACAATAAAAGCAATAAAGCCTAATTAGCCCAATTTTTAAATAAAATAAAAAAGATGGGTCTTAAATACTTTTAAATTGTATTTCAAGTGAGGTTGTTCCACATTTATTAATTAGGCTTTTCTTTGCATCATTTATAAACTGATTAGACTCGATGTTTGTAGGTTGATGTTAACCGCTCATCTAATTTTAAATCAGGATTTCTATGCAGCTAATACAAACTGATATCTGAACATCCTGAGTGATTACTGATGCCTGATAAATGGATTTCATTTAATGTTATTCAAGAAGGTTAAACTCATTTCTTAATGTAAAGTTGTAAATTCATGAATCCTTCAGTTGTATCATATTAACCTCTAGTTTCTTACAGAAATGTCAAGAAGAAGGCACACTTCAGGTAAGAGTTTTTAGTCGGATTCATTGTTTGTGCCATTACAACATACTGTGATGTGATGTGGATGGTTCTGAGGTTTGTTCTGTTCTCCAGGTTCTGGGAGGTCAGCAGAAAGCTGCAGAGGGCTCCCTGCAGCACGTTGTTAATGAGGTACCACTCTCACACACTACACTTATACTGTGGGACTGACAGAATGCCATACTCTGTCTGTTTAATCTATAACACTGTTCAAATAATGACAGCCTATCAGAGTGTATTGAAGCCGGGCAAAGTCCTCCCACAACTCTCACTTCTCTCGATGTAGTCGGCAAAAGGTTAGAAAAACTCAGGGTTTCTCACAGTGCCAAACACAGTGACATCTGGTGGTTTGGAAAACGTATAGCAGCCGTATCGTAACACTCATTTTTAATTGTCTTAGTTTGTGCTATAAAATTCCTGCAAGCATGTGTGTTCTTATTAAATCTGTAATACTTTAGTTCTGTGCTGCGTTAGCCCCCTAAACACACAACCCGCTAGCAGGTTTGAATGGCATGCTTGCTTCAAAACAATTTACCAAATGACTCCAGACCATTTGTCATAGCCAAAGAACTATAATAAAATACATTATTGTGAGATTTTCATATTTTTGACGGTTATTGCGCGCATAATGTTTCACACATGCTCCTATCAGGAAAAACAATCAAAATATAAGCTTTAAATAGTGATGTTCCATTAAAATCACTTTAGTTTTCATACGTCTTTGCAAAAAATGAATTGTTGGCATCAACCAGATTCAGTAAAAACATAAATTAAAACACAAAAGCACAACATAATGAACTTTTCTACATTATTACCACCACCACTACTTTAATATTGCAAAAAATAATGTTGTATATTGATAACCTTTTTTCCAATCTTTGTAAAATAATTATTAAAGAAATTCAAATTGCAACCTTTTGAGTTTAGCTCTCCCCACTGCTAGCATGGTTGTGCGGTTCCCATTGCGGAGGAGCAAACTAAACATTTGTCTGGAAGGAAATCTCAAAGATACGTCTAATGATAACATCATCTCGATCATAAAGAAGAAAACTGAAAATGAACTCAAAATAAAGCTGCTATTTTACACAGCGAACTGTTCTAATGTCGAGGCATTGTGCCTTTTTATTCCAATGATCCAAATGAGTACAATGAACAACAGTTTTACCCATCTTGCCCTTATTGTTTCCTGTGGCCTCCTTGTGTCTTTTCCTGGTAAAAAGAAATGTGTTCTCTTTGCGCCAGTCCCACCCCAACCTGTCTCTAATGCCTCATCACCCAGGCCCAAAGCTGCCTTCAAAATAAAAGCATAAACACAACTTAAATTAATTATAATACTTAAACTAAATAATGTGTGTACTATTAACAAAAACAGCAAGAAAATAAACGTTTAAATAATATCAACATAAAGCTCATTAGGCGCGTTCACACTGGAGTACTTTTCCCACTTTAGTTCCGATATAGTTCCGAAATGTTGCGTTCACACCAAAAAAATCCGGAACTAAAATTAGTTCATCAGAACCTTTTTTACCCCCTTTTTACGTCCCTGCTAGAGAGCAGGTACTTTCGTGGGAGAAAAAGGTTCCTATGTCTGATTGGCTGGGCGGAATGCAAACCACGCCCCGTAAAACTCCCAAAAAGTTTTGTGAAGCCGTCATTTTATTATCCTCGCATTAGCATTATTAGCATTAGCATTAGCCCAGCGCACAAACGCAGAGAGACTAACTTATGGCAACACAAAAGAAAACATGGGAGCGGTGGAGATGAGGAGGTGTCGGCGTTCTGGGAGTCCCAGCAGGAAGTTGTTTGCGGCCTGCCAGTAAACCCAAAGCAGAAGAAGAAGAAGTGACGTCAGCGGCTTCATTTGACTAATCCTTCCCCAGGAACTTATTCCGGTGTGAACGCGATCTGCTCTTAGTTCATGAGAACTAAAGAGTTCTGATGAACTAAGTTCTAATGAACCTTTGTGGGAAAAGTACTGCGGTGTGAAAGCGCCTATTAACAATATTCTGATAAGGTTTACTTAAATGTTTTATGTGATTATATGAGTTCATTATTTTTTCCTTATTTTCCTCAGACAACCAAAGAGATGGTGGCTCGGTCCTGTGCCACCATAGTCACACATCCCTTTCATGGTAAGAGGATGTATTTCTGGCTTGTGATACAGCATACGTTTGTTTGATTTGTGTGTGGGGAGACATGTCAACTCTGTTTCCCTCCACTTGTTTTTCAGTGATTACTTTGCGATGTATGGTCCAGTTTATTGGGAGGGAAACAAAATACAGGTAATGTTTTCATGATAGACACACACCTCAATGAAATGACCTTAACATTTATTAAAAACTTAAACAAATAAATATATATCTTCTATCCTCAGTGGGGTGTTTGACTCCATCGTCACAATCTACAGAGAAGAAGGCATGCTGGGATTCTTTGCGTAAGTCTCACTCTCCTTGTCTTTCCTTTTCTCCTTATACTCCTCTGGTTATAGACTTTCTGCGAAAGCATGAACATTTCTAGCAAGGAGTCCAAGCGTAGCAACTCTGAGCGAGAAAGGGACAGAAACTTTGAGCTTTAAGTGGGGTGTGAAAATATGTTGATCAATCCCAAAAAAGTATAAACTATGTAATATCAGCTGTAGAATGGACAGTGAAATGAATACGTGTAATCATCATTAAAACATTACAAACAGGACGTTTATCTAGAGTTAAACCCACATAGTTAAACAGCCTGGAGAAAGGAAGACTTGTATTTTTCATTTCTTCTCTCACAGTAGTATAATGTATATCCAGCACGATTATTGTTCCTAATATTGCTGATGTGTTAATGAGTCATATCGAGGCACTCAACAGAGCTCAGCTGTTTAACAGTCCGTTATTTGGATAATTAGGCCATAAGGCCTATGGACAGTTTTACCCCACAGGCCATAAGGCCTATGGACAGTTTTACCCCACAGGCCATAAGGCCTATGGACAGTTTTACCCCACAGGCCATAAGGCCTATGGACAGTTTTACCCCACAGGCCATAAGGCCTATGGACAGTTTTACCTCACAGGCCATAAGGCCTATGGACAGTTTTACCCCACAGGCCATAAGGCCTATGGACAGTTTTACCTCACAGGCCATAAGGCCTATGGACAGTTTTACCCCACAGGCCATAAGGCCTATGGACAGTTTTACCCCACAGGCCATAAGGCCTATGGACAGTTTTACTCCACAGGCCATAAGGCCTATGGACAGTTTTACCCCACAGGCCATAAGGCCTATGGACAGTTTTACTCCACAGGCCATAAGGCCTATGGACAGTTTTACCCCACAGGCCATAAGGTCTATGGACAGTTTTACCCCACAGGCCATAAGGCCTATGGACAGTTTTACCCCACAGGCCATAAGGCCTATGGACAGTTTTACCCCACAGGCCATAAGGCCTATGGACAGTTTTACCCCACAGGCCATAAGGCCTATGGACAGTTTTACCCCACAGGCCATAAGGCCTATGGACAGTTTTACCCCACAGGCCATAAGGCCTATGGACAGTTTTACCCCACAGGCCATAAGGCCTATGGACAGTTTTACCCCACAGGCCATAAGACTGCTAAACACCTGATTTCTGTAAAGTGCCTCCATAAACATTCATCTGTTTGTCATCTTGCAATCTACTTATCTAAGTAGTTATCACCGCAATAAACAGTTCACATTCTGTTCTTGTATATATCATATTCTATTACATGTATATAGACTTCTTGCACTATTTTGTATTTTTTTGCATTGTTGGAGGAGCTCGAGCTCGGGTCATAAGATTTTCATTGCCATTTCTTCACTGTAGCTGTACTGTAACTGTATGACAATAAAACCTTTGAACCTTGAATCTTATCCTGTTGTGTTCCTCCAGTGGTTTGATACCCCGCCTGCTCTGTGACGTCCTGTCTCTGTGGATCTGTAACCTGCTAGCCCACGCCATCAACACGTATGCCATCGACGACTCGGTATGCTTTCTCTCACACTCAGGACTCAGTCATTGCTTCTGTGTTCTGTAAAGGGGGGGGGGGGGGGGGTACCTATCAGGCAGGATTTACCCTGTAATGGAGATTGACTAGTGTTATGGTGTGTACTCTCACCATCGCAATGTTTCAACAATTCTCAATCCTACAGAAATAATTATCCAAAAAACGGTCCATTTAATTTAGTCGCCTGCAACAACTTATCAGGCTCAGTGTTGTTTGCCTGAAGCTGGCGTAAATTCACAAATAATACATATAAAATGAGTAAATAAATTAATACATTTGTATCCACAAATCTTGGTTTTCTGTTTCAACCCCACTGCTTCCGCTCCATGCACAGGGTTTGTTTTGTCTCCACTCGGGCTCACAGATAACTAACTGCTGATGTGTTCCTCTTTACAGATGAGTCACACAGGAGAAATCAAGAACTGCTCCCAGGCAGTGACGGGGGTGAGTTTAACCAACATGGCCGCCTGTCAGCCTGCAGTGTGTAGTTTCTTCATGCTGCTCTGCTCTTCTCTTCCAGTTCTTCGCCAGTATGCTCACATACCCTTTTGTCCTGGTGTCAAACCTCATGGCTGTTAATAACTGCGGGTGAGTGCTCCGGTTATCCTCTGCTTTAAATCCTCAGGAGAGTTTGATCCTACAGACTTTAATGAACTGTGTTTCCACAGGCTGGCTGGAGGTCTGCCCCCCTACGCCTCAGTATACCCCACCTGGGTGGACTGCTGGAGGCATCTCAGCAGAGAGGTACACGCATCATATTTACTATATATTATTCAACTCAATATAATGCACACAAATCCTGGGATTCATCAGAGAGTGAAAACGTGTTTACATTTTTAATTTCCTATTACTTTTTAAGTAATTATATATCGCTGAAACATTACATTACAAGGCGCTGCTTTTTTGTCCTACCTGGTTGTTTTTTTTAAATCATGAACGGTGGTGGACAGTTAAGTAAATATACTCAAGTACTGTACTTGTTACTTGTACTAGCTCCATCTAATAGAGATGAGTGCTTGAATTTATATATTTCAAGCCAGAATAAAAAAGAAGAAGTTTGTAATATGTATAATTATGCTAACATGAGTGCTGGGATTTGTCAGTCAGTGAAAACATGTTTTTGTTATCTCGTTAAATGTTTCAGTAATTATATTCTCATGAAACATGTCCCATTTTCTACCTGGTTGTCATTATTCATAACAAATATAGTAACAAGTATATTTACAATTACTTTACTACAGTGCAATTTTAGGTATTGTCTGCTTCGTTATACTTCTTCACTACATCTCATAAGAAATAATTATTTTTTACTGCATTTGTTTGAAAGATTTTGATACTTTTGACGTTTTCAGATGAATGCAATTTGTAAAGAAAAAATATAAATAATCAGTAATGATGCAATTATTTTATGTTAAACCATCCAGCATTAAAAAAAAGCTCCACCAGCTGCAACATCAGTGGATACTTTTGGTATTTTCAGTATATTTTGATGCTATAAAACCTAGATTAGTACTTTCCCATAATCATTTCATCAGGTCCAGCTGCAGTCTGGACTAATAATGTTCATAATGAAGTCATTTCGTCATTAGCTGTTTTTGTGATATTGGTTCTAATATGAGTTCATGTAGCTGCAGGATGACATCACTTATCACCTTCTCGTTACTAAATGTTTCCTTGAAAAGATCAACCGTTTTCAACATTGTACACACCAGACACTTCTAAGCACTTCTTATCTTCTCTTGTTTCCAGGGCAACATGAGCAGAGGCAACAGTTTATTTTTCCGGAAGCTCCCGGCAGGAAAGATGTACGCAGTGGACCAGCAGAGATTTTTTTAAAAAGCCTCAAGAAACTGAACATAGTTGTGATAATAAAACTAAAAACAAATCATCATTGCCTGATCTGGGGGTTGGACAGTCGGCACTTAATCTTTTTTTTGTATGCACTTGTTTACCATGAGGGTTCTTTTCTTGACAACCGGCCATCATGTGAAATAAAAACACTTTAATTTCCAGTTAATTTTCAGCAGGCTTTGTTTGGTAACATAAATGAATAGATTGAAACTGCAGGGCTGTAAAATAATGGAGCATTAATTTCGTTTTGAAAACCCACATGTGTCTGAATAGTGTTGACAGACCAATGTGTAAGAGCCCCCCTTTCCCATGTTTTTTTAAAGTATAGATTAATGTAAATGCCCCCCCCCTCCTCCATCTATGTGATGGGACTTGTTTGTTGAAAACAGCACTACAGTCTGCATGTGGTAACGTAATTATTGACATGTTGGTGATGAGTGGGACCCTTGTCATGTGGTTTGTCTCGATGTGTTCATGGTCATATTATACAGGGGAGGGGCTGGATGTTCAGGAGCATGTTTTGGATGTACAGAGGCATGGAGGGAGCCTGAGTGCTTGTATCAACTCATTCTGACCCCAATAAAAACTGTTTTTTTTTTTTTTACCCTGTCTTTTCTTATTAAGGTATTTCATGGACAATTCACTGGGAAACACATGAATCATCCAGTGCACACAAGTACCTATCACAGGTCCTTATAAAGTGGTACAAAAAAAAATCAAGGACTAGAACATTTTTATAAACAGATAATAATAATTTTGATACAATATAAATTGAAGTTTCAAAAAATGACAACTTAAGGTTCGTAAATAGGCTAGGTCCTGCATGTCTCTTGCAGTTTTTATTCTCCATCTGTCTCGAGAATGGCCTCCTGCACTGAAGTCAAATGATTAAAGGGGCCATATTCTGCTCCTTTTCTGGTTCATATTAGTATTTGGTGCCTCTACGGTGACATGTCTCCATGCTTAAAAAAGCTCTTTATTTTTCACCAATAGTGAGATTAGTAATGAACTGTATTTAGCTGAAAAGTCTTCAAAGATGAGCAGGAGGACATGTGGCAGCAGTCTGAGATTTGGTGAAAAGTCGTATGGTTTCCTGGAAGCAATAAAAGTGCTTTGTGGCAATCAATGAAATATATACTCAGTTCATGAATCACTGCTGCAGGCTTTCAACGCAGAATAAAAAGGGTAATGTACTTTAGTTCCTGAGGAGAACAAGAGACATGTTGCCTCCTCTCTACGTGTTGGTGGCAGCGCTCCCTGTGTCTTCTGCAGCTTTGTTCCTGCTGTGTTTAGTGGAGATGTGCTGAGTCATCTCTTTACGGCTGATCACCATGTGGCCACACTGCACACACGTGTAGCGCCCTTTGGTGTGCTCCCACAGGATGCGGCTGCTGCAGGACCCTGACAAAAGGAACGACAAATGAATGTCTTGACAAAATGAAAAATACAAAAAAATCTTATTTCTTCTGTCTTTACAGAGGAAGTTGATGTCAGCCTGAGTGAGTCTGCAGCTTTTGATCTCACACGTACTCTCCAAAGATGTGCATGCTGTTCCATTTACAACTGAATGTCTGCCTGTGCCAGGAGTATAACGCCATATGGCTGCCTTTGTGTTCCACAGAAGACTGCTTACACAACCTCTCTTTAAAACAATACATATTCTTTTCTTATTCTTGGCTACAGGTAGGACAACATTTGTCGTCAAGTGTTCAGTCTGCAAGGTAACAAAATCTATTGTACCTTTATTTCAGAAACTCCAGATTCTTTACTATACTATACTAAATACGTTGTTTTATTTAAGAAATACATTTGGGCCTCATCCTGCATTGTAGGTTATTTTTGTATTTGTTATGTATGCCCCAAATGTATACAGCTTTGGGGCATACATAACATTTTGGATGAAGTCATTTGAGTGATGAGGACCACAGTGGAACCTGGCAGACACACACACTCAGAAAGTATGAACTGGCCTTCAATGATGTTAACATGGTGCACTTTAAGGCGGTTTGAAAGTTAAGGTGGAGCCACATCTGCCAGGTTATGCTCACCTTGATTCTTCCTCCACACAGCCGAGGGCCCAGGAGGAGAGCGAGGAGCTGATGCTGGAGCTGATGCTGGAGCGGGGTGGACGTCCTCAGGGGACCTGGTCTGTGTCGGGTGCTGCCCCTGGGTGGGAGTCAATGGTGGGGCCCCAAAGTGTAAGGACGGAGTCAGATCAGAGGCGTCACTCCTGATGGGGGGCTGTGGAGCCGCCTCTGTGAGCTTTGGAGGAGCAGGATGGGGGGGGGGCGGGCTCCAGGTTAGACATGAAGGGGGGGCCGAGGAGAGGGGGGCCATCGGGCCCCGGCTTCACCGCAGCTGGGAAGGAGGGGTCTGGGTTCAG
Organism: Trematomus bernacchii; assembly: GCF_902827165.1. Classification (NCBI taxonomy): domain Eukaryota; kingdom Metazoa; phylum Chordata; class Actinopteri; order Perciformes; family Nototheniidae; genus Trematomus; species Trematomus bernacchii. Next base: position 2,158,885 of record NW_022987332.1, on the reverse strand, counting down.
GATCTGAGAGGGGGCAGATGCTGCTTCCAGCCAGGGGGGCTTCTGATCCACCTCCATGGGGGCCATGTTTGGCTCAGTGGGCTTGGCTTTCCCCCGCATCACTTTGGAGCAGGTGTGCAGGTGGGTCAGGAGGCCGCGGTAGGAACGCAACTTTGTGCGACAACTCTCACACCTTCACAGAAAGAAGATGTTAGCAGCTGACACACAATGCAACACATTCAGGCGTTGGGTGGGACAGAGGTAAGGTATCAGGTCATGATTATCCTCCACAAAATAATCTCAATTCACTACGTTATCTTGAGAATCTTCAAACATATGCCCAAGCTTGTGAAACGGCTATAAATCCTACTGGAATTACTTTACATTTGATTTATTGAAGGAACAAGTATTTGTATTGCATCACAGATAGAAAACACCTTTGTTAGTTAACGTCTTAAATAATTTCCCAAATTGGGATCAATAAAGTATTTATCTATCTATCCGTTTTAGTTAAGAATAACTTAAAGGGGACCTATCATACAAAATGCACTTTTGTGCGTCTTTTCTACATGAATATGTGTCCCCGGTGTTCCAGGGAACTCACCAAGTGTCAGAAAACACAACCCTCTCTCTTTTCCTCCATACCCAAATCTCTAAAAAAGGGGCTGCAACGGATCTGATAAAAACTGATCCAGATTTGAACACTTTCCTGACGTCAGGACGGTGGCGCTACGGCTATTGGGCCAACTCTCCACCTATCAGGGGAATGAGAGGTTGCCGTGGCATGGTAACAGCATGGTTACACTCGTAACTCGGCCCCCTCCTTTGCAGGGGGGCGTGGTCAGCTGCAGCGCATGCAAAGACAGGGTGGAGGAGAGCAAAATAGAGCGAAATGAGGCATGGCTAAAATGCATGATCTGTTTGGTATTTTGAAAAAGAAAACGTATAAATATACCTTATATAGGTATGGCCCTACAATATATTATTCAAATATAGCATGATAGGTCCACTTTAAATAGGGTAACCATTAATCATAAATAAATTATTCGAATCAAGGGAATTATTTGAGTTTGTTCTTTCTTATTATTCGAGTATTTTTAATCATGCTCTATTTGACCCTTTATTACCATGATTTTTCAAGTCACTTGCAAGGATGTTTACAATAATCCTGATAATGGAGTATTTTTTTATTGTGATTTGCGATAAAATCCTGTATCCTCCCCTCCCTATGTTTTCCTTCTGAATACACAGGATGAAACATTTCTACTAATGCACAGTATGTCAGCTGAGAGTGCATGGCCAGTCAGACTCACACGAAGAATATGTTGGGTTTGTGGTGATGCCTCATGTGTTCAATCAGCTTCTGCATGTTGGGGAAGGAACCACTGCACCCCACCGTGGAGCACAGCATCACCTTTCCTGAGGGGAGGACACAGTGAGAACATGATGAAGGTTCTCTCACTATGCAGCCATGCAGACCTTCCATTCTCATCTCCAACCAAAAACTCAATAAAACTAAAAAGTACAGCCGGAATGGACCTTGTTTGAACCAATATAACTACTTGTTTAAGGTAGTGTTATCTTTATTGTGTTTTTTCTAACCACACATTGACAGCATCTATGTTCTCATAAGTAGGATTTTAGAAAAAACACGTGGCCTTTTTTTTTAATCTAAAGTGTCTGCACACATTATGCCCTTTACAGGAGGTTGTGCCACTACTACTACTACTACTACTAATCTGAATGACATGTAGCATTCATCTTGCTCTCTGGGATTACAGGTGCCCCCCGGGGCGAATTACCGCTGGAATGAAGTCCTTAATGGGATGTGACTTATTCTGTCAAGTGTGTCAAATGTATTAATTAACATGGAGTACTAGTGTAATGAATGTGCTAATAGATAGGATAGCTCGTGGTCAAGTTACATACAACTACTAAAATGTTAAAAACAAACCTTGCCAACCCCTTCTCCTTTAGACAGAGGTTGGAGAAGTACTCAGATCTTGTACTTAAGTAAAATGAGAAGTACCAGTGTGTAGGAATACTCTGTTACAAGTAAACGTCCTGCATTTGTAATGCTACTTAAGTAGAAATACAATAGTATCATACCTGCCAACCCTACCGATTTGGGCGGTAGTCTACCGCTTTTGACATGTTTCTACCGCCTACCGACTTAGCTGGCTTTCCCTACCGATTTTCAATCTTCCTAAACTATAACAAATAAAAATGACACTACATAGACACTGGACTGGACTTTTGGCGGACACTGTTTGCAGCGTGTCTGTGATCCCATCATACAAACAGTGCTCTGTGGCCGTTTCTCAATGTCGAGTAAACCTGCTGCAGAGCAGTATTTCAAGTATACTACGTCATCGAGTGGCGCCGAAGGACTGTTTAAATGCATGTTAAATGCCCAGCATTCGGCGCCACTCGATGACGTAGTATACTTGAAATAGTGGCTCTGCAGCAGGTATACTCGACATTGAGAAACGGCCATGGCCAGTGTTTCTGAAAGAGAAACAACGTGCAGAGGAAGGGCAGCGTTACCCCTGGGGCTGATGGGTATTCACTCCCAAATGAGTTAGGGGAACAGAGACGAGGCATTTGAGTCCTGCAGGGTTTCCCCGTTAATTATCAGTGTCTCGAAAACACATGTTGGCGACTGAAAGACATCCAGTGTTTGGTCTTTTCCTGAAGCATCCTTCACCTACAGTGTCTCAACTGAAAGAGGACCACAAACACACACAACATATAATACAATTTTGAGATTTTGGGATATTTATCTCCCATTCTTTCACTTTTTCTGACATTTTCAACACCAAACATGTCGTTAATGTCTCTGTTTAGTGAACTACAGCAATCTGAAAGCCTGTACATTATTTATAATCACACTTTATCAGTAGAAAAATGCAGGAAATGACTTTTAATGCATTATTTTCTGATTTATGGCGTAACACAAAGATATTTCGCTCTGTGCAAACCTTTGACTCTAATATGTCAACAACATGAAACAAGAATATGAACCTGGCTTTATCTGATGTTCACACAAGAGTTCTACATCCTGACACATCCTTCATCTCCACTGTCTCAACTGAAAGAGGACCAGAAACACATTAAAAATATAAGAAAATGTGGAGACTTTGGGATATTTATCTCCCATTCTTTTACTTTTTGGGCATTTTACAGACCAAACATGTCGTTGATGTCACTGTTTACCAAACTACCACTTTTTCTGAAAAATGCATAAAATGCATAAAATGATGCAATATATGTTAAATACATGGTTTATACATGTAATTTCTTCTAATTACCTAATTTGGGCGTGCACATTTGCCGCGCGCAAACCTACCTCTTTTGGATTTGGAAAGGTTGGCATGTATGTAGTATTGCATCTAAATATACTTAAAGTACCAAAAGCAGAAGTACTCATTCTGCAGATTGGTCCTTTTCAGAAAAATATATATGATATGTTTTATAATGATTGATCATTAAAGTGTTCTCAAAGCTGGTAAAGGTGCAGCTAGTTTGAATGACTTTGTATACTGCAGGGCAGCTTGTGGATTTACTCCAGGTGGAACTAAAGTCTGATTTAACACTTGATTAGATTTCACATCATTCATCCACATCTGTAAAGTAACTAAAGGGATTAAATACATGTAGTGAAGTAAAAGTACACCATTTACCTCAGAATTGTAGTTCAGCTGTTTTTTGATACACAGTAGCAAAAAGTAGAAATTCTCAAGTAAAGTACCCCAAAATCGTACAGTACTTGAGTAAATGTATTTTACACCACTGCTTTGGGAGTCATTCATCTGCATTAAGTTGCTATTGACTTAAATTAAAATAACTAATCTATGGTTGATAACCCGCTGAGTGCTGACCCATGACCCACTCAGAGAGCGGTCTCCTCACGTCCACCCTGAGCCTCCTCACCCGGCAGAGACTGCGCTGCGATCTCATGGTCCTTGATGTGGCTCTCCAGAGCGGCCGGGTCTGTGTATACCCGCTTACAGCCGTGTAGCGGACACGGTATCCTCTTGTTTCCTGAAAAAGAAAAAGAACTCTTTAAACATTCCGTGAATTTCGTATCTAGTTGTGACGGTGACAAACGTCAGGAAATTAGCGACAGAACTCAAGCTGCGAGCTAGTTTGCATGCTAACTTAGTTAGCTAGCGCCGCTAAGCACAATGGGACAGCACATAGCAAGTTTGCATATTGTTTAGTGTTTGAGTTCAATTACAAACCTCCCATTCCAGATTCAGGTGGTTGTAAGACTGAGCTGCCCGAATACATCATAGTGGCGGAGCAGTGCAGCTCTGCAGAGACAACAACAGAGGAAGGTAGAAAATGGACTACAAGAACCAGGACGCAATGCGAAATAAACACGGGACACACACACGATTTTCCGTTTGTTACTGAGGTGAAGTCCCTCCCCTTCCGGGGACCTCCCTGAGACTCGGGTTGCGGTCGAATACTCCAAAAAAAACAGCTCCTAAGTTCTAACCATAGACTGTATATATAAGTCTAACCCTATCGTCTATTCCTTGACCTCGGAGTGAAACGTCATGGGGTTAAGGGATAGTGGATAGGAGAATTCAAAAGGATTTAGGAGAAGAGACTGCAGTACTTTAGAGAATCGACTGCACTTTCACTATCCGACGTGTTTATGATGCGCCAGCGGAGGTCATAAATGTGCGCCTGCTGCTGTGGGGAAACTATGGAAACTACAGTTTTCTATACAGCGGACTACAACAGGGATGTTTAATAAGAACGAGGGACTACTGTAAACTCTGCACCGTGCTCTGATGGTGTTGCTTTATGCTTTATGAACGGGGACAACAGAGAAACATATTCTTCATGACCAAAGTTGGAATTGACATAAAAAAGGAAAGTGAAACTTATGCTCGTCACCCTCTCCCTCCGGTCCACATTAATACAAATGATCCCAATACGTATGATCAGTGGCGTTTCTATGTGTACAAAACTGGGGGGGCAGAGAGAGGTGGGGGAGAGAGAGAGAGGTGGGGGGAGAGAGAGAGAGGTGGGGGGAGAGAGAGAGAGGGGGGGGGACAGAGAGAGGGGGGGGGGAGAGAGAGAGAGAGAGGGGGGAGAGAAAGAGGGGGGGACAGAGAGAGGTGGGGGGGGAGAGAGAGAGAGGGGGGGACAGAGAGAGTTGGGGGGGAGAGAGAGAGAGGGGGGGAGAGAGAGAGAGGGGGAGTGTCAAATTACATACTGAAGACCACACGGAGCAACACTGTCAGCGCATACATTTACGTACACTGTGTACGTACACTGTGTACGTAAATGTACGGTACACAGCGTGGGGATGTCATATTGTAATGCACCTTAATACATAAGTAAAGGGCACCATCACAAAGCAATTCTTAACAACAACAACAACCACCATAATGCTTTAGCATTAAAACACCATAGACTGTAAATATAAGGAAAACACAGACACTCATCACCGAGGTCACAATATCAATCGATCCAGCAGAGGCAAAACACAGAAGATCAACAAAATATATGACATAAATGAACTTACCAAAGCTGAAGGCTCACTTGAAAAGAAAAGCGGCACGGCGGTCCTTCCTCTGACAGAATGTTTCTATCACTTTGGGGATGAAGTCCTGTAGTTGCTGGATCAACTGGCTTTCAATTGAAAGCATGGCCAATGCGTTAAGTCGCAGCTGTCCCATGGTGTTGCGAGTGAAAGTCTTTATCCTTTTGAGGGTGGAAAAGTTCCTCTCTGACTCGGATGTCGTCATCGGAGTTGTTACTATTATTTTGACCAAAATAACAGTCTCAGCAAACGTATCCTCCAAGTTGTTCTCGTGAATGGATTTCAACAGAGACAGGGCAGTGTTTCCAGTGTGAAGTTCACTGTGGCGGTAGAGCGTGGTCAGCTCAGACTTCAACTTCTCCTTGTTTCCCAAAGCAGGCCACAATTTCACTGCGCAGTCAAGCTCAGGTGTAGGAAATGACAGGACATGCTGTGGGAAGAATGAGCTGTCAACGAGCTTTGCAGCGATCAAATGGTCACTCTGTGAGAACCTCTGTTCCACCTGTGAGATGACTGTGTCACATGCCTCCTTCATTACCGGCGCTGTGCTGCTGACTCGTCGGCCTGGCTCGTCTGTTCCATCATGAGTGGTGGCGGCCAATGCATCAGTTTGCTGCCTCATTTTCTGGACATTTTCCTTGAAGCGGCAGAGCGCGCTGTTGATCCCAGGTGCATCGATGGTTCGTTTTTGCAGAGTGTTGTATAAAACATCCACTTCTGGCATAAGCAACGAAAAAAACTCCAGGAGCTGCATAAATGCTCGGTCCCGCAGTTTCTTTGACAGGCCGTATGCCTCACTTATGGTGACCGCTTCCCATCCTGGTTGTGTGCGTATATGGTCCATACACTGAAGAAGTGCTTCTCGGGTCTCCCAAACCGCGTTCACAGTTCTGCTTTTAAAGTTCCATCTCACAGCCGGTGGCCGTGGTATGCGTCTCTGTGTTGCCTCTGCAAGAGCTGCAACACGTTTTGGAGCACCGGAGAAAAAAGTGGAAAAAGCAGTTAGATCTGCAAAAAACACCTTCAGGATGCTCATCCTTGCTGAACACAGTTGCTGCAGGGTCAGGTTCAGTTGGTGGGCGTAGTAGTGAACAAACTGAGCGTTTGGGTACGTCTCCTTCATGACCGTCTGTACCCCGCGCACGTTACCGCTCATGACGGCCGCCCCGTCATAGGTCTGAGCGATTAGCTTTTCTTTCAGCTTCAGGGGTTCAAGAACAGCCTTGATGCTGTTAGAGAGACCTACACCAGTTTTGTCCTTTACTTCCACAAACTCCAAAAAACGCTCTGTAACTGTGAGGTCAGGCATAATGTATCGCAGCACAATCACCATTTGCGATTTACATGAGACATCGGTTGGCTCGTCGGCCTGAACGGCAACAAATGATGTGTTGTCCACTTGCTTGGATATTTCCTCCCTGTACACATCATACATGCAGTCCAAGAGTTCATTCTGTATGGTGCTTGATGTCCCTTTGAAAACGGGCTGAGCTTCGTAGTGCCGTCGAAGCCTGGAATCGCCCTCACACATTGTCTCGAAAATTGACCTGAATATCCCTGGATTCAGAGAGTCCGCCGACTCGTCGTGGCCCCGCAGTGCTGTCTCACATTTCCCACACAGTTTAATACAGGTGATGATCCGACCCAACACGTACCTGTTTTCTTCCACCTTTCTATTATGATCATCAATGCCGCGTCTGTAGGCGCTGTCAATCTGAGCTGCAACATTCACCCTTCCCAGTAATCCCAATTTTACGGCATTTTCCAAGTGACTGTTGCTGCTCTCATGCTTCATTGTCCTCTCCGAAAGATGCTTTAAGTCCTTGTAACCTGTCCTCGACCAAGTACCTTGATCTTCACCAAAAAGCAGGCAAGGAAAGCAAAAGAGGGAATTCTTCTGGATGCTCGCCGTTAGCCATTTCTTTTTAGCAAACCACTCAGCATTAAACCCGCGGTTCACTTTGCCCGCAGTCTGGACCATTTGGAAATCCGGTGGATGGTGGGCACCGAGGCGCTTTACCTCCAGTTTCTCTCCGAGACTAAGTGTCTCAAATGTGTGCTCCAGTAAATGGTCAACTTCATTCATTTTCTTTCCGTTTTTTACTTATTTTTAATCGCTGGTGATGTTAGCTATATGCTGCTCTCTCGTCTTCTCTTCACACTACACGTGACGTTTCGCAGCACTGCACACGTGACATATTTACAGCCAATCAGTTCTGAATAATGTGAGCTGACGTATGGTGGGGATGGCAGCTCCGTGCCCCTTTGGTCTTTTTTTTTTTGCCACACACATTCCATTGAAAAATACTCTGAGCATGCGCAGTGTAGTTTTTACAGTCACCGTTCACTTAAACAGTGAGAGGGAGGGGCAGAATCAGGTTTTGTCCCACATGGCTCAAAACGGCACTGTAGACACTAATTAGAAGAACACAGACTAAAACAGCAATGTACAGACGAATCAGATGATTAAACATGACCTTAAAATATATTTTATATATTTTTTTATTTCTTTTTTTGCATCTTTTTGCATTTTTTGTTTTCATTATGTGTAATACTTTCTGCTGACACTAGGTGGGGCTGTGCCCCACCTGCCCCTAATGACCAGTCGCCACTGCGTATGATTGTATGAAAAGATCTTAAAATCAATACAAATGTATTTATTATAAATGTTAGTCCTTAACATCTATCACTGTGTATATCACCATTCAAACATCTTTTAAAAGTTGAACAAACCCCACACAGCTGTTGACTTTATTTGATCATTTCTTTTTGATTACAGTATAATACTGATGAACGTTCAAAACAAAGCACTTTGGCAACTTACCACATACGTTTTAAAATGCTTAATAAGCACCGTAACTTTCATGATATCATTTCTTGTTCATAATCGGTTGTTTCCGTGAACGGCCGACTGTTGTGACAGCAAATGCCGCGGCCGCAAGGCATTGTGGGGCAGCATTTTATCCTCTCCTTTCGGTTAGGGAGGTCCAGTGGTTCCTAAGCTAAAGGAGGTTATAAAGGAAGTTTGAAACCTCCTTTCCTTTTAATTTAGAGAATTCGAACGGCACTTATCATCAATATGGTCTAGCTGCCACTGAGGGACTTCCGGGTCATTTCACTCCGTTAGGAAGGTTCCTAAGCTAAATGGACTATTCGACCGCAACCCAGGGGTGTTTCTCAATCGCGAGTACGCTTGCTTGGTAGCACATGTCTGCCGAGCATCTTGCTTCAGAAGCGAGTCAAGAATACTTCCTGGCATTCGAAAAACGAAGTGTGGAACACGCTAGGAAGTGTGCAGGTGTGCGTCATATGAGAGGCCCCGCCTTACATCTTCCGCCACAGATTTGGGGAAATTGGTCCGTGCGCAAAGCATTGTGGGGATTTTAAGACCGCGGAGTCTACTCATGTGCAGCCTCGATATTTCTCCAAACGGAGTACGCCGGGCTCGGTAGATTTCCAAGTATGCTGGAGATTGGAACAGTACTTCGGCGGCACTCGATGACGTAGTATGCTTGAAATAGTGGCTCTGAAGCAGCTTTACTCGCGATTGAGAAACACCCCCGGTCTCGGTCTCACCGGAAGTTGATTTGTCTGCGCCATCTTGAGTAGCGTCCCAATGGCCTTATTTTTGCCGGAGGAGCGAGGAGCGATAACGGAGGAGCTATAATCGAGGAACCACCAGACCATCCTTCGATGAATCCATTTAACTGAAGTGAAACGCAGCCCAGGGTTGCGGTCGAATAGTAAAAAAAACAGCTCCTAAGTTCTAACCCTATCGTCTATTCCTTGACCTCTGTGTGAAACGTCACGGGGTTAAGGGATAGTGGATAGGAGAATTCAAAAGGATTTAGGAGAAGAGACTGCAGTACTTTAGAGAATCGACTGCACTTTCACTATCCGACGTGTTTATGATGCGCCAGCGGAGGTCATAAATGTGCGCCTGCTGCTGTGGGGAAACTATGGAAACTACAGTTTTCTATACAGCAGACTACAACATGGATGTATAATAAGAACGAGGGACTACTGTAAACTCATCTAGAGACTCTGCACCGTGCTCTGATGCTGTTGTTTTATGCTTTATGAACGGGGACAACAGAGAAACATATTCTTCATGACCAAAGTTGGAATTGAAATAAGAAAGGAAAGTGAAACTTATGCTCGTCACCCTCTCCCTCCGGTCCACATTAATACAAATGATCCCAATACGTATGATTGTATGAAAAGATCTTAAAATCAATACAAATGTATTTATTATAAACGTTAGTCTTTAACATATATCACTGTGTATATCACCATTCAAACATCTTTTAAAATAAATAAAAATGTGCACGTGCGTTCTCTTTCAAATATTGAGCAAGGCAATACAAATATTAAGATAACACATAATAAATGTTATGTTTACTTTAAAAGCTCATAGGCCCATATCATTTAACAATTGCAAATGTGTAAGATTGATGTGAATGTAAATATTTAATATTGTTCATTATTATTCTGGGTGCCGCAAAGAGAACACTTTGTAGGTAAACATTGCAACATGGAATTTGTTTTCACAGTGGAGTTTTTATTAGTCTTATGAACATATCATGTACAAAGTAACATTGAAAGTTTATACATTACTTATAGAAAAGATATATCTGCATTGCTGCTGAGAAAATCTAGGTATTGCATTGATCATTATACAATAAGTGCTAATATCATGAGGGGTTCAAGGACCAGTCTGGCTTTTTATGAAGTGAATCATGCAAACAGAATTTATATTCATAACCCACCTACACAAATAATTGAAAACTCAGTTGCTTGACAGCAAAAACTCTTTAAACACTCACTCTGTTTGATTAAACCAGTAATAATAATCATTTAAAAATGTGCATTCATGTTGAAATTAAGCAGTTCATTTGAACACTACAATACTGTAGAATCAAAAACATTATATGTATCATACAAATCATTACAAAAACTGATTGTATTACTTCAGAGAGAGATTTGTATTATATTCATGCAAACAATTATATTCATGCACCTTTAACCTTATTTATCTGGATCCAGTTTATATGCATATGACATATTGAGTGTCAAAAATGTGCGACTGTGTATAGGAAATCCAACCCGTCTTTTCAATTCCTCAAGCTCGGTTTTTTTACAAACTGGATTTATTTTCCAATGTAACACACCAGTAAAGTCTTGCCAAGTTAAACTCGGTTATCTAGTAAATTGTTAAAAACCATTAAATACTGAATATTTTTCAGATTCAGTAAGGAGTAAAATAATCCAGTTATTCAAGAGAAAAAAGAAATAAAATAAAATAACTATATCATTCTGAGTGGTATACAAGTAGTTTTCTGCTTTACTGTCCAGTAAAACATCTTTTGAAAACCTGAAGTTCATCTTGTGACCCCTAAAGCAGGGCTTCAGGTGGAGATGGACATTGTGCTTTGGACAACTGGGTAGAACTGAGGATTAAACTGAGGTGGACTGCTCATGTTGCTAGTTCTGACAAAGCAGTCCTTTCAGAACTGAACCTAACGTTTTTTCTTTAAGGCCACAAAGACAGAGAGTGCAGAGCCTGAAGCCGTGGCTCACACTCAGACAGACTGTGGAACCACAGCAGTGAAACCTGTCACCAACAAGAACCATAATAAAGCTGCTGTGTATCACGCTGTCTGCAGACTGGTTACTGTCTGTGGGAGCTGCCGCAGTGTGTGGCTGGTGTCATTTCATTAATTTTTATAGCACCGCCCGAGAGCAAACATTATAAAGTTTGTAAGAATAAAATCTTAATAAAACAGACAGAGATGCCATAGTAACCGCGGAGCAATTAAACACAGTTAAGTCTACATGGGTGAGTCTTCAGCTGCTTTTAGACGTCACAGCCCTTAGTGTACAGATACAGATACAGCGTTTACTGCATGCAAATTCAGTTTTTTTGTGAGTGTGCAAACAACCTTTACATATTTGCATACTCGAAGTCAAGTGGCCTCTAATTTTTGGGAAGCACTTGGGGACATTTTTCAACAGCTTAATTGGACAAATACATTTGTGAATTATAGTTGGATTCATGTTGTGCCACGCCTCTTTCTTGCATGCCTATAAAATGTAAACACTTTTCGTCAAAAATGTTCTGGTGGGAAATGTAGTCAAGCTGACTTGAGTGATTCTTTAGGCTTCTTTGTAGAGCAAATTGAGCTGGATATGTGTGTCAAATGTCAAGTTAATCAGGCTAATGGTGTGGGGGGGCGTGGGCCCTCCAAGATCGCAATGATTACATGATGTGGTTGATTGGAGTCATGTTTTTTTATAAGCATTTTCTTGTAATTTCCAATTATTGGGTGAACATATTTCAACTCGTTCCAGCTCACAGGAAATGTTGTAACCGTTCAAGCCCTTGAACATTTTTATTTTACATTATAAACAGATATTTCACAGGTTTCAAACCATCTTTTTATAAAATTCTGAACAATCACAGTATATTGAGTATGTGAATAATGTAAACAGGTCATGGATAATACAAACCTACTCATGGGCTCAGTTGGGGCATTGACGGCCCCTCAGCGTGGATCACATAGCAGAGCACAGTTTGGGGGAGCAGCTCTCTGCGTTCGCCTTCTGCCGGATGGACTCTGGATATTAGAAAAACAATAAGAAATGATACACCTTCACACCCCTGCAAGGAATTGGACAAGTTAAAACAACTTTACTTATTTTTTACTAAGAATCTTTAGTCTTTATATCATACAGTCAATTGAACAAATAAAAAAAAATCTGAAATAGTATTAGCATTTTGGAACATGTGTATGGAGGACGGAACCTGCTAAGTAAATACAAATATATAAACGACTTGATTAATATATACATCTGTCATTAAATGCACTTAAATAAATACAAATATATATTAGTAATACATTTAAGCAAAAATGGATTGGTAAACTGTGATATCATTTGAAATCGTTTTTTAGTTGGCTTATTAAACTTTATTATTTTACTTTTCATAACGTTCAATGTGTTATAAAATGTATGTGATCATTACTTAATGTATTTTAATACAAATATATTTGTTTCAGTTTTCTTTGATAAATACATTATTTTACATATCTCCACTGCATTATGCAAATGAGGGTTCTGTCATTTAAAAGTGTGTTGTAGAGTCATCTTTGGCTTACTGGATGGTTCACTTTAGAGAGACAGCATGGACTACACCTCACATCACACATCTCACAGACTAAGCAGCATATAGAAAAACATGCAGGGCTCTTTTCATGACCGAAAGAAAAAAATTGCGGATACAAGAATCCCCCCCTTGGAACCCCCCGTCAGAGCTGATTGATGGGGCCAGGCAAAGGGAAGTTATACCACTCGAATAAGCGGTAGAAGATGAGATGAGAGATGCAGAGCTCTGTAAAGCAGCGGCAGTTTCACAATAATAGAAGCCACAGTACATTTTGAGGATCTCACCTGCGAGGTCTGTCCGTGAGATCTCCACCAGCCCCTCGTAGAGACCTTTGACCGGGTTCTCCCCCGCCATCACCACGCCGTGGAGCCAGACTAACAGCATCCTGTGGCCGTGCTCTTTGAAGCTTTTCATACCTACAAGTTCGATACAGAATCAGAACACATATCAATACTGTCTGAGCAATATTTTAATTTATATTATTTAATAGTTAAACATTTATTTTTTCGCTTTTTTGGTTTACAGTGAATGTATTATTATTCAATGAAATTAAAGGTAGGGTAGGTAAGTTTGAGAAACCAGCTCGAGTGCGCTAGAATTTGAAAATACACAGCCGGAAAAAATCTGCCACTTCCTTACAGAGCCCCTCCTCCAACACACATGAACGCGCACATGACCAATGAGGGCACGAGATAAGTTTGTGCACAGATGGAAGGCTGACAGGCAGGTAGGCCATCCAGTTACTTTAGCCGGGCCGGCTAAAATGATTGGTCGTACTTTTTACAGTACTACAGCTTCCACAGATGACATCTTTTTATGGATTTTTTGTCAAAGCACTGAAGATATTCATTGCTATCGGGATGTTAAGAGCATTCCATGGAATATAACAAAAAGTGTATCTCGAGCCGGTTTCTCAAACTTACCTACCCCACCTTTAATTGAGTTAATTAAAGTAATTCTCTATGCTTTTATTTTGAAGGTGGTTTTGGGCACCTGGTAACATGTATATATTGGAGACAGGTGGAGGTGGGAAACCACGAGGAGAGACTGGGCAAGATTTATAACTGTAGAGTACTGTATGATATTGGATCATCAGAAATAAATGCACAAAAGGATGCTCTTGCCTGGACTTCTCATTTTCCCTGCGTAAGATTTGCCTACTGGTGCCCTAGCAGTTCATTTTTGAGTTATACTTTTATGTTTTATTTCTTTATGATTTTTGCCACTACAAATACATTTTCAAGATTTAAAAAAAGAAAACTAAACCCAAGATGCAAGTTTGAGTACGCTTCTCCTACCCTCTATGTCCTCTTCAAATGTATCTCTCTAATAAAGGCTAAACTGGCCCAAAAAGAGTTGTGTATTCCTTGTATCTAACGTGTGTTTTAATCTCTTTCAGCAGTCCACCTGTCCACTGTTGTTCTACAGCCCGTATATGAGCCTCGCTGAAGTCCCAGTGCTGGGCCAGGATCTTCCACTCCCCCCGGCACAGGTGCTTGGTGGCCAGGCTCCACAGGACCGAGCGGAGGTGCTGAGTCTCCTGCTGGTGGTCCTGCTTAAAGCTCAGGGGCCGCCCCACCCAGGAGTCCAGCTCCCTGCCCATCTGATCCTGAGGATTTCAGACAAAGTGTACAGATGTGGTTTACTGTACCATTAAAAACAGCAAAGCTCACTCTGTCTTTTCAAGATGGCCGGATTACTGCTATAAGATGCAAATAAAATGAAGGCTATGAAAAAAGTATCAACATTTGTGGTTGCTTTGGTGGGGCCTGAACCTTCATACACATCAGAGAAGCCTACAGAGTTATCCTACAGCAGGTTTTTTGGAACCAGACATTACATGAGCTTTGTACAACGCTAAATACAAAATATTTATGCAACCAAAATGTTTAAATTAACCAAAGAACACTGGTAAAAGTATAAATAATGATCCTAAGCAGACAACACAGTGGGAGAGACCTGTCGATCACAACATAGATGCTTTATTGTCTTTTTTATAACAAGCTAAACGGAAGAATTCTTCAAACTACAGATTGAGACAATAAAAACATGATTCAATCTTTACTAAGGTAATAAATCAAGTGAGAAGGGCCTTTACTTTTCAGAACCGGATGATGCTTCTTGAATGGTAACAAATCTCCTGACACTGCCAATATGAATAGTCATACAAAGTTTAGAAGAACTGGAGCTTTGAGCTCCACTGAATGAGAGTCTCGTGGAGAAGCTCAGTTTCCTATGTGTACTTCAGCATTCTGCACATTAGTGACTTTTTAACTTAGTTCCATGTATTTTTTCTGGAGAAAAATACAAATAACAAAGTCAAATGTATCTCCTGTAAAACATTTTTGCAGGACCTGTCAATCATGCATCAAAAGCAACGCCCTATAGCAGTGTCACATGTTAGATTATTTAACAAACCGAACAATATCAGTTTCTAGAAGAGAAAGTATTTGGATTTTAGTTTTTTCGTCATGTTATTTAATAAAGTTATTCCAGATGGTGTGAGGACACTCACCTTCTCCCATTTATAAAAGCGGTCAGCTTTGATGATCATGTCGACCAGGATGACGTGGTTTCCTCTGGCGGCCACCTCCAGACAGGTCTTCCCCTGCTGGAAATATTATAGATAGCATTATAGTTATACATATATACAGTATACAGGTTAGTATGACCTACAAGTCAATGTAATAATACAAAAGAGAAATGACCCACAGAACAAAGGTTAACCAGTTCTATTCTTATTTTCATATAAAAAAAGAGTTATGATTTTATGACAGCAATTCTGCTGGAGTAGGGAAAATGTATATTTTTTCCATTGCAGGACGCTTACTTTTTATTTCACCTTTCTTTATTGATTTTCACTTATATCAAAACAGAACAGGGCACATGAAAATGCAGATGTGTAATCATACAATTGAATTGAATTACATTTGTACCACAAATAGAAATGTAATTGCAGTACATATACTGTGCAAGCACATACACATAATATATATATATATATATATATACACATACACATATTCATACACACCCACAGATGCACTTAAAGAAATAAAATAATAAAATAAACAAAATAAATAATACAATCCAATAAAATAAACAGTAAATGAAAAGGGAAGGTCAGGGCTTCATGCAGTCAGATTGGCACAGGGGAGTTTGTTAAAACAGTCAAGGAAAGGCTGCCAGATCTTGTAGTATTTGTTAACACATCCCTGGCTACGATACCTCAGCTCCTCCAGCTGCAAATGTGCCATCACATCCCTCACCCAGTGGGCATGAGATGGTGGAGTCCGGTCTTTCCATTTGAGGAGGATTAGACGGCGAGCAAGAAGGGTTGCAAACGCAAGTGAGTGTGACTGGCAATTAGAGAGGGAGACCCCCTCAGGGGCTACTCCAAACACAGCTATTATGGGATTTGGTTGAATGTTCTGGCCATACATCAATGAAAAAGTTTCAAATATAGAAGACCAAAATGGGGCAATGGACTGACAGGAGAAAAACATGTGCAATAGGGTAGCCGTGGCACAATGACACCTCTGGCATGTGAGATCAACATCAGGGTACAGCCTGGCAAGCCTGCTCCTGCACAGATGTAATCGATGGAACACTTTAAATTGAAGTACTCCATGCCTCACACAGACGGAGGATTTATGTATGTTCTCAGTCGCAGACCGCCAGGTCTCATCGGTTAGTTCTATGCCCATTTCTTCTTCCCAGGCACCCTTAAGGTGGTTAAGGGAAGGGCTAGAGATTTCTTGAATAATATTATATAGCTTTGAGATATAGCCTCCCTGACAAGGTTTAAGGCCCAGGCAGTCTTCCATCCATCCACCAGGTGGGGCGGCCGGGAAGGAGGGAAATTGTTTTCTTGTAAAATCGCAAATTTGTAAATATCTAAAATAATGATTCCTTGGGATGTCATATTCTTTAACTAAATGTTCAAAGGATGTGAATACCCCTTCGTAGAACAGATCAGCAACACACTTAAGTTCCTTCCGGGACCACAGGTGGAAAGCGGAGTCTATCAGGGCTGGTTTGAAAGCCGGATTGCGAACTATGGGGATGAAGGAGATAGTTTGTCTATATCCAAAATGCCTCCTGAACTGTGACCATATCCTAAGAGAGCTATTGACCACAGGGTTGTTCGAGTGATATTTTCTACTAAGTGGTAAAGGAGCACACATCAGGGAGGCAGGGGCCAGTGGTTCACACGAGTGTTGTTCCATGCTAGACCAAATAGGACCGCCCCCTTCCCGGAAATGTGGTATTGCAAGACCCCCCTCTGACTTTCTCTTCTCAAGAAATGCCTTACGCAGACGGGGAAATATATTTGTCCAGGTCTTTAAAACACTTTTTAGGGAGAAAAACAGAAATTGACTGAAAATAATACAGCATACGTGGCATAATAACCATTTTAATGGTGTTCACCCTGCCTGCCAACGAAATAGGGAGCGACGCCCAGCGCTTTAGGTCCTCATTAACCTTGTCCAGAGCTGGTTGCAGGTTCTTTTTAAACAGGGTTTTAAAGTCCTGTGTCACACACACTCCCAGGTAGGTGAAAGAGTCAATGGCCACTTTAAAGGGGAGTTCGCTAAATGAAAGCTTGGCCGCAGTCTCATTGATGGGGAAGAGTACACTCTTGGTCATGTTGATCTTATACCCAGAAGCCTTGCCGAAAGAGGTGATTACATCGAGTGCAGCCGGAATGGACCTAAGCGGGTCGGAGCAGTACAGTAAAACATCGTCCGCATACAAAGACAGCTTATGCGTATAGCCTCCCCGCTCAATTACTGTAACATTTGACCGATTCCTGAGAGCAGCTGCTAACGGTTCTATGGCTATATCAAACAAGAGGGGGGACAGGGGGCATCCCTGCCTTGTGCCCCGTTGAAGCCGGAAGTATTTTGAAATGATATTATTAGTGCGAACTGCTGCCTGAGGTGCAGAGTAGAGGACCTTTATCCAGGAGATACTGTAAAGCATGGGCCGAAGCCAAATTTAGCAAGAGTTGCAAATAGGTATCAAATTCAATGCGATCAAAGGCTTTGTGTGCGTCTAGAGATTGATTGATTGATTGAAAAGTTTATTAACAGCTTGTATATTGGGTACAGTACAGTACAGCTCAAAACATACAATTGTTAAGGGGATGCAGACCAGAGAAAGACTTTCGTCTTGTTTACATCAGGGTCCCCCATTTCCAATTCATCATATCATTTAAGACATATAAGACATATTTGACATACAGATGGCTTATTTACAATTTACATACAGGTGGTTTTTTACATACAGATGGCTTATTTACAATTTTCATTTTAGATTTCGTTCTAATACATCCTAACCGGACATTTAAGACATACCAAGTCTACAGATATACAGTTAGTAACAGAGTCTAAAATGCGAGTATATACATAGATGGGGGGGGGAAGCTGTCCATTGTACGACAGGTTGAGATTTGTACCATTACCGGGGCCAGTTTTGCAATGCTTTTCCCCGAAGGTGCTCTTTAAGAGAGGTTTTGAAGGTAAGTATAGTTTTACTTTCCTTTACAGTTGTGGGAAGAGCGTTCCACCTTGATGTGGCATAATTGCGAAACGTGTATTCCCCTTTTTTTGTGCCAAATCTGGGTTTTACATGATTTGTGGAGCTCCCTCTGGTGTTATGATCATGGTATTCCTTGACCTTTGGGAAGAATTTTGACATGTACATGGGTACCATAGAGGTGTAGTGGATCTTGTAGACCAGGCCCATTGCAAGTAGCTGTACTCTGTCGTCTACTCTAAGCCATCCTAGGTTGTCAAAGTGGGCAGAGGTGAGGTGGGTTCTAGATGAAAGGTCAAGCAGTAGTCTGACCAGTTTATTTTGCGATGTTTGAAGTTTTATTTTTAGCGCCTTGGAGGTGCTATGGTACCATGACGTGCAAGCATAGTCATAGTACCCTTGAATGAGTGCTCCTGCCAGAGTTTTCAGGGTGTTTTTGTTTACCAGAGAGGAGATCCGGTATAGGAATCTAGTTCTTTGATTGACTTTTTTTATTACATTGGATGCCATTTTGTCACAGGAGAGGTTTGCCTCAAGAATCGATCCTAGGTATGTAATTTCCTTCTTACTTGTGACAATAATGTCACCCACTGCAACTGAGAAGTCGTCGGATTTGCTGAGATTATGTTTCGAACCGAAGAGAATGGACTCTGTTTTACCCAGGTGTAATGATAATTTATTATCATTATAGAGAGATGAGAGCCTCTGGAGAGTCCTGGATTTGAGTAAATTATATTATATAGGCGCCGAAGATTCCCAAAAGACTGTCGGCCTTTTACAAACCCTGTTTGGTCCGGGTGGATGATTCTATGCAGAACAGTCTCAAGGCGCAGAGCTAAAGTTTTGGAGAGAATTTTGTTATCACAACAGAAGACTTACTGGTCTGTAAGAGTCGCATTTTGCTGGATCTTTGCCCTTTTTAAGGACGACTGTTATCACCGCCTGAGCTAATGTGTGGGGCAGTGAACCCTGCTGGAGTGCCTCTGTATATACTTCGCGCAGCACAGGCGCCAGTTTGCCGGCAATTTTTTTATATATCTCAGCTCGTCCCTCAGTTGGCTTATTTCACGTCGTAATTCTTTAGACTGCATCTCGGCGTTGTCATCAATTTTCTTCAGCAGGTCCTCCCCGAGAGATTGAATGGCCTGTAGAATGGCGGTCTCATCAACTCGTGCTGAGCTAGCGGCTAGGGGCCCTGCCTCAGCACCTTTAGCCGGGCTAGCACTATTAGCTTTCGGATCTGGCGCAGCAGACGCCTTTTTGCGAGAGGAAGACGACATATTTCAAATGAAACTGTTGGGCGGAGGCAAAGAAGAACAGCTTAGATTAAAGTTACTTGAATATAGTGTAGAGGGAAGTTGTCTAATATAAATATTCTGATTCTGGCGACCTCACATGGCTCCGCTCAGACCGGAAGTCCGTAGGACGCTTACTTTTACTTGAGTACGAAACTCTCTATACTACTTAACGAAAATACCAAGAACATTCTTTTATCAATTATTATATAAAGGAAAACAAAGAAAAGAAGGCATATGGGAACCGTTATTCTCTCCCGGGGGGGGGGGGGGGTGTATTGTGCTGTGAGGTACCTTGTCGGTCAGATTGAGGTCAACTCCAGAGATGAGCATCATCTCAGCCAGGTCCTGCCAGCCGTGCTCTGCTGCGATGTGCAGCGCAGTCTGCTGTCTCTGAGGAGCACACCACAGATATCAGAGAGTGATGCACTGTAGCCTCCATGTCGCTCTGAGAACTAGCTCCATGTCTTTGTGAGTGTGCACTCATGGATCTCACACATATACGGAAAAGCCAACTGCTTTGATTGTTTAAAGGGATAGTATGGATGTTTTAAAGTGGGGTTGTTGAGGTACTTATCCACAGTCAGTGTATTGCCTACAGTGAATGATAGCTGGCACACCCTGACAGCTGGGTAAAGCAGTGCAAATAAAGCGTACACTTATATGATATTGATTTTTAATTAGGTGTTAAAATACATGTTGCTGCTCCCCCGTGTACAGCAGTACAGAGCTTAGCTTCCATGCTCTAACTCCTGTGTGTTTCTCGAAACCAAGGGCGTGCCAATATCCATCTACTGTAGCTGAAACACTGACTATGGATCAGTGTGAAGATCCTATTTATTTTATTTGACCTGTTGCCTGTTTTATTTGGACATTTTCTCTATGTGTAATATATCTGTTTTTATCACCTGTGTTTTAACGCCTGTTCGATTGTCCGTGCTGGACCTATTCGTTTCACCTGTTCCCCATCCGCCCTGGGCCTGCGATCACCTGACCTCCTGTAAACCTGCACTTTATCCCCTCATTAGTTTCAGCTTTTATTAAAATCCTGGTTTTCTGTGAGTCTTGTCCGGATCCTTGTATGCCATGTAATGGGAAGTTCTGTTCGTCTTGACCTGCCTGGATCCCCAACACTTTAGGGTATTTTCTGTTTAACTTCCTGTCTCCAGCGTTTGGGTTCATCCTGCTCCACTTCCCATGAAATCTATTAACTTCATACAACCCCCCTCATAATATCCAGACCCTCCCTTTAACATGCACAGGTCAGAGTCAGCAGTGTGTACCCACACGGTCAGCGAGGTCCAGGTCACAGTCAGCGCCTATGAGCAGCCGCAGAACCTCTGCATGGTGGTGGAACACAGCGAGGTGCAGAGCTGTGTTGTGTTGCTGTTCCAAACACAAAGAAAGATCCTTTAAATGGATATGCATGCACAGTTTGATCCTGATAATAAACATGTCAACACAGAGGACCCACCATGGCCTGCAACCAAGTTTTTGGTGTCAGGATAGGTGATTTTATGTCAAGTACTCTTGCCAATATACATTTTTCCCTATTTAGTCATTATTCTTTAGACATGTGGGAATCTTAGAAGCAGAAAATATATTTTGTCTTTTGATATTATCGACTCAAATTCTCCATCTCACTCTAGATAACTGTTTTGGGTTTCTAAAGTCAACAATACACAGGCTGAACAGAATAAGAATACCTTGAATATCTGGAATATCCTTTTAGCCAAATAAGTTTTATTTAATCATTTTAAATATCTAAAAGAGTACACTTGTGAATAAAGCATTGCCTCGTTTTTTTATGAAAGGGTTAGATTTTGTTGTAGCAAATGAGGCGATCTTACGGTAAGTGGTGCAGTTTGTATGTGTAGCTTTATGTTCATCCATCTAGTGTCCCCCAGTGGAATCTGAGGGGGAGGGATGTTTATATAAAGGGGAGGGGGTAGCAGAATGCAATGCTCTCTGCCACAGTGTGATGGTGATACTGCCACTGGGGGTAATAACCCTGCTGGTGATGCTAACTAGTGGTTGCTGCATGTTCTCCCCCCCACTGAACAGAGAAGGACGTCACATGGCACAGTCATACAGACAGACATAGTGCTTGTGTGTATGTAATATCACTCTAACATGTATATAGAAAATATATGACACTACTACTTTTCATCCAAGCATTTGTAAAGCTTTACAAAGTACGTAAAGGTTAGAAAATGTGATTTAGTCACATTTATTGACGGCTCAGAAACATGGTCGCCTCGGCTCTTCACCTTCTGTATATCAATGCTCGTTGCCATTTATATGACAGAATTTGTATATGATATTATTGTACATTCACATATTACATGAATGCACACATCCTATGAACTAATCTTGTAAATGTGTAAACACAGCTACCTCTTTTACAATCTGCACAGCACTCTACTTTACATCCCAATACTGCACATAAAGGACTTTATTTGATCTTTCACATTATACGATATGTTTTTTTGTTTATTTAAAATATGTGTAAATATTTATATTTATAATATATTTTTTAAATATTTGTTAGTTGTCCTATTCCTTGGTCCTTTTCTTACAATTTGTGTTACAACATGTGTTTAATATATGTCCTAAACACACCAGAGCAAATTGTTTGCATGTGTAAACCGTGTAAACGTACTTGGCAATAAACCTGTAGAAATGATGACATCAAATACATAGGGTTCATTTCATGACATAAGAAAAAGTCAATTCAAAAGAGAAAATAAGAATTTTCGAAATAATTCAATAAAAAAAAAAAATGTACAAAGATAAAATAAATGCAAAATAAAAGAGACATAAAATACATATAATTATAAGAACAGAACTCAGATAAAGCAGAGTAGGATCATTCATTTTGTTGAGAGATACTGTATGGGGGGGCTTGGCGATGCTCTTTAAAGAAAATCTACATCTACTCCATCATACAATCTAATAAATGTGTTGCATCCTTACACTGTCCACAGCGTCTCTGTGGGTCCCTGCCTCCAGCAGCAGACTGGCTTCTCTGTCAAAGCCGTGCTGAGCCGCGTAATGAAGGGCAGTCATGTTCTTCTGCAGGCAGGAAAAGGAAGATAGTTTTAGACTGTGGAAAGATTTTAAAAAGTCACAATATGATGTGTTTATTGCAAATGAAATATGCCATTGAGTGGACAGAGCGTACATTAGTCAGAGCGTTGGCCTCGCAGCCGGCCTCCAGCAGCAGCCGGACACACTCACAGTGAGCTCCGTCAGAGGCCAGGTGCAGCGCTGTGAGGCCTTCCTGGAACAGAGAGCGAGCGTGTCAGTGCACAGCGCTCCACACTGACTGCAGGTGAAGTCAGTCAATTGTTTGATTATTTGATTGAATGTCAACAAATCATGGCTACCAGAGATAAGTGACAACTTGAAAGAGCCTTTTATGTCCAAGCAGTGAGCCGAACACAAGGTCAGTTTACCATTCCAGTGATATGATCAGAGAAAAAGAAAACATGAAGCGGGATCAAGTGAGAACACAGCTGACAATGTGGACTAACACTGGAAAAACTGAAACGTTGACCTTTATTAAATGTATTATGTCAACAGATTTCACATAAATGTATTAGGTTAGGTGAATGCAATAATATTAAGTTTAAATAAAAGATTAAACTTAATAGTATTGCTTTTAACTAACCTAATATAGTTTTGTGAAATTCGTTGACATAATACTTTTAAATAAAGTCAATGTTTCAGTGTTTTCAGTGAAAGCAAACTGTCAGCAGGTTAATGGAAAACGACAGGCAGTATTTTCATGAAACTACGTGAAAGGGTGTAGCAAAGGAAAATGGAGTAATGACATTTTGGAGCCTTTTCAAAACACGGGGCAGACACAGTAATTATGTTATGAGTCAATATGTTGTCAAAATTGTAAGATAGGGAATTTGTGTTGCATTCATGTGGTGTTAGAATAAATTCGAAAAAATGTCCCCGATTGGAAGTATTCACATTGGGAAGGAACAACAATTCGAAAAGCAGAAATCGACGTGTTGTATAACGTTCGGAGCAAATTGATAAAAAAAACTCTCAACATTACAAGACTCACAAACACAAGAAAGTCCGAAGAAGATTTTCAAAATCAGGGAATTGGACTGTCCAAGGAGCATGTGAAAGCAGCATCAGCCTAAGTAGAGGTCTGACAGGTACCATTCACATTTTGATGTATTTTAATATTTTTGTAGCAGATCACTATAAGGTTTTAGTCTAATTGATATAATTCTCTTACTTAGCATGAAGCCTCTAAACAAAACAGTCTACCAATCCTCCTCCTGTGTGTTTACCAAAGACAGCATTTTGTATTGAGTACAGCTGGGAGTTTATTCTTTATATCAGATGTTTGTTGTCTTAATCTTCTATGAATCCGTAAAGATATTGACACAAATGATGTCAATTATCTCCAATTTGTTGAAATTCTTTACTAAAGTCAAGTAGTCTCTGACCAGGAGGTATTTGGAGAAATATTTCATTAATGTTATACTGTATGTACTGTAGGAGCCAAATTTAAGATGTACCGGTATGTGTTTTTATTTATAATGTGTTATTTTTGGTGTATTGGTGGTGGCCGTGCACTGGAGTTTGGGCGGAGTAAGTGCTTACCGGCTCAGTGTAGGCGGGAAGAAAACTTTCTGTTGACTGCAAGTTTCTACCTCAATCTTACAACAATTTTCTACTGTAAAGTCCTCAACCATCAATTTCATTCGTCATCATATTCAAGGTTATTGGTATTTGGATGTATTGTATTTTTGCTTGTTTTTTCCTGCAATAAACGTTCAAACTAAACGGCACGAGTGAAGCGGTTGTTTGAGCGTGTCAAAGTGTTTCTCTTCCTGTATGGACTGCCATATATTGCTGCAATATTATATGTTTTTAAAGGTTGTTTAAAAGAGTCTAAACTATAGTAACCTTTGTGTGCCCAGTAGTGCCTGGACCACAGATCATCAGCAGAGTACTAACAGCTGTGAGGTAAACCACAGTGTAGTATTCCTGCATGATTCATGAAGTGAAAGCCTTTGCAGCTCTTACGTTTTCTATATGTATATCAAAAGACAGTTTATTCAGTCAATTATTATTATATGGGCTATTACTCACAATAAGTACTTTTGATGCCAATACTTTTGTACTGACTCAAGTAAGATTTTGTATGCAGGACTTTTACTTGTAACAGAGTATTGTTTATACTGTAGTATTTCTACTTTTACCAGAAAATATACAAAAAGTATTCGTTTTAAATGGAGAGGATGAGCAAGAAATCCAACAAGAAAGAATAATTAGACAGTATGAAGATGTCAGTTAACCTGTTTCGCTGATGTTTGTGTGGACTTTTGATTGTGTTTCATGTTACTGTAAGTAAAGTATAAAAGTAAAATATCTGAGTACTTCTTCCACCTCTGCTGTTTACTAACAACAACAACACAAGCTGAAGATATTTTACAAACTCTGTCAAATTAAAAAGTAAGGTTGAAAAAAATCAGACATCACCCAATCACACAAGTGAGGCCTGGTCTGAGGTCTGCAGCCCGCTCCACTCACTTTGTTCCTCTCGTCCACGTCCACCCCCATCTCCACCATCTTCTGCAGGATGTGTGTGTGCCCGCTCCGTGCTGCGAGGTGCATGGCAGTGTTCTCTTCCTGTAGTCCAGACATAACACATTACAGCAGAGAGCCATTCCACTTCCTCTTCACACACAGTGTAAACACCATCACACATCCAGAGGGCTGATTACTGCTTTATAGTAGAAACCAAAAAAGTGAAGTAAACAGTTTCTATACACACCAACTCAGCCGTTTGTTCTTTTCTTTTAAGTTTCAGTCATACTACTACCGCAAAAGCTGGCTTTTTGAACAATAAGTTAAGCATAAATGTTACCAAATCATCATCTTTTTCTTCTTCTGCTGAGCTAGAACAGTTTTTACAGTTTTAACACCTGGTAGGATTAAATCAAGAGGTTCTCAATGTTTGCAAAGGTCAGAATATCTGTCAGTACAGAGTATCGGTCCAACACACACACTTTCTTTTTCACAGAAAGCTGCAGCACCTCTTTTCACCCTCTGTCTGAAACCAGAGCCCAGTCTGATCTGATTGGTTAGCTGGCCGTCTCTGTTGTGATTGGTCAACTGCTTAGAGATGTCCCGCCCCTTAGCCTATCACGTACCATGTGGTAGCAATTAGAACGGCGAGTGTTACTATGTTCCTGAAGTAAACAAAGGAGTCCTATGGAGGCGTTTCAGGCAGGGAACACCGGGATCTTTTAGGCTTTGCAGACTATTTACATGCACAGAAAAAAACGTAGCACACTAGAGGAATTTTATTCACATTTTATTTTGAAAGACACTTTTCATGATATCACAGTAAAAAGTAACATTACTTTTTTAATAAATATTGGCTAAATAAATTAAATATTATTAGATAAAAAAAATAAACTCTGGTGGCATTTGTATGTGCTACACCAGGGGTAGCCAACGCGGTGCCCGCGGGCACGTAGTCGCCCGCAGGGGCAACGTGAGTCGCCCGCGGGGCATGTTCTAAAAATAGCTCGCCAAGCAAATCCAAAATGTATAAAATACACAAAACAAAAAAGAAAATGTAATTAAAAGAATCTACCCTATGCATAAACGAAACCTCAATCATAGCGAACTCTATCTACTTACTACAACTCTATATCTATCTAACACCCCTCCTCCCCCCACCCCACAATGAATATCGACCAATCACGTTCTTGCTTGATTTGCGGGTCCAGCGTTGTGAAAGCAATGTGGAGCGGCAGCTCACCGCTTCATAAGGAGTTGAACCTTTCCTTCTGGCAGAATCTACACAACACATCAGCCCCATTGAACAGCCTAGTCGTGCCAGCCTTTACAACACATGAGGGGCAGAGTTTTACTCTGTGTGTGTTGCAACTTGCATATTTATTGCACTTGACGCACACACACGCATGGCGTAATTTCCACTGGGGACAGGGGGGACATGTCCCCCCCACTTTTTGAAATCCCGTTTGTGTCCCCCCACTTTACAAATATGTTTATTTTATTTTTTAACGCAAGCCGTCATCGCCACGGAGGAGCACACAGCCTCTGTGAGCGAGCGAGACAGAGAGAGAGAGAGAGAGAGAGAGAGAGAGAGAGAGAGAGAGAGAGAGAGAGAGAGAGAGAGCGAGAGAGCTAGAGAGAGAGAGCATACCTTTATCTATTTAATATAGATAAAGTAAGAAATCATTCCAATGTGTACTATAGGACAGTAAAAAACACAGTTTAAAAGGGGAGTCATTAGTAAAATATATAATATATAAAATATGCATAAATAGAAAGAAAGAATGCTAACTAGGTAACATAAGATAAGAATAAATTATTTGTTATTGGTTGTGATCATATTCTAAAGATGTTTGGATTATTGAAAAGTATACAGCTCCCTTTCATCTGAGTGTTGAGAGCTGTTTCCATCAATTCATGTTGTGCTCAAAGTGCACCAGATCCCGGGGCTGCATGCCCCCGGACCCCCCTAGAGGAGGTGAGGACCCCCCTAGAGGAGGTGAGGTCCCCCCTAGAGGAGGTGAGGTCCACCCCCAAATAAAGCAGTTAAAATAATTAAATTGAATACATGTTCTTTTAGTAAACACTGCAAACGGGTCCCACAGACCCAAACAGCACACAAAGGTTAAAGGTCAGCATATAATAATGTTAAAATGTGCTAAATATATACACTGCAAAAAACAAAAAAAAGAGGAGTAAAAGTAGCCCCCGACTTGTTTTATTTTGTGAAAGTAGCTCTCATCCTAAAAAAGGTTGGTGACCCCTGTGCTACACAGTACACGTCACTAGTGACCGTGGCGTTTCTCTCACTCAGCTCCTCAGTGAAGACTGGCATTGGGATACTTAAAGCTGCTGGAGCTAACAGGATCATGAAGCTGGCAGTATACACAGGATATGACATCAGAACACATCCTGCTGTATGCGGTTTGTTTAAAGAAGCCTTTAAATCATGAATGATGGATGCACTCCAGCTTACTTTAGATTAGCTGGGGTGCGGTTTTGGAAACCCAACAAATAAATATTGGATCTCTTAACGATTGAACAGTGTTAGCCTGTTTGCTTAAAAATGACAATAATATATATAATAATATTATCGTAATTACTTATGGGACAATGAAATCGTAAAACAAAAGTAGTTATGGTGACAGGCTTGGTATAATTACTGACTTGATGCGTGTGTGTGCGTGTGCGTGTTACTATACCTTGTCCTTTAGACCATGTGTGCAGCCCATTCCAATCAGAAACTCCACCACCTCAAATTGTCCATGTTCAGCTGCCAGGTGAAGCGCAGTCTTCCCTGACTGATGAGAGACAGATATTATAAACACATATAGTGTACACACACAGTGTTTAAACATAAGGGTTATGTTCCACTCACCTTCATTTATTGCTGATATTCTCACAACAAACTATCAGTCATAGTAAATGGAAAGAAAGATGGGATGGAGACATTTAATATTTCCTGTTTCAGAAAATCAGAGAGCCTAGTCTGCTGATTGGTTAGCTGGTTTGTTCTGTTGTGATTGGTCAACCGCTTGGAGACATCCCGGTCCTTAGCGTATCACATGCAATGCGTTGGAGCGCTAGCTTATAGAAGCGCAAGTGTTATATAGTGATGGAGCACAGGGATTTAACCTTTACAAACCATTTACATGCACCAAAACATATAGAACACACTACAGGAGAGGGAACAGCCCAAAGCAGAATAGGGCCTCTTTAAATTGTGTCAGGTTAGGAGGAGTCACCTTGTCAACTCGGTCCAGCCGGATGTCCTCCAGGTCCTCCATGATGAACTCCAATACTTTGATGTGGCCTCGCTGGGCAGCACAGTGCAGCATACTGAGACCATCCTAACACACACACACACACACACACACACACACACACACACACACACACACACACACACACACACACACACACACACACACACACACACACACACACACACACACACACACACACACACACACACACACACACACACACACACACACACACACACACACACACACACACACACACACACACACACACACACACACACACACACACACACACACACACACACACAGATATCACATCTCATAGTTCTGGTGTGGAGTTGTGATGAAATGAAGCAGCTCTCACTTTGTTCTCACTGTTGAGCTTTGCTCCACAGGACACCAGGATCTGCAGGACTTTAAGGTGACCAAACCAGGAGGCCAGGAGCAGAGCGGTCATGCCAAACTGTGGAAAAACATTCAGAACTGTCAGCAGAGCTCTGATAGTACAGGTGTAGAAACTAGTATACTCTCTTCTGGTCATGGTCTGTCTCTGTCCTAATGTGTGGTGGATTTGTTGCCTTATATTAGAAAGGTTTATTAATGAGTAAGTGCCCTGAACATGTCAAAAGTGGAGTACCCACATTCTTATTTTGCATCCATTTGCACATGCTCATAACCCTTTACTATGTGGAAAAAGTATGTGAGTTTAAATAAAGTGTGAACATAATTTAGTTTTGTAGTTGTTTGCTCTGTGTTTTTGGGATGTTCTACTCAGAAAACATAGCAACTGGCGTCACACTGTCCCATTTGCTACAGCATTGATGTGGCTGTTCCTAAATAACTCCTTATTTCCATCTATTCAATTCCTTTGTGTATAATAAGACACTTTTTTGGGTGAAAATGGTAAAGAAGCGGCAAATCATGTATCCTCATAAGCTCAAATAATCAATTCATTTCAATACATGTTTTATATAGTTTTGGGACTATTGTCATTGAAAATGTTCTGTTAGAATGACTAGGGAGTAAAGGCATTACAAGGCATTTTGTATTTCTGTACAGACACATCTTTTTCAATTTTTTTCTTTTTCTTTTATTAACAAACTAAAACGGCAATCATTCTTCGGGGATATATTGTTATTTTTTATGCTAGGGAATGAATGAATGAATTCAGTGTAAATTGTCATTAGGATGTCATTACAGCCGTATTCACACACCGAGTCCCTCTCGTTCACTTCAGTGTCGTGTTCCAGAAGCATCCGCAGAGCCCGTTCGCTCCCCGCTCCGGCTGCCCAGTGCAGGGCCTTACGGTCAATCTGTCAATACAGAGATATATATACAGTATATCTATGGAGAAACATGGCAGAGAACTCCTGCATCCAACAAACACACTAAAATACTGTTAAAAAATGCAATGAAATTCTACTTATCACCTTAGCCAGTAAGCAGTGGTTTTGACTAACTACATTTAAAGTACTACTCTTTCATTTTGCACTACTTGTCATTCACCCGAGTATTTGCATTTTACTTTATACTTTTACTACACTACATCTCAGATATAAAAATGATATACATATTTATTTTACAGCTCTTGTATATATAGTCTATATATAATATTCATTTATCAATAATTACAATCCAATAATATAGCCTAATAAATATTATTCTTAAGTGGGAGGTGCAGAATGAGAACTTCAAATTACTTTTGCCTAACTACAGTATTTTATTAAAATGTTATTTTATAAGTAAGGCATGAAACCACATAAAGTGCTTTCCTTCAGCAGACTTACTTTGTTTTTGGCCTTGACGTTAACGCCCTTCTTGATGAGTTCCTGCATTTTCCCTGTGTCGTTCCTCCGTGCAGCATCATGGAACTCCTTCTCTGAACACAGCACTGTCAGCAATGAGAGATAAGGAAGGAGGGCTATCAGGGGGTGCTTCAGGGCAGCGAAAAGCAACAACACAGGGTGATTTCTGATGTCTAAGACTCAGGCTTTAATACTATACAATGTACTGTCAAGGAGCACTGGATCTGGATGATGTTCACAGACAGTCCCCCACTGCTGCATGCTGAACCATATATAGACACGCTGTTGAATTTAACACTATAAATCCAGTGGATGACTTCCCAAAACCCTCCACGCAGTGCTCATACACACACATACTTAAAACAATATTAGTCTATGACAGGCCCATAGAGTTGAGGCTGATCATTATCTAGGATATAAAGACTATGGTTGTCCTCAACTAAACAAATTGTCGACTTACAGCCCAGTGATCGAATAACTGTGTTTACAGCTAAGCACACACGCTAACATTAATTAAGACTACAAGCTCACTTGGGGTTGAGGCTTTTTTACACGTTGCTTGACTGCCTGCCCACATATCTGATGTAAACATAGTAACGTGTATTGGGGGAAATAATTATTTAAAGTTATTTAATAATTGTGACATTTATTGTACTTATTGATGGATGAATGATGCTCAAAGTGAGGGGTGATACAACTGAGGGGCAATGCCCCCTTTTGCCCCCTCGTAGCGCCGGTGTTCGAGATTAACTGTTTTTTTAATCAACTGGTTTATAGGCAGATGTGTCGGGGGCATGGCCTTCGACTGAAATACACATTTCGATCACTTCTTCTGTTGTTTACATTCATCTTTTGGTATATTTGGCTGGATAGGAACACTTTGATGCACATTCAGTACCAGTGTGTGAGGTTGTGGTTACGATGGCGATATCCGGACGCGTACAGCGAGGACTACAAAAAGACAAACGAGGTGACTGGGGATGTCTGTTCAAAACATTGCGAGCTCAAATAAATCATTTAAACCAGCTATTGTTGCTAGACTTATTACTGAATATCGTTCTTAATGTGATACCAAGTCCATCTGAGACCTGTGTACACCTTCAGACAGCCTCCAAGTGAAGCTTACATTGTTAACTCACAGTTTGAAAGCAGCGTGGAGAAGTCTTCAGCTGTGGTAAACTGTGATCCGCTCAGGGTAAACTGTGATCCGCTCAGGGTAAACTGCGATCCGCACAGGGTAAACTGCGATCCGCCCAGGGTAAACTGCGATCCGCACAGGGTAAACTGCGATCCGCCCAGGGTAAACTGCGATCCGCTCAGGTAAACTGCGATCCGCACAGGGTAAACTGTGATCCGCACAGGGTAAACTGCGATCCGCTCAGGTAAACTGCGATCCGCCCAGGGTAAACTGTGATCCGCTCAGGGTAAACTGCGATCCGCCCAGGGTAAACTGCGATCCGCCCAGGGTAAACTGTGATCCGCTCAGGTAAACTGCGATCCGCCCAGGGTAAACTGTGATCCGCCCAGGGTAAACTGCGATCCGCCCAGGGTAAACTGTGATCCGCTCAGGTAAACTGCGATCCGCCCAGGGTAAACTGTGATCCGCTCAGGTAAACTGTGATCCGCACAGGGTAAACTGTGATCCGCTCAGGTAAACTGTGATCCGCTCAGGTAAACTGCAATCCGCACAGGGTAAACTGTGATCCGCCCAGGGTAAACTGTGATCCGCTCAGGTAAACTGTGATCCGCTCAGGTAAACTGCGATCCGCTCAGGGTAAACTGCGATCCGCCCAGGGTAAACTGTGATCCGCTCAGGTAAACTGCGATCCGCTCAGGGTAAACTGCGATCCGCTCAGGTAAACTGCGATCCGCCCAGGGTAAACTGCGATCCGCTCAGGTAAACTGTGATCCGCTCAGGGTAAACTGCGATCCGCTCAGGTAAACTGCGATCCGCCCAGGTAACCTGCGATCCGCCCAGGGTAAACTGTGATCCGCTCAGGGTAAACTGTGATCCGCTCAGGTAAACTGCGATCCGCCCAGGGTAAACTGTGATCCGCTCAGGGTAAACTGCGATCCGCCCAGGGTAAACTGCGATCCGCCCAGGGTAAACTGTGATCCGCCCAGGGTAAACTGCGATCCGCCCAGGGTAAACTGTGATCCGCTCAGGTAAACTGCGATCCGCCCAGGGTAAACTGTGATCCGCTCAGGGTAAACTGTGATCCGCCCAGGGTAAACTGCGATCCGCCCAGGGTAAACTGTGATCCGCCCAGGGTAAACTGTGATCCGCTCAGGTAAACTGTGATCCGCTCAGGTAAACTGTGATCCGCTCAGGTAAACTGCGATCCGCCCAGGGTAAACTGCGATCCGCTCAGGTAAACTGCGATCCGCCCAGGGTAAACTGTGATCCGCTCAGGTAAACTGCGATCCGCCCAGGGTAAACTGTGATCCGCTCAGGTAAACTGCGATCCGCCCAGGGTAAACTGCGATCCGCACAGGGTAAACTGTGATCCGCTCAGGTAAACTGCGATCCGCCCAGGGTAAACTGTGATCCGCTCAGGTAAACTGTGATCCGCTCAGGTAAACTGCGATCCGCCCAGGGTAAACTGCGATCCGCTCAGGGTAAACTGCGATCCGCTCAGGTAAACTGTGATCCGCCCAGGTAAACTGCGATCCGCTCAGGTAAACTGTGATCCGCCCAGGGTAAACTGTGATCCGCCCAGGTAAACTGCGATCCGCTCAGGTAAACTGTGATCCGCCCAGGTAAACTGCGATCCGCCCAGGTAAACTGCGATCCGCTCAGGTAAACTGTGATCCGCTCAGGTAAACTGCGATCCGCCCAGGGTAAACTGTGATCCGCTCAGGTAAACTGCGATCCGCCCAGGGTAAACTGTGATCCGCTCAGGGTAAACTGTGATCCGCTCAGGTAAACTGCGATCCGCCCAGGGTAAACTGTGATCCGCTCAGGTAAACTGCGATCCGCCCAGGGTAAACTGTGATCCGCCCAGGGTAAACTGCGATCCGCCCAGGGTAAACTGTGATCCGCTCAGGGTAAACTGTGATCCGCTCAGGTAAACTGCGATCCGCACAGGGTAAACTGTGATCCGCTCAGGTAAACTGCGATCCGCACAGGGTAAACTGTGATCCGCTCAGGTAAACTGCGATCCGCACAGGGTAAACTGTGATCCGCTGAGGTAAACTGCGATCCGCACAGGGTAAACTGCGATCCGCACAGGGTAAACTGTGTTACGACTTCTGTGGCTATCTACCAGCGATCATGTTTAATATGAAAGACTACACACACATGTATGATGTATCCCTTATAAAAACGGTATTCTGCAGCACTCATCCAGATAAGATGTGACTGAGTGTTAACTCGTTTTGCAAAGATAGCAGCAGAAATGTCATTGCTGCATGTGCAGGAATATTTAGACTTTAAAATGCTGCTTGCCCTGCTGAAAAAACCAGCATAGACCAGCATGGTGTTGACCAGCATAGACCAGCATAGTTGACCAGCAAAACCAGCATATGTTGTGTTTTGATCACTTGTATGCTGGTCTATGCTGGTATGCTGGTCTATGCTGGTATGCTGGTCTATGCTGGTCTATGCTGGTATGCTGGTCTATGCTGGTCTATGCTGGTATGCTGGTCTATGCTGGTATGCTGGTCTATGCTGGTATGCTGGTCTATGCTGGTGACCAGCATACCAGCATAGACCAGCATACCAATACAAACAAACAATATTAGGAATCCTCTATTCAAACATAATATTCAGTGTCCATCGACATGAAAATAACAAAAAAGTTCATGCTGGACTCAAACCCGGCATAGACCGGAAACAAGGATTGTACAGCCATGGAGTGACGAGTGAGGAGTCAGACTCATCAACACACACACGGACACGGTCATCTGCTACATTGGGAAATGCATCGATGACGTGGTACCGAAGGTTTCTGTACGAACATTCCCAAATCAAAAGCCCTGGATAAACGGCGAGGTTCGTACCAAGCTGAAAGCGCGCACTATCGCGCACTATCCCTGCGGAGGAGTACAGGAAATCTAAATATGATCTCCGGAGAGCAATTAGCAATGCAAAGAGACAGTACAAAGAGAAGGTGGAGTCTGACTTCAAAGGCTGTAACACCCGGAACATGTGGGCGGGACTAAGAACAATGACAGACTACAAAGGAGCAGCGGGGGGTGCTGCGGGAGTGTCTGCGTGCGCATCTCTCCCAGATGAGCTGAACGGCTTTTTTGCACGTTTTGAGAACGGCCAGGCTGTAGAAGCACAGAAGGACCAGGAGCCAGAGCCCTGCCCTTTTGTTTTAAACAGGGCAGATGTGTGCAAATCCTTTAAAAGAGTTAACCCACACAAGGCTCCTGGACCTGATGGCATCCCTGGCCGTGTTCTCAGGGTGTGTGCAGTTCAGCTGGCAGAGGTGTTCACAGACATCTTCAACAGGTCCCTGCTGCAGTCTGTAGTCCCCACATGCTTCAAACACTCCACCATCGTTCCTGTCCCCAAAAAAACAATAAATCACCTGCCCCAACGACTACCGCCCAGTAGCGCTCACCTCCATCATTATGAAGTGCTTTGAGCGGTTAGTCAAATCATTCATCACCTCCTCCCTCCCTGACTCTCTGGACCCCCTGCAGTTTGCCTACAGAGCAAACAGGTCCACAGACGACGCCATAGCCCTCACCATCCACACTGCCCTCTCACACCTGGACCAGAGGAACACATATGTGAGAATGCTGTTCATTGATTACAGTTCAGCATTCAATACCATTGTGCCCTCCAAGCTCAGAGACCTCGGGCTCAACAGCGCCCTCTGTGACTGGATCCTGAACTTCCTGACGGGCAGACCCCAGGCAGTGCGGGTGGGACACATCACATCCTCCACCCTGATCCTCAACACCGGTGCCCCTCAAGGCTGCGTGCTCAGCCCTCTCCTCTACTCCCTGTTCACACACGACTGCGTGGCCACACACAGCTCCAACATCATCGTGAAGTTTGCTGACGACACGACCGTCATCGGCCAGATCACAGACGATGACGAGACGGCGTACAGAGAGGAGGTCGGAAACCTGACTTCTTGGTGCCAGGATAACAACCTCCATCTCAACGTCAGCAAAACAAAGGAGCTGATTGTGGATTACAGGAAGCAGCAGGGAGAGGGACACGCCCCCATCGCCATCAATGGGACTACGGTGGAGAGAGTCAGCAGCTTCAGGTTCCTTGGGGTCCACATCACTGAGGACCTGACATGGACTCTTCACACCACCACCATCACCAAGAAAGCTTGACAGCGGCTCTTCTTCCTCCGATACTCCTACAGGTGCACCATAGAGAGCATCCTGACTGGCTGCATCACGGCCTGGTACGGCAGCTGCACCACCCTTAATCGTCAGGCTTTACAGAGGGTGGTGAAAACTGCAGAGAACATCACCAGGACGGCGCTGCCATCCATGGAGGACCTTTACTCCCAGCGGCTCAGGAAGAAAGCCCTCAGGATTATCAAAGACCCCCATCACCCCAGCCACAAACTGTTCAGTCTGCTGCCGTCTGGCAGGCGTTACCGCAGCATCCGGACAAAAACAACCAGATTCAGAGACAGCTTCATCCCGCAGGCAATAAGACTGTTAAACAACTGAACTGATGAAACAATTTCATAACATTCATCTGCTACTTAGTAATTATTTATCTATTATCTAATATATCATTCCAATAACTTGTATATAGACTCCTATTGCACTATTCCACTTTTTTTTTTCTCACTTTTTTTAAAACTATTTTTCTTTTTGTATTACTTTTAATATAGTATATTTTAATATTGTCTGCTTATCTGTATTATTGTGTTGCATTGTTGGAGAAGCCTGTGACCTAAGATTTTCAACGACATAGTTACTCTGTAGCTATGTTAGTTTGACAATAAAGAACCTTGAACCTTGAAACCCGAGTCCCAACAGCAAAAATCACTCGAGCCCTGCGCGTTATGAGTGTGCCGCGGATCAATACGACGTATTTTATATCACCACAGCTCAATTTGTTACATTAGGCGCGTTCACACCGGAGTACTTTGGAGTACTTTTCCCACAATAGTTTATCAGAACTACGATATATTTGCGTTCACACCAAAAAGCCCCAGGAACTAAAGTAGTTCAAATTAGTTCGTCTGACCCACTTTTCAGTCCCTGCTTGTGGGAGAAAATAGTTCGTACGTCTGGTTCGTATTGGCTGTGCGGAATGCAAACCACGCCCGTTTGACTTTTTTTTTGTAAGCGGCCATTGTATTTGCTCGCTTCGGCCAGCGCACCCGAAGAGATTACTTTTGTGAAAGCAGTTATTATAGCAACACTAAATAAATCATCGGAGCGGTGGAGTGATGAGGATGTGTCGGCGCTTCTGGCGATTTACTCGGAGGACGCGAAGCGCCGCATTCAGAAGCTTCTACTGAATGCAGTTTCCGTAGCTCAGCAAAGTTAGCAGACCTGGCAAAGTCATGTCGGGACGACTACGAAGGTAAAATAAAATACATGCACTGCACTGTTTTAATCTGCACAATACTGGTCTTAGATGTACTTTTATTTGCTCAGTAGATCGAGCTAGCCATGCTAGAACTTGCTATCATAGGTCCAAGCTGGCTAACAACATCTAGCTAGCTAGCTATTCTCAGCCGTGCCCGCTATGAACACGTTTTGACTTGTGAATAAGTGTGCAATGTTCTGTAATTTGCTTCACTAACTCATGGCACTAATCGTGTGTTTCAGGCGAGGTGTTTCTCTCAGGATGAGAAACTAGTTTTCCCCTCTGGGATAAAACGATAATATAACGTTAGCAATTAGCATGCTAGCTGGACATAATGCTACCTCTAACAATACATTGTAGTTGCTATAATTTCAAGTCATTTGCAACATTCATTCTACATGTTAATGGTAAAAGCTTAAACAGTTGATTACCTGCATGCCACAAAGACTGATGTTCTAATATTTTTGCACATTTAAGTAGAAATGTAATTGAAATTCTATTTATTTTTCCTTTTTTTTATTGATTGTTATAATTGTACTCAGCCATGTTATGTTAGATGTCAATCCACTTACACTGTAACTACTCTGGCCTTGAAAGAAGGTTACACATCTAACTGATGTCCACTAATCCCTATAAAACAAAGTTCAAGCATACATTAAGCACAAAACAATAAATAAGGGCACTTTGATATTTATTTTTTATTTGATATTATTTGATCCTATCTATCTATCTTATCTTCTACTTTACACCTGCATTTTGTACACTGTCCCTGCCTGCACCATGTCCAATGTTGGACAATGTTGTCTCGTTGTTGCGATTAAACTGATCTTGTATCTTGCTTATTTCTCCTTAGGAAAGTGGGCACGCGATGACAGCTTCCTTGACACCATCATGGCGATGGACCGCCGTGCCATGGTCAACAAGGAGAATGAGGACCTGCGTGCCAAGGAGATGCACGACGAACGGCTGCTGCATTCACACAAGGCAAAGGAATCGGACAACCAGCAACAAAATACCTTTCAGGCTGGGCTTCTGGCAGTGCTAAGCGAGCTGATTAAATCCAACAGGCCTTCAATACAAAAATTAAGAAAAACTTGTCGTCGTCGTTGATAAACTGTACAATGACTTGTTGGGAGGCGTGTGGTGCAGTGGTCTGGTGCGTTGGTGTTCGGATCAGGGGAGCACAGGTTCAAACCCCACTGCAGTCAGCATGTCGTTGTGTCCCTGGGCAAGACACTTCACCCCAAATTTCCTACACCTGGGACAGTTAATTTTGTATTATTGTGATTATATATATGCCACTGTTATTAATACTGACACTTCACTTTGCACTAAGGTGTGTCTGCTACTGAGCCTACCTATTGTTATTATATATATATATATATATATATATATATATATATATATATATATATATATATATATATATTGCCACTGTTATTATATTGTTTTGATACTACTGACACTTATTGATCTGCTGCTGATAAATAAAAGAGAACCTACATGCACGGCACTAGCATCATGACTGTCTTTGTTTAAACCAGCAGCAGTGCAGCGGTACACAGACTAACCTGTGTGTGTGTAACGTAGTTCTTCAGGTGTGTATGCTTAACATGTACACAGTAAAGATGGTATACAAAAGCTTTTTAAAGAGCTTTCAACCTCATCCCATTGTCTTTAACACACATTTAACATAATAATATACTCATATTAATATACAAATATACAGTATGAGTACTGTTTTGATACTGACATTTAATCTTTGCACTAAGGTGTGTCTGCACTATTGTAATTGTGTCTGTTGACTGTGGTAAATAAAAGAGAGAACCAAATGCACTGTACAAAAGATCAGCTTTATTGTCAATTTACAATTTCCATGCTGTTCAGATGCCTCTCCCCAACGTTGCTTCCAGGCGAATACAGAGGAGTTGAAAAGAGCCCTTGGACATTCGGAAATCTTTGATCCACTGCACATTGGTGTACGTTGGCACCACCTTCTCCCACCAGGCCGATGTTCTATTGTTCACCCAGAGAGAGCGCGGGACACGACGCGTTCCGTAGTATTCGCATATCTGGAACACATACAAAGACACAAATTAGCCCTACATAACTCCATAAATCCTACATTAGATAGTATTAATGTGATTTAATGAACGTACCAATGCTGTTCTTTGGGCGTGATAACGGCCATCATCCTCAGCTGTCCTACGGCGAAACATGTCCATAGCGTGTGCTTTCGTCGTCCAATCCTTTTGTTAAGGCTTCTTAACCGCCTTCGCCTCCGACTCAGCATTTCTATTGCATTTGAATGGTCGATCTGTATTTGTATTTGTGGCTGAGTTATTGGCTTAAATAACTCCGTTACGAAGCTGTATAACACGACCATCAAAACGCCAACTCCATACCGTGTCTGAGGTCGGAAGGTAAACAGAAGCATACAGCGGAAGCGGAAGTTTTTTTTCTTCTTCTTCTCTCGGTTTTTTGGCGAATTGCAACTTTAAGGTGCATACCGCCACCTACTGTACTCGCCGTGAAGTTGTTTGCGGCCTGCCAGTAAACCCAAAGCAGAAGAAGAAGAAGTGACGTCAGCGGCTCATTTGCCTAATCCACCCCCAGGAACTCATTTTGGTGTGAACGCGATCTGCTTTAGTTCATCAGAACTAAAAGAGCTCTCATGAACTAAAGTTCTCATGAACTACTGTGGGAAAAGTACTTGGTGTGAATGCCCCTAATAACATTGTTAAAAAGTTCCAGAAAAATGCAACCCGACCATCATTTATAATGTGAGCGAATGTATACTTTAAAGGTGGGGTAGGTAAGTTTGAGAAACCGGCTCGAGATCGCTAGAATTTGAAAATACACAACCGGGGAAATTTGCCACTTCCTTATAGAGCCCCTCCTCCAACACACACGAACGCGCACATGACCAATGAGGGCACGAGATAAGTTTGTGCACAGATGGAAGGCTGACAGGCAGGTAGGCCATCCAGTTATTTTAGCCGGGCCGGCTAAAATGATTGGTCGTACTTTTTACAGTACTACGGCTTCCACAGATGACATTTTTTTATGGATTTTTTGTCAAAGTACTTAAGATATTCATTGCTATCGGGATGTTAAGAGCATTCCATGGAATATAACAAAAAGTGTATCTCGAGCCGGTTTCTGAAACTTACCTACCCCACCTTTAAGGCATATAATATACATATTATAGTAGGCATTTGCTTAGAAATAGTATATACTGACTGAGGTCTGTATCAAGCCTCATTAAGACCCACGGAGATCAGATATCCTAGTTTATCAGCCTGCAACCCTGCTGAAAAAACCCCAGCATATGTTGTGTTTTGGTCACTTGTATGCTGGTCTATGCTGGTATGCTGGTCTATGCTGGTCTATGCTGGTGACCAGTATACCAGGATACCAGCATAGACCAGCATACAAGTGACCAAAACACAACATATGCTGGTTTTGCTGGTCAACACCATGCTGGTATATGCTGGTTTTTTCAGGAGGGTCTCTCCAGTCACCTCGTTTGTCTTTTTGTAGTCCTCGCTGTACGCGTCCGGATATCGCCATCGTAACCACAACCTCACGTACTGAATGT
This sequence comes from Trematomus bernacchii, assembly GCF_902827165.1. NCBI lineage: Eukaryota > Metazoa > Chordata > Actinopteri > Perciformes > Nototheniidae > Trematomus > Trematomus bernacchii. Next base: position 2,118,582 of record NW_022987332.1, on the reverse strand, counting down.
GCATCAAAGTGTTCCTATCGAGCCAAATATATCAAAAATATTTATGTAAACGACAAAAGAAGCGATCGAAATGTGTATTTCAGTCGAAGGCCACGCCCCCCTACTGTAAACCAGTTAATTAAAAAAAACATTTAATCTCGCACACCGGGCCCGCTGTAGTCTAATACACTAGTATTACAGGAAGAACATATCATGAGATTGTTGAGATATTAAATTAGACAACGGGACTGTAGACTATGAAGGTAACAGAACATGTGGTTAAAACGTCTCATACAGTTCTATCGGCTACAAAGTTACATTTAGCGTCCATAATTTTTAACTAAATAATGTATTGTGTAAAACACAGACAGTGTAGTAAACTCTCTGCCTGCTCTGCTCCACACCGACATCCTGCTGCCGACAGCTCGCTCCCGCCTCAGAACCCCGCTGCTCCTTCATGTTTCATACTCACAGATATCATCCTCCGACACCAGGTCGTCCTCCATCTTTGAGCTGTTTTAAAGACACCTCCTATGACTGGGCTATCACCCCTACTCTCATTGTACAGCTGTAGTATCTTTACCAGCAGAGAGGAGGCTGCCTGGACCCAGTGACTACAGCAGTTACTTTTGTCAAGCAACACTCGGTAAAACTGTGAAAATATGACTTCCGGCCAAGACCTTCAAAATAAAACGAGTAACAGTTACATCTGTCAAGCAAGCCCCCAGGAAGTGCGCCGGACTCAGATGAAAATATTCGTGCTGGCCAAACGGCGGTACTACACTTCCTTTTGGTTGCCAGGCCCGGAAACACTTTTTCCCATTGACTTACATGGGGAAAGAGTGGTCTGTAAATCGTTGGATGATTTTTTTTAAACTAAATAAACTACCCAGTATGAACACTTGTATAGCCCTTATTAAAAACATTCGTTCCTCAAGTTGTAAAAATGTGCTAATAACGTTATTCTGTGAGTTATTTCCCTCTGCATTATGAACGCGCATCTAACCCACGGGACCGCGCCGCCCGGCACGTTCATGTCACGTGTTCAGCACTACATGCGTTTATCTTTACCCATGGATGCACAATAAGAACGGACCCATATCGCCTTACTGCCAGCCCACGGAGCTGTAATAATGGATATATATTGCACATGTTTGCTGTAATTCATCATTTGTAAAATATTATACTACATGGGCTGTATGATTAAATCTTGTACCGTAAATGTTGTATTAAATAAAGTTAATATTACCGACGTAGATTAACGTCCCTGTAGCTTCTTATTGCACTAAGAAGCTTATTGCACTGTATATATATATATATACATATATATACAGTGCAATAATTCTTTCATGCTAATCGAAGCTCTGTTGCTTGGATATCACTAGATCCTGTTACAGCGTAATATAAAAGTACATAACGATTGATGTGTAAATTAGCATAATTACTAGCTAACTGCTAGCTGCTAACTGCCGCCTCGTTAATATCAAATCTATCATAATAACAATCCATTACCATGCTGTCATGAACGTGCGGTGTTGTTACGTGTACGCAAATTGACGTGCTTGATGTGAACGAGCATTTTGGGGGGCATGGTTAAAGTTGCGCATGCGCTATGAGCGCACATACGGGTACTTCTCAGGCATGCCGGGTAATCTGTGACGTTTCGCTCTCTCAAAAGTTGGGCCATTTTATCATCATGCGCGAATGAGCAACTCTCATAGGAATGAATGAGGCCCCGCCTCCCACGCTGTATCCAGTTCTTATTATACATCCATGCTGTCAAGCCAAACAGAGAAGAGTTAAACGACAAATAATTGTTTTAATGTTTTAACCATATACTGTATGGTTTTAACATATGGACCATGTCCGAGTATGGAAGTGCATTTCACATATTTAATTATTTATTACTACAGTAAGCAGTGTTTTATCCTTGTACAGAAATTCCTTTGACATTCTGTTTTCAGCTCATCCTATTCTACGTATTTTACATGTATTTAGTTTACTTCTTACGCATTTACCTGCATTGCTGCAAAAAATGTTAACTAATACAGTACTATTTCAAAACGTTTTTTTATTAAACTGACTAGCATTACATTGGAAACCTTTAGCAGGATTTTTTCCAAAAGAAAATATATTTTTTGCATTTCTTTAATAAATATTTCTTATGCTTTCTAGAGCTACAACTGAATTAAAAAGCACACAACATAAACAGATAATTTCCGTTTTTTATTTGGGCCAAAGCAACTTTTATCAAAGAGTACAAAATGATATCTAATGTTAGAAAACATCCTCGCAAATTTGCGTGGAACATCACAGAGTACGTTCCACTCATACAATCACATCTGAATGTCAAATTTAACTGTAAAAGGGTTAGTATGAGCCAAAAGTGCTGCTACAAGCTCTTTGTTCTGTGCTATGTACAATATCAGTATACAAACATGCTGGAATCCTTCTATGTTGAGTATCAGTTGTTCCTTTTGCTTCAATCCCATGATAAGTCTGAAAAGTGGACTTTCAGAAAACTCCTGAGCATCTCATTCCTCCTGAGGAATACATCTTTCCTCATCAACAATAGACAGCATGCTTTATTGAGTATAAAGTATGTACAATATATATGCCAGCAAAAATATCTGAAGAGAGGAGTGAAAGCCTCTTGATTCCACAAAGAATAAACTGTAATTGATTATTATTAACACTTTTTAGTACTTTTCTTGCATGTTCTTTTCAATTAAAGTACTGTTTTGTTATTATATTATTAATTCTCTGATTAACTTTCAAGTAATTGTTCTTGAAAATGTTATTTGATATTTCATATACAACAACAAAAATACACAGTAGAATGTTAAGCATTACCTGCAGCTGCAGAGAGAGTTAAACTAGAAATAATTGCACATAGTTAATTACAAGCGAAGAGTTGCATGTGCTGCTGCAAAATGAAAGTCAATCAATTGACTGTTCGCTAAATCCTAACTCAGATTACGACAAAAGCACCTTCGCATTTAATTGCCAACAAATGTTGATTTTGCCCGCTGAAATGACACTGTCACAGATTTGATCAGCTAGCTGAACACTAGCTCCAAAAGTTGATCAAAAACACAGCATGGATGTTTTTTACATTACAAGGAACAAGGCTTTATAGCTTGTCAAACGAAACCATAGCTTGTTGGCTTGGGTCGCTAGAGAGCAACATTCCTAAAACAGAGCAGCTAACGGTAAGCTAACCTCTAATAGCATCCAAGACAGGGATAACAGTAAAAAGTGGATGTGCTAGATGTAAACTGAGCTTGCTTTTTTAACTCACAAACTAAGGGAGCTAGTTATGCTAAGCTACTTGAAAGACCTTGGAAGTAATGCTCATTTGCGACTATAGGTACAGTAGTAGCAGCGTAAGCTAGTTAGCCACGCATCTGTTGCGTCTAAACTTGCCTACAATTCTTAATTTGAGAGTGTTCACACTGACAACTATGGTCAAACGCAGTGCACTATTAGTACCTGGATTGAGTGCTCATAAGGACCAAAAGGTGGACGTGCCTAGATTGAAATCCTTGCTTGGCAAAAATCTCTGAACGTGGTTAAGCATTGAACAAGAATGGAAGGTAGCGAGTCTCTTAAGAGCTTTTGGAAAAGTTTCCCAAGATTCACACACTACACATGTATGTACAGTATACCAACCCAGTCTCACGGCATTTCGTGTTATTAGTCACGAAATTAATTTAATCTATTGATTCGTGTTCACCAACACGATTTTCACATTTTTTTCATGTCACACAGAACGATTTTAAATGCAATGTATTTCTATTGGTAGTATGTTTCGTGCCTGCAACACGTCTTTTTGTCCGGTCGGGTCTTGGAAGACCAGAAGCTGTGTGGTTCATAAAAACATGTTCTTACTCAATATCTTACCCTAAGCCTAACCCTAACCCTTTTATTTTAAATTGTATAATGTCTGAGTTTTTTTGCCGTCAGTGAGGAAAAGAAATGGCTCAGAGCCTCAGAATACTGACATCTGTATTTTATGTCATCTTTTTTTCCTTCTAATTTGTTATTATTTGGTGCAGGCACGAAACATACTACCAATATAAATACATTGCTTCTAAAATCGTTCTGTGTCAGAATACTTAAATCTGTATTTTTTTAAATGTCTTTTTCCTTCTAATTTGTTATTATTTACATTGCTTTTAAAATCGTTCTGTGTGACACGAAAAAAATGGCGAAATCGTGTTGGTGAACACGAATCAATAGATTAATTTCGTGACTATAACACGAAATGCCGTGAGACTGTGTTGCGTATACACAGTCGAAGTGTTTACAGAAGTATCCAAATTGAGACACAAAAAGGCCAATAATTGCAGCTTACATTACAGCGGGCAAATACACCATGTTATCTATTCCTTACATTTCCGCTCACGTTTTCAGTTTTGTAAAGGAAAAGAAAAAAACTTTTTATATCCAATATTTATTTTTACTTCAGCCCTTTGCAAACCGTACCGTTTGTGTAGAAATCCAAAGCTTAACAGGCTTGCGTGCCTATTGGAGATTGCTAAACGATGATTGGACAACCACTGTTCAGAAGAGAGGTTTAGCGAATGGTCGATTCCCAGTCAACCTGCTCTGGCCGACATTTACCAGCTGTTCCTGTTTCTTGAGTCCTTTGCAACTTTCAGTTTATGGACCTCTCTCAGGACGTGGTCAGCCTTCTTCAGCTTCTCCATGGCCTTGGCCAGCAGATCCTCTGGCACTCCATCCCCGTCTGCTCCCCCCTTAGCCTTGGACACTCTGCTCAGGAGCTGCTGCGTCTTTTCCATCTCCAGCGCCACTTCAGTCTCAAGTTTCATGAAATCATCACCAGGAGCCGCGTTGCCTCCGGCCACAGCTGTGTGTGCCTGAACACAGACTGACGAGTCAGACAGCAGATCTCCAATGGAGGCGGACCTGGCCTTGGTCGAGGGTGAAAGAGACGGAGGAGGGGGCTCGGAGCGCCGACAGGGAAAGAACTTAGGTTTGACCTGAGGCTTGGGTGGTGCTTTTGTTGGCTTCAAAGTGACGGGAACCTGAATCTCGTCCTCGCTGGCGTCCAACACATCCAGCCCAGGGTTGCTTCCTCTCAACGCGGCGGTGGAAGCTGCCAGTGTGTCTTCGTTGCCAGAGCCTTCGCTGTCATCGTCAGAGTGCTGACCGCTGTCCACAGATTTCTCCTCCGCCTTCTTCTTCTTCTTCTTCTCCCCAGGCAGGTGACAGAGCAGCGGACTCAGGCTGAGGCCGTCAGAGAGCGGAGTATTCAAAGAGACGACGACTGAGGGGACCTCAATCTTGGGTGGAGCCTCTACTGCTTCAGGGGAACTGGCAGAGGTATCTGTTTGCAGTGAAGCAGCAGGGTCCTGTCCCTCTTTTGCCTGGGTTACAGTTGTCTTGTCGTCTGCCTGTTGCGAGTTGGGCTGAGCAGGCTTCTTCTTGGGTGTAGGAGGAGGGCTGGAATTCTTTCTGAGTTGCTCTGTGGGAATTTGTGGGTCATTTTCAGATGCTTTAATGCCATTACTTATTGTCTCCCCTGATTCTTCTTCAAATACCTGCCAGTCTGCGCTGGGACTCCCAGGTTTAGGTGGAGCTTCTTTAGAAATGGGCAGGTCAGTTTCCACAGCTGTTCCTGTTGCCTCCTTCTTATCACTTTCTTCATTCTCCTCATCCTCGTCTGTTGTGCCTTCCACCTCTTGGTCTGGCTCCACAGAAGGTTTCTTCTCTTTTGATGGAGGGGTAGGAGGGTGGGAATGTGAGGCCTCTGCTAGGTTGCTAATGGAGCTGCAGGAGCCGGGTTTGTTGGGAGGGGTTGGTGGTGGAACTGTCTTCTTCCTGGCATCAGGAGTCTTTTCAGACATCTGCTCAGCTTTCCCCTCCTCTGTGTCTTCAGGTGAGGCTGTGGGCTTGGCTTCTTTAGATGGAGGCATGGGTGGCTTCAGGACCTTAAAGACATTAAAGGGGACAAATAATATACTTTTATTTTGTGGTTTTTATATGTTCACCCTCTGTCTGAAACACTCCATTTTAGTGCCTGTCTCTTTAAAGGCGCAGTTTCTGAAAATGGTGGCTTTTGCATTACTCTGTGGATTTAGCATTTTGAGACTTGTTTTAATTGCACTTAGACCTGCTTTATAATTATTAAAGACATGAAATTGCACTTTTTCCAATGAGGGACATTTAACCTCTATTTACAGACTATTTTATATGAACAGTATTGTATGATGAGGGTATTTAGCAATAAACAGACCTTTTTCTCTGAGCCTTCCTCCTTATCAGGCTCATCCTCAGGCGTTGGGTTAGGTTTAGCCTCTTTGGTAGGGGGCATGGGAGGTTTGATGACCTTTTTCTGGGGACTGACCTCCGGCTCAGTCTGAGCCTCATCCTCAGGATCCTCCCTTTTCTCTGCATTTTCACCGGCATTGGACGGAGGAGTCGACGCTTTGATGGCCTCTCTCGGGGTTTCAGTGCCATCCACACTGGAGTGCTGGGTGCCATTAGGCATCAAGGCATTCTCAAGATCCAGGTCCAAACGCAGGATACCATCAGACGACACATCAGCTACCTATAGAGGCAAAAATACATTTAATTTAAATAGATATACCAAACCAATAAACCTTAATTAAAAATAATAAAAGCTGTTATACAAAATAAGTGCTGGTTTCTAATAAAAGAGAAGGCATTATAATTGTGTCAACTTCCATTGTCAGCAGATAAAAAATATACAAAAGAGCAAAGCATAGGCAATATGAGTTAAAAAGGGCATAAAAATAACAATATTTCTGTTAATAAGCAATGGATATAATAATAATTGTGTAATTATTATGTAATTTTTCAGACCTACATCAAAAGCATAAAGCATAAAGCATATCAGGACAAAATAAAACTTTACTGGAAATATAAAAATAGACCTTATATATATATTAAGATATGCTAAATATAATATGTAGTATGTACTTTATACACGTAGAGAGAAATAGTAAATACTATTAGAAACCCACTTAAGGGTAGGGTAGTTAAGAATGGAGACATTTGAAACTACGTAACCGAAAAAAATCTGCCCCTTCCTTCAGACTTCCTTACAGAGCCCCTCCTCCAACACACGAACGCGCACATGACCAATGAGGGCACGAGATAAGTTTGTGCACAGATGGAAGGCTGACAGGCAGGTAGGCCATCCAGTTATTTTAGCCGGGCCGGCTAAAATGATTGGTCGTGCTTTTTACAGCGCCACGGCTTCCACAGATTAAATGTTTTAATGTATTTATTGTCAAAGCATTTAATGTATTCATTGCTATCGGGATGTTAAGAGCATTCCATGGAATATAACAGAAAGTGTTTCTGAAGTGAATTACCTAACCCACCTTTAAGCACAAGAAAAACAAGAAACTCAACACAGAGTCAAATCTGGACTTACTTACGGTACTGTAGCATCAGAGCTGACCACACAGTGTCTTATTTCACACACACATGAATGGATTCTCACATTCACACACACACACAAACCTCTTTCATGTGTATCCTGGTCGGTGGCCGTCGGTTACGGTTCCCTTTGGGCCTTGTTCGAGTAACGTGCTCTAAATTAATGCTTTCATCAACCGTCACCTGTGAAAACATGAAGCCCAGTCATTCACTACTGAATCCTTTTGAGCTTTAAATATGCAAGGGAGGTATTTGTAAAATGTAGGTTAAATCTACAAACACAATTAGACACAGTGTAGTACAACAAACAACTTAGTGTGTGTTTGCACTACATGTTTGAAAGAAGGTGTTATGGAAGCAAGATAGCCTACACTGTATACAAAAATAAATATAATAATCATATAATAAATAAATACATATTTTCGCCTGTAGTGTCTCGCCTTAAGAAGTGTTTACCTCATCAAAGATTTTGTTCTTTGCTCGATTAATGCCATTGAGCAAAGCTTTAATCCAGGCCTCCTTGTCCTCTGCATTCTGAGCCTGGAACTTCACATCATGGACCTGTCAGGCACACAGAGCACAGACATGTCAGCTGTCAATACAGAAAATACATGGAAAAATAAGGTTAATAATGCCCATTTTCTCAAAGGTACGTTGACCTCTCACCTCAAGATATCTGAAAGGGGAACCCACAGGTCTCCCCTTTACAGACAGGCCCACTCTATGCTTATCCCATGTCATTTTGTGCAAAAGTTCTGCCGTTATTTTTGTTTCCATGCAGTACTAATATGCCGTTTTCACCTATTCTAAAAACGGTGCATTTTATTTTATTTTGGGTTAGGGTTTGGGAATTGCTTAACTTGGGTACGATTGGAAAGCTGAGACCCTTTCATGTTTTATGATGTAAGTCTTCGCAGTAGACACTTTATTTTAGTGAGATCATTTTTAGAAACAAACTAAATTAAACTAACTAACCTCAGTGTATACAAATAATGCAGGTCTCCCTTGAAAAAGAGATCTATGATCTCAATGGGACCATCTGGTTAAATAAAGGTTTGAAATGAAATGAAATGAATATTGTGTATAACGTATGATAATGAGAGCGTTAGGAAACTCTACAACCACGGGCTTTCCAAGTTTCCTTTGCATATAACCTGTGAAGCAAATGGTAATCAACCCAAAAATTGCTCCAGCAACTTATGAGACATACTGTATTAAAGCTTGGGGAGGGTCACTATATACTTTAATCATCATGTTTTAGCTGCTCTTAGACTAAATGTTGACATTTCACCAAAGGTCTAACCATAACCTAATATTAATTCGAGATTTATGTCCCAGAAAACACTTGACACACAGTACTGAGCAGCTTCTGATATTCATTTTCAGGTTCTCAAATGATGTATATAACACCTATGTGCAGTGGCGGCGCCAGGGTATGGCTGGGGTAGGCTACAGCCATACCAAGAAATGGCTTAGCCCCACCTTAGCCCCACCATGAAAAGTGATGCAAATTCAATGAAATAATAAGCGAAATGCTAAATGTTGAGAACACGGATTGCGAAAATATACGTGTCGTGTCCACAGCAGCACACAAACTGATCCTGCTGTAACAACAAGTGCACGTTACTGATGCAATATGGTTGAGACCATTCGGGCCTATGCTATAAGAGGGGTGCAAGGAATAGTCTAAGTAGTGGGGGAGTTTTATACACTAAAGGTGTGGAAATTCTCTGGCGTTATAATATCAGCGCGGCCGCGGTCAGATCAAAATGCCTCCGAATGCAATTTGAATAGACCTACAGCCAGAGCAACGAAACGTTGGATCTGCGTCATGCCTTATTGATTGAGATCAATCGAAACCGCCATTCAGTATCCCCATTGGATCTTCAACGTGTACTATCATACGTCACGTTCACAGTGATCCCTTTTTATTTACTACAAGACAAATGTGCCGTTTTATTTCATACAGTTCCATTTTGATTGAGACAGGGAAATAATCTAAACCTCACGCGTGGCGTTTCACTGTCAAGGGGGGTAATATAGCGTGTATGTAATTACATTGCAAATACTGACTTGAGCACCACCACTGTATGGGTTAGCCCTACCATAGATTACCCAACAAAAATGCTCTGGCGCCGCCACTGCCTATGTGGCCTATACTGTTGACCTACTATCTCCCCCTAAAGACAGAAATGGTTCTAAGGGGGGAGTGGAAGAGGGTGACTGTTGAAAAGCAGCCTCAGGTGATTGGTTGTGAGACACAGTGCTGCTGCGGTGCTTTAAGAAAGTCTGTTTGGCTTGATTCAGCCATGCAGAGCTGAGGTTACCCCGGAGACACCGGGAGGCCACCAAGAAGCTGCTCACATCCTGGTCCGACCACTCACTCCATTCACACTGAACCACCACAACAGACTTCACACTACCAACCAATTCAGGAACTCCAGGTTTCACAAACACACAATTGTTTTAAAACGGTAGATAAAGGGAATTCATCTCGCAAAACAATCTTTTGTAACAACATTTCCCTTTTTTTTTTACTTCCCTTTGTTCAGAAAATGTAAGTAAAATTAAAACTCTTGGTTTATTCTCGGCTTTCATAAGGCTGCCAAGACAATCTGGAACAACACATAGAGAAGTAATAGCAGCAACTAGAGGTCATAAACCATTAATGCTCATGGCCATCTAGCAAATGTTAGTCCAATGTTCATTCTATTACTTATATTGTCTTTATATCAAAGCTATTAATGTTTCATCTGTAACCTAAATCTTATTCTGAATTTATGGATCTTGATAGTGGAGTATTTCATCATCTCAGCAGATGGAAACAGTTCTACATTACTGTGTGTGGGCAGCAGTGTGTACAAGTTAGAGGCTGGGGATTTGTAGCTAAAGGGCTCACACCTTATGCTGCAGCCACACGAGAATGGTCACAGTCGTATCCGCTACAGTTCTCTATCAGATAGACGGTTCGGCCACACGAGGCCGACATGGAAACGCAGGAAGCGATAACGATAACGATAACGATAACGATAACGATAATGGGTCCCGAAGGTGGGTAGATCTGCGGACGAAACGCTCTGGGGGGCCAAACGGCTCCGTGTCTACGCGCTATACGATCATTTCCTGATAACGATGACGCAATAGCCCTGCCTCTCCCCACCTCTCCTGCTCAGAGATCAGCTGATGGGCTGTCAGAAGAGGGGGAGGAAAAGAGAGGCTCCATTTATTATTCTTATATTATTATATAGAGTCATTATCAATTTGTTTTAAAGCTCAATAAATAACAAAGAAGACCTCTGACCGGCACTTTTGAAATTTTGTCCGGAAGATTTAAACTTTAACAGACATGTTGATCGGCGGAAAAAAAATCGAACGGAAACTCTGACGCATGGTTCCGTCGTCCCTTGGAAGAGGCGGAGAGGGGGGTGTTTGTCATCTGCTGGTGGACTAACCGGAGAGAATTACAGCAGGAGCAAACGCTTGCCTCGGGGAGGGAGAAAAAGAGCCAGAGCGTCCACAGCGGAAAATAAACAGAAGGGCAACCATGGCAACCATGGCAACCATGCGCGGGAAGTCTTCTTCGCTGCTTTTGGTGTATTTTGTGGCAGAAGTACAGCGCCACTTACAGGCCCAGCATATGTACTACATCGTCTCCAGTGCTTTCGAGCGGTCTCGTGTGAACGGACACGTTTCTGGTGCCTGTTGCGTGTGGACGGAAGACTTTTTTGATATCGAATTCGGTTCGTTTGCGTTACCGTTCTCGTGTGGCTCCAGTCTTAGACTGAGAGGTGTCTCTGTTAGAGCCAGCACACAAAACTGAAAGCTGACCTCAAAGAGGAAGTGGCAACATCTCACAACCCACTGCTTCATTGAAACTGTGCTTAAAAGATACTGCACACTGCAAGGACTGGCTATCTCAAGTACACATCTAAAGACTTATGAACACCTATGAAAAACACCTATTTTATTGACTGTTTTATACTGTCATGGATTGATGACTCCTCCCTACATTTGACGGCCAAATGTAGATCAACTCCTGCTTCAGTATTACCAGAGGTTTTTTGGAGGATTTGCTTTGTTACCTTGTCTGTTGCAGGCAATATTTTTGAAATTGTTGTGGCCTCAAAAACATCCACCCATAAAGAAAAAATTGGTCTGATTCTGAATTACTTCCATACCTCGATAAATCATGTTCCACTTAAGTTAGGTACGATACGAGATGAACAAATCCCTTTTTTTCTTGTTATATTTTCCGTCATCGTGTCTGAAATGGAGTTAGGAGGAACAATTAAGTGTGATTCTTCTTCTTTTTTTGTGATAGGAGAAGGAGACAACTGCACTCTTTCTAGTTTGTGATCAATACTCCTTTTCTTTTAACTCTTTTTTGGTCTCCTCCAACTCCTTAGAGAAATATCTTTAGCTGCTTAATGCTCCACTATGTCCACCAGCTTGTTGACGTTTGTGTTGGGTAGGTAATGAATGGTGGGTGTATCTGACTTTTATTTTTGATAAAACAAAGACTAATGGGACAAAACAGTATAACAATTTGTAGAGCTGAGGAGAATTGCAGAGTCAAATGATATTTTCCTGTTTGTTAATATGAGCCACTCCATTCACATCACAGCTCCAATTTGATCCACTGTTAACATAACATATTTATTAGTGCACCTTTAAAGTTGAAACCTAGTAAAATGTTTTCTGCTTTTACTAGAAGTGCTTTTACTTCCTGCTAGGAGTCATTTTCTTACACTGTGTGTTGAATTGACGGACAGTGAATCTCATCACAACAAGCTTGTGACTAAACTTCATCCTTTCCAACTTCTGTTTGCAGAAGTCAGTTTTTGTACACATCCTGTTACCACAACTGTCAGGGTTAGTAGAGGGCGTGTTAAAGCCAACCAGATCTTACAGGAAGTTGCCCTTTAGCTAAATCATTTTGTGGTGTTTCAAAATTTAAAATAGGGCATGACAAACGCAGCATGTGTTTTGGTCCTGGATGTTGTCATTTAACATTTGCGTGTTTATCACTCTCACTTCCTTTCTTCCTTATGTTAGTTCAGTTTCTTGTAAACCTGACAGTTGGAGCTTCTGTATGTCACTAAGCACTCTTACCATGGCCTACTGTATACACAGAGCTCTATTTTCCACACAAGGCTCTCTCAGCTCACCTTATTTCCGGGCTTGGAGGAGCGGATCAGTATCAGTCTGTGCTTCTTCTTGAAGGGACTCTTTAATTCGTGACATTTATCATAGTTCTCCAGGTCAAGCCTCTCTAAGCAGTTCTTCAGATCCTGCAACACACATTTACCAGTCAATCGTCTGCAAATCTGTCATTTCAAATAGAAGACAAATAAGGCAACATAATTTTTGATTTTTTTAATATCAACAAATATCGCAAAAAACAAACAACCTGCTCACGACTACTGTTGTCCTGGTGCCCAATATAGATTTCTGATAATGAGATAGCATATGTGATGTAGGTTTTTATTCTGAACAACTCTGTGTGACTGTATTATCTTTGAGAGCTTTCTGTGATATGTGAATGCAGAACAGAGTGTGATGTAACATATTCTAGGATGCCCTTGTCTGTAATACATTAGCTGTTTAATTATAGTTGTAAGCACACAATTACCCAAAAGGCTCTATTTCAACAATCATAACATATTACAAAGCGTTTTACATTGCCTCATAACGTAATGTCTCATATTACTTCAGAATTGGTGATCCCTCACTGACCGTTAACAGTCAATAATACCTTTTTTTCATTTGACTTAAAGCAAAAAATGAACACTTATAGTATAACAGGTTGTAATGCATTATAAAAGATGCATTATGAAAATCTTATAATATTTTCATAATGACCATGGAATTTCAATTCATTATGGTGCACTAAACTATCAATAAAAGTGCTTATAAGCTGATTTGATTGCATGTTAAGTATGTTCATAATGAAATATATACTATAAAGTGCTCTGAATATGAATATGTTATATAACTCTGTACTGTAAAATGGTGCAAATTAGTGAAAAAGTGGAATGAGTAGGAGACATAACAGTGGTGTACCTCATTTTCATACACCACGATCTCCGTCTTCTCCACATGGACGTAGCGCTCCTTGTAGCTGGCCAACAGTCTGCCGGGGGCCTTCTTCACCCAGCCCTCCTTACCCAGGAACTTGGGCTCTTTTCTCCGGGCTGGCTCCTCTTTTGCACCCTGCATGATAGAGGAAGGAGAACACATTTAGGACATGATACAGAATAACATTATGTCTGTATAGGAAAGGACTCTAGTCTTATCTGTATGGTTAGCTATAGGCGCTATACTATATGAGTAAAGTATATGTTAACGTTGTTGAATATTGCAATGACGATATATTGTGATAAATACAAATATATTTAAGTGTAGTCCAATGTTTTTACTTTAATGCTAAAATACAACATAGTGTTTGAAAAAAAATGATAGAAAATGATTTCAAAAATACAATATTGTATGAACACATTGTGTGGCAACTGTTGCATAGCCCCTTTCCTAAAATGTCAGGTTTGTTTCATTTGTGTTTCAATGTCATGAGAGTTTTTGATGATTCATGCTGTCTTTCTTTTTCTGTAGTGAGATAAACAAATTAAAAAGTAGAACTGAAATATATTTATGATGGTATAAGATTTATTAAAGGATATTTATTTTACTAAATTGTAGTTTTCGATAGTAAAAGAGCCTCAGGGAAATCATTTTTCTTTTGGCCCCCATATAGAGCCCCCAAAATCTATTTAGGAATATGAACGAATGGCGCTTTTCCACTGCAGGGCCTCGCACGGCTTAGTACGGTATAGTTAGGCCTTGGTAGGCCAGGCTCACTTTATGCTGCGTTTCCATTACAGTTTAGTAGCTGGGGCAGTAACTATATTAACGCAGTGTAGGCGGAGCCGTGACGTCATCTTCAATGCGAACCACAAAACCAAACATCAGCTGTTAGCTGTTAGCACTCAGAGATCACAGCATATCTGTTCAGAAACTAGACAAAAGTTAAACAAGTACAAACCACAGACTGCCTGTGTCATGGCGAATAAAGTCGCCGGTTTATTTATGTCTGTATAGGCCGTTGTTGTGAGTGTGGACGGACGGAGCATATGCAACGTTAGCTTAGCCGATCTCCATTTAGAAAACACGCATTTTAAAAGGTTTTTCGCCTGCCGTCTGTCTGCAGACTTGACAAAGCATTAATTCATGGTTTTTACTAACCGGTATCAGTATGTTGTTACTTCGGCATCATTTTGAAACGTGTATTACAATTAAATCACGGTCAAATATGTTCATTGTGTTGTAGTTGTAGCCACTCACGTCACTAGTTTAGCATATTCAGCCCGGTTGTTGGCCCGGAAAGAACCACGATTTTGGAGGGCCAGAAAAACTGTGAAAAGGTACCCGTTAGCCGGAACTACCCCTAGTGGAAACGCAACAAAAAACGGGCCGGGTTTGGCACGGCACGCTTAAACCGTGCTACGCGCTGCAGTGGAAATGCGCCATAACTTAGCATACTATAGAACAGGGGTCGGCAACCCCTGGCACGCGTGCCAGCATTGGCACGCGGCACCGTAACCAGTGGCACACTAGGAATAAGTCGAATAAGTGTGCAAAATATTTAAATTGTATTTTCGGATCCTGAACGAGACCGCCGCCAGAGCGCGTCTCCCCGTTACCTGCAGAAGGAAGCCATGCACGCAACGCAGCCCCGCTCTGTTTAACTCCAGGTGACTTTCTGCCGCTTTCCTCCGTGGTGCAGGGCTGTACCAATTGCAGTACCCATAAGGAGCTTTACAAATGCCGCAGTTTTTGCGTGGCTGTGTCTTTAGTTGAAAGCCCAGTGGCGATCTGCTCATCTCTCATTGAAATAATATGCTACAAAGGGGCGGACTGGCCATCTGTGTGTTGAACTTTCCTGTCGGCTCCCAGACCGTAGTCGAGGAGGGCAGAAGCAACAAGCTTCAGGTTCAATAACCCACTTTAGCTTAAATGACTGGAGAGAGGCGAGCTCTTCTGGGGAGGCCGTTGCATTTATTTAGCTGTTCTTCTGTTTCACAAAATACATCACAGACCTCTGTTTTTCTGCTGCCTCGTTTCACTTCCAGAAACATACACACACACGCTCCCTCACTGTCGCTCTACCATCCACACACACACATGCACACGCCACACCCCTCTCTCTCTCTCTCTTAAAGGGACAGCGATCTCATCTCACTCTGCCTGACCCTAATATCATAACATGTGTGTTCTGGAGAATCACAGAACGGACGATCGTCCTTATTATTATGCCGTTTAAACCAATTTAATTAAATGTGTTTGTTAAATTCGGCATCATGTAAGTTGTGCTGACAGGTACACACACACACTGCTTCCCCGCAGCGAGGCTCCCCCCGCCCTCCTGTTGAGAGTTCACCAGCGTCAAGCTCCTCAAACCCCCCCCCCCCCCCCCCTCCGTTGATAATTCTCGATCGTTGGCACGCTGATAACAATTTTTTTTTTTAATGGCACTTCATATCAAAAAGGTTGCCGACCCCTGCTATAGAACATAGTTTCCCAATGTGCTTATCAAGTGTTTGGGTCTTACATTGAAAAAAATGATGTTTTTTCATCACTGTTGTAATGTACTTTATGATGACAGCAGTGTCTGGTGTGATGAGTGGACGTGTGTGTGTGACTCAGTTAATGACTTATCAGCTTTTCATTTGTAGAGACTTCTTCCTGTTTCAACACTGTGTCTAATTATATCAGCTCCTATGGTCAAGGTAGAGAACAAACATTTCCTAAATTCTGAGTAGATGTTCTAAATACTGCTTCTAACCACTTGTAGTTCTATAGTGTGAGACATGGTGGTGTTTTTCTTAATAAGTCTAAGAAAAATGTGGTTATGAAGCTTGTGCAGCGAGTAGGAAGAACAAGTTCTGCTAAAGCAGTTTGGTGTTAGAGAACTGAGGCTTGTAAAGAGCAGCAGCTCTCTCTTATCAGGCATTTTCATTTCTGCCCTCTTTTCTGAAAACACACACACATTTAGCTTTAGATACTATCACCTTTCTAACATTAGTCTTTCATAGTACATGTTTTCACATCACTATTTGTGCACAGATGGGTGGTTAGGTGATAGTCTTTCACTTCCGGTTACAAAGCAGCCAGAAAGGGCAGTATCAGGGCACAGAATGAAGACAGCAGCTGCTAGGCAACACGAAACACACTCACTGTTGTGATGGATAATGAAACTCTAAACAATATATAAGGAACTGAAACATCAACATTCATTACGAAAATGGAACTGCTAATGTTTGTCAGTATATGCAACATACTTACAAAATGGAAGACGCTTAGAACATCTTTAAAGAAATGTCAACTGTTACAAAAGATTTCAACGTTACTAGACAATAAATAAAAATGACAATAAAAATGAAACAAACTTCTCAAACCACTCCTCAAGCATAACTGACCATAACACTGATTTGACTTGTTACCACAACATGGCTAAAACAAAGCTTCTATTTGATGTATTAACACACGTTAAAGGACAAAAGCTAACTATGCGAGCAACACCATGGGAGCGGCTGCTATCTTAAAGGTAGGGTAGGTAAGAATGGAGAAACCAGCTTGAGTGCGCTAGAATTTGAAAGTACGCAGCTGAAAAAAATCTGCCCCTTCCTCAGACTTCCTTACAGAGCCCCTCCTCCAACACACACGAACGCGCACATGACCAATGAGGGCACGAGATAAGTTTGTGCACAGATGGAAGGCTGACAGGCAGGTAGGCCATCCAGTTATTTTAGCTGGGCCGGCTAAAATGATTGGTCGTGCTTTTTACAGTACCACGGCTTCCACAGATGACATTTTTTTTATGTATTTATTGTCAAAGCATTTCATATATTCATTGCTATCGGGATGTTAAGAGCATTCCATGGAATATAACAAAAAGTGTTTCTGAAGAGAATTACCTACCCCACCTTTAACGAAAAAGTAAGAATGACCCCTCCTTATAGATCTGATCAATTGAAGGCAACAAGTCCTCCGACCCATACGACCAAAGAAGTCATTTGTTTCAACCCTATAATGGCGCATTTCCACTACACGGTCGGCCTCGGCCACACTCGGTACGGCTCGGTACGGCTTGGCCGCGTTGGGCCTTAACAGGGCCGACTCACTTCATGCTGCGCTTCCATTACAGTTTAGGAACTGGGGTAGTTACTATAGTAACGCAGTGTAGGCGGAGCCGTGACGTCATCTTCAATGAGAAATCCAGAAACACAACACAGCCGTTAGCTGTGAGCACTCAGAGCTCACAGCTCCTTATATATGTTCAGAAACTCGACAAAAGTTAAACAAGTACACACCACAGACTGCCTGTGTCATGGTGAATACAGTCGCTGCTTTATTTATGTCTGTATAGGCCGTTGTTGTGAGTGTGGACGGTCGGGGCATATACTGCGTTAGCTTAGCCAATCTCCATCTAGAAAAACACGAATTTTAAAAGGTTTTTCGCCTGCCGTCTGTCTGCAGACTTGACAAAGCATTAATTCATGGTTTTTACTAACCGGTATCAGTATGTTGTTACTTCGGCATCATTTTGAAACGTGTATTACAATTAAATCACGGTCAAATATGTCCATCTTGTTGTAGTTCTAGCCCTCTTGCCAGCGCTCCTCTCTCTAGTTTAGCATACTCAGCCCGACTCAGCCCTGTTTGTTGGCCCCGATAGAACCACAATTTTCTAGGGCCAGAAAAGAGGGGAAAAAGTGGCCCCGCGCCGTGCCGCGCCGGAACGAGGCCTAGTGGAAGCACAACCAAAAAAGGGGACGGCACGACACGGCACGCTTAAAGCGAGCTACGCGCTGCAATGGAAATGCGCCATAATAATACAACCTACAGGAACGTTTCCTAGCATAGCAGTTTTAACGTAATGCTTGCAGTTTTAAAAATGATGTTTACATTGTAAAACGGTGGATTTTCAAAACACAACTACTTGATTAGGTTATATATTTCTGTGACACAAAACCAACTTCTTTCAATGCTAATCAGTATCAGTTCAGCATTCAGATTTTTGCAAGGCCTACATTTAACACTGGCAGTAACAGGTTGATTATTAGCGATTAGATTAGCAACTAATTTAAGCTATTAGAGTTGCGCCAAGAGAGCACCTTTGTCCCAGTAAAACTCGGTCACCATTGTAATCTATTGTAACTACTGTTACTCATAGCATACAACACTGTGACTGCCAACCTCGGAGAAACACAGACTAGTTTCTGCATATATATAGACTTGTTGAGGAACCCCCAAATCTCCTTTCTCATTCGGACTAAAACACTGACTGAAGTGCAGGTGTCTGCAAAATTCACAGCCTTTGTTTCTGTTGGAGGAACTTCCACAGGATACCATTTTTATTTTTCGGGATTAGGTTGGAGGTCATCAACATGTTTTTCCACTCTCACTTAACTGCAAGTGTTTCGACTTGGTAAACAGCAGTGCAGCTGCAGAAAAGGGAACGCCAAGCAGGGAGGAGAAAGGTGCCAGACGGAGAGTGAGAAGGGCCATAAATAAAAAGGCTACTTTGTCAAACCCCCTTAATACAGCGTGATATAGTGCAACTACAACTACATAAAGACATAGCAGTCTCACTGTTCAGTTCAGGAAACAGCCCTCAGACACAGAGTGGCCTTGGCATGCATCTGACATGGATGAACATGGACAGAAATTGATGGGGCTTGGTGGATCACTTCAGTGCATTGGGCGTTGATCAACTCATGCAACAGTGAGAGGTTTCCATTACCCAGAACTCAGCTGACTAGCATAGCTCTGTGCTGAGATATCAGATCATATTTTGGTCACAGGAAGTCTGCTCTGCACTGAAGCATGGACCTGACCAAAACTTTGACCCAAAACTGTCCACACACACGTTTGCACAATCTATTAGCTGTCCTCTCTGCGGTGTTGTGGTGAACATTCAAATGTCATCTACCAGAGAAAAATAAAACACAGAACAAGTGGTAAAGCCATTTTAAAAGCTACAGTTAAGGTATCTCATGCTGGGTCTTAAAAGAGGAAGAGAAAACAGAGCGCAGGGTTTTGTGGAAGAGGCACACCTTAGCAGACATGTGTTTCTGATCAAGTTTTAGGTCAGGGAGCATCTGGCATTCATAGATTTTTTACGCTGACCTGCCCAGCTTGAAGTCACCACAAGCCTCACTGGAGCTCACTCTTTACCCCCGCTAACCCCTCACAGCTGATGGAAGACAGTGGGGCTGAACAAATGTGTTGTTCTGCTGGTATAATGTGCCTTAAATGTTACTGGCAAATCACTGACATCACTACCTCTGCTTGACTAAGCTACCTAAAAGTTTTAATTTCAAATGACTCAAATAAAATATTTTGGACTCCCTCTTGAGGATATACTTCCTGTTTTGTGCCGTTGCAGCCAATGTTGTTACAGCCAAAGGTATTGCAATAAATGATTGGAGTGTACCACATATGACTGCAGGGTTGATGGAACTGTCCACACCCTACTATCAGAAACACATACAGGCTTACTCAGTGTTGCATTGGGATTTCTAAGCACGTCAGTCACTTTACACAATATATGCATTATAACATGCTAAAAACGATACTGTTTAAGCTGAGACAATACGGCTTCTGATCTACATTTCACACCACAGACATTTGGGCCCAGAAGCCAACAATAGGATAAAGCCACCAACTTAAATTTAAGTTGTGTTCTGTATTTTACTGTCATGTAGCATACAGTCAAACAAAAAACAACCCTCCACTGCGTTTCCTTTATTATGGCGACTGGATCATCTTTCTACTTGTATCTTTTTAACGTAATTATCTTGATGATTTTAATTTAAATACATTTCTGTTAATCTATCACAACAGGAGGTCAGGTGAAATAGGGTTATTGAGCCTATATCAACTAGAGAAAGCCTCCACGTTTGCATTCGATAAGCAAGGATACTGTTTGACTATTGGCTGTCATTTAAATTCGGTGATCTGATATCTGAACCCAGTTCAGTACATTAATAGCTATGTATTTATTTGTTACAATTTATGTTGGGAAAGCCATGTTAAGGCAATACTTATATAGCTTTTGCGTAGAAAAATACTCTGGTCACTTCGACACATTGAGACATACAGCTATAGATAAACACCGGTATCAAAAAGTTCTTCCTACCAGAAGATACTTAAATCACAGGTATTAGTATAAGTATTAAAAAAAGTGGTATTGGTGCATACCTAATTTGCAGTATATCAAACTGGAGGACATTCTCAGAGTGAGTCAGAATCATGATTTACTGGCCAAAAAACTGACCTATAATCATCGGATCTATCTTGAACAACAGTGAATGCAACGATCACTTTTCAATACGTTTGCTCATGTGACGGTGATGCAAGAGTGAATGCAACCTGCATGTGTTTCATGCAGGGAGGAAATCTATTTTTATAATGCTGTCATGGCCATGTGTCAACATTTATACTCACCCACACCCTCACTCTTCATCACGTTTTTCCTATCACAGTTAAGTCTTAAAACATTGCGTTGTTGCTGAGCACTAATAGATCAGAGTAACACCTACGTCACTTCCCGGAGAAAATTACAGCCCCGCCCACGTTTGGGGGAAAACAACGCTGTCATTTGAATGGCGGTCAATACAAATTCTGAAGTTTTTGCCAATCAGATCAGAATTTTTTGAAAACCATGGATTTTTGGATCTTCAAAGAGGCCGATTACGATGGCCAGTCAGGCAAACAATTACATTCAATCATTTGAAATCGACAATCGGTCTCGATATATGGTTAAATTAAAATCAGTAGGCGAGGCTGTAATTTCTCCAGCTGTTACTCTCATGAGCGAGGCAGAAAATAATAGTTTTATCATGCCAAAAAGCTGCTGTGTCGTTTATTGCACCTCAAACATTAAAACAAATCCAGAGTTACGTTTTTCTGTACTTCCTCAAAGAACAGTAAAAGAAGAGCTCTGTGGCTCCAAAAATCCACGGTTTTCTTACATTTCTGATCGGATTGGCAAAAACTTCAGAATTTGTATTGACTGCCATTCAAATGACAGCGTTGTTTTCCCCCAAAAGTGGGCGGAGCCGTACTTTTTGCCCGGAAGTGATGCATTTGTTACTCTCATGTATGGTGCAAATGCTTTTAAATGTATAAATAAAATAAAATAACAGCACATAATGTTTATTTTCACTGTTGATTAATCTCCCTTTTTGTAGAGACTGCTAAATAAATTCAACACAAACAAAAAAGAGAAGGCAATACCTGATCCTGAAACAAAAGGCAATCACCAAAGTACATTTAAATACTGGCTCACAGACAACAACATAAGCTTTCTTTTGACGTTACCATTCCCGTGCAGAACTTCTGTATTTGTTTTGACCCGTCTGATCCTGCCTCTACACATTTTTATGCCTGTGTGTTAGCAGATATGTAACAAATTACCCACAAACACAGTGTGGTGCAGCCTGGATAAACAGAGATAACGTTGGACTCTACCCAGCCTCAAAAGCCTCAGCACCTTTCTAAAAAGCACCATGACCATAGATGTGGTAAAACATGTGCAAATATCGGGGATACATTTTGAAAGATGAGGACAGTTTATAGCACAGAAGAAAGACGGATGCCAAGATGTCAATTGTATTCTCCTGGTAAGCATTTAGCTTCAGCTAAGGTTCAGGTTAGCTGACCTGAACTAATTCATCACATCTGTTAGTCGTTTTAACATTGGCAATACATGAATTTGATTATTATAAAGAACTTGAGATTTTAAGACACACAGCCAGAGAAGTGATCCTGTCCAACGCCACAATGCTAACACATGCTAAATCTACCAATCACACAGCGGTTGCAGATGCACAAAGGCTATTTCTACTTTGGCAACAACCCCAGCAACACCGGAAATAAGCACAGGAACTGCACGACGGACACTAAATTGACTGCATTTATAAATGCAATTACTCTAAAACGTCACGTTTAGAAGTATTGATGTGCAAAACGAGTACTCGGGTAACATTACTCATTCCGATTATCTGATTGTGTTTCTCAACTGCACAATCTTTACCTCAAACACTCTTAAGATGCATTCACATGATATCCTATTTGCTCTTTGATCACTTTGAGGTTGGGCACAGAGCCTTGGAGGGAAAATTGTTATTTAAAGTGGACCAATCATGCTATATTTGAATAATATATTGTAGGGCCATACCTATATAAGGTATATTTATACGTTTTCTTTTTCAAAATACCAAACAGATCATGCATTTTAGCCATGCCTCATTTCGCTCTATTTTGCTCTCCTCCACCCTGTCTTTGCATGCGCTGCAGCTGACCACGCCCCCCTGCAAAGGAGGGGGCCGAGTTACGAGCGTTGTGTTACCATACTGTTACCATGCCACGGCAAGCTCTCATTCCCCTGATAGGTCAGCTCCGCCGTCCTGACGTCAGAGGAATGTTCAAATCTGGATCAGTTTTTATCAGATCCGTTGCAGCCCCTTTTTTAGAGATTTGGGTATGGAGGAAAAGAGAGAGGGTTGTGTTTTCTGACACTTGGTGAGTTCCCTGGAACACCGGGGACACATATTCATGTATAAAAGACGTACAAAAGTGCATTTTGCATGATAGGTCCCCTTTAAGTTTCCAAGGTAACGTTCCCTGCTAGCTTGCTCCGCTACATATAGCTGTCTCCTCATTGGTTGCGCATCGAAAGTTCAGCAGTGAATTATGAAATATTTGGAATTGAGAGAGGAGCCAGAGAATCATACAATAGAAAGATAAAGATCAATAGAGTATCCAAGGAATACAAAATAGAATAGGGGATGGACGTCACATCCTCTAGGGGGGTCCGGGGGTATGCCCCCCCCGCGAAGAAATGTTTGAACATTTTAAAGTAAAATGTTTCAATCTGGTGCACTTTGAGCAGAATTACTACTAGATCTAGGGGGTACAACTCTAAAACACCCATATGAAAAAGATCAGTTTACATTTTAAAAACCAAATAAGTATGTGAACATAACCAATAACCTACCATAGCCAATAACACATAAATGTAACTTATTTTATTTTTGTTGTTCATTCATATCTTATTTTACCAAGTTAACATTTATTTATTCATGCATAATATTTTTGGTTTACTGTCCTATAGTATACATTGAAATGATTTCAAACCTGTTTATCCCAATAATTATAAAGGTGTGCCTTGGAAATATGTGTTTACATAAATTGTGATCAAAACTTTTGAGACCCACTGAGATAACTTAGACTAAAGTGAACTATCTAAACACTGAGAGAGTCCTTTACCTCACTGAGCTGTAGTTATCAGCCTCTCAGTCTGACTGGAGAGGACTCTCCCTCCACATTATTGTAGAAAGATCTTCTTCTTATATCCGTTAGAGCAGCTAGCACCAGATTCTAATAACAACAGCGCCGGTACCGGGGCGCCCTCCCTCTAGTGATGGGAATTCCGGCTCTTCTTGGTGAGCCGGATCATTTAGCTCGGCTCACCAAGAAGAGCCGGCTCTTTCGGCTCCCAAACGGCTCTTCAGTTTACCACATATTATACCTTTTATAATTCAATCAAATGTAGCCCTGTTTTGACTAATGATTTATATGTGTACACATATCACTTAAATTATTCAATACATCCTTTGTACTGAAGTATTCAAAAGTAAAAATGACATGTTTAATATCAATTATTTGCTGTGGCCAATTGTTTTCATTGCATTTACAGACCCTTGTATCTCTCTGATACCACCCAATGAATGCACAGACTTGCTTGTAGAACCACGCTACACAAAGCAGATAGCAACACCTATAAAAACTTAAGCATAGACATTTAAAAAAAGGGGCTACTGTATCGACATTTTACAATTATATTTAAAGAAAAGGCCCTGACAAAACAGCAGGGCTCTATTTCAGTATTAACTATAGGAAAAAAGACAGCAACAGCTGACATCAAATCTTTGCTGAGCCCAAGGATAATCATAAATAAATAACATAATACAAATAAATGTATTGCAATGCTCAAAACAGCAGCATCCAACAGTCTCTAATCCTTGGATTTTACATGCCACTGCATGCATGCACGGAGCAGCTGTAGCGCGGAGATCATCATATCATTCTGTCTTGTATTACTTAACAAAAAATAACAAAAACAAAAACATGGCTCGTTCGCGGGCGCGAGCCGGCTCCCGTCGTTCACTTAAAAGAGCCGGCTCTTTGAGCCGGCTCGTTCGCGACCGACACATCACTACCTCCCTCTCTCCCTCGCTCACTCCCACGCTCACTCGCACTTTGGCTGTGAGCTGCGGGCGCCTGATAAGCTGATTTCATCACTTACAGCGCCCATCGTACAGGGCAAATGAAAAGTGTAACCGGAGTGAAAAGGGTGTTACATTTACTTAATTATGAATATTGTTACATCAAGGCCGAAAATTAGGATGAGCACCAACGGTCAAAAATGTTTTTTCCCCTCCCAGAGCTACCAGCGCAGCGCCTCCCCAGATCTGGCGCCCTCGGCAAACATCTATAACGCCAGTGCTACGGGCCGGCCCTGCCTATCTGCATGTGGTTGTGCGTGTGTGCATGTATATCCTCTGTGTTTGTGCATGTATATCTTCCCCTGTGTGTGTAATGTGTGTAAACACAACAGAGTGGGGAAAGAAATGTCCCTGTAAGGGATTAATAAAGTATATCTTCTTCTTCTTCAACCCCCTTTTCAGTTAGTACCAACGAGCGAAATGCCTTCCAAAAGAGCATTTTTCCATCGTTTGAGGACTTTCTGTCACAACATTTCAAGAACATACACATGCATTCATTATACTCTTTTTCAAAAAAGGCCCTTTCCCAGAAATTGTCCGCGGTGCCCCAGTAAGATCATGCACACACACATCCATTGTGTGGCAGAGGCCTGGATGGCAGGACGATGATGAGAGAGGGTTAATTGTTTTGTGCCTGACACATAATGTGGCAGTCTGTTTCCTCTTTTCTGAATGGGTCAGGCAGACACGTCACACTCTGCACTCTAGGTCAGTGGGAAGGCGATAAAAGGATGAGTCACAGCGCTGAGACATGCAAGGACAGCAGCGGTTTTTGGGGTGAAAGATGAATAAGATAAGGCAGAATGTGAAGTAGAGCGAAGAGGAACAAAATATAAAGGAACAGATGAGAGCCACACAGCTGTCAATGGGCAGCCAGCCAAGTGGTGGGTGTTGTGAGTGTGAGTCGTAAACACCGAGCACTAGTTTTAGTTCAGCTTTAGTATATACAAAACTATACACTACAGCTCCTAAACACATTTTTGTAGTATTACAACGGTACAACGTTTTTCTTGCCGTACTGGCGTCTTACTCCAGTAATCTATTGAATTAAAAAAATGTCAGCAAGCCCACACTTATTTACTGTAGGCAATTTAAAGGAATATTTTTTAATGTTTTGAAGAGTGGTTGAGATACTTATCCATAGTAAGTGTATTATCTACAGTAGGTGGTGTTCGGTATAACCCCAGTTTGGAAAACAGAAAGGAGTTACTGAAGAGAAAGTAAGCATTGTACTGCAGCAGCAACAGTTTACATTATATTTCAAATATTTTACCACTTTATTTTGCTGCCGGACAGCTATACAGTCTATGTTTCTTATCGGAAAATTAAGCAATTATCTATGCTCCGGCCAAAGGCAACACACTGATTGGATAGTTAGTTTGCAACTCCAGTGTTCTCGGGTTAAAATCATACATTTTAAATGGAGTGTGTTGGCTTTAGGGAGAGCAGAGATGGTTATAACGGCTTGAGTCCCCATCAGAAAAGGCTGTCAAGATAAAGAAATGCAAATGTTCTAAATCTAGCGTTAGCATTTTTTTTGCTTTGCTTAGTTGGCTAAAACATGTTTTGCTGATGCCTCCACAGCAGTACTTTGTTTCCCTTGTTTAAACATGCTCTATTTGTAGCTAAAGCACTACTTCGTTTGACTTCAACATTTAACTTTGATGAAGTCACAGTTGTAATAGTCTCACTGTATTCACTACATGCCAACACACAGTGTATAGTGCAAGATGCATGTGAGAATAAGGGGGAAGGTATTTTTTCACATGTCTAAATGTGGGTTGAGGCTGTTTCATGGTTTATAGACGTAATAGTCTGAACTGGAGAGTGATTCTAGGAAAAAAAGGAAAGTTCAAGAAAAAGCTGCATTTAATTATCAGATTCTAGATGGAGAAGGGAAGGCCGTTTTTGAGCAATGCTACACTGGAAAGGGCGGTGTACGCATGCTTGTTTGCAAGTTCCTTGCTTACAGTAGGTGATATACTTGACTTCCTTTTTCTAACAAGCTTTGCTTCCTCAAAATGCCACATTTGCATTGAGGTAGTAAACAGTATGTAGTTGATTAATTCAGTTTGAGGATTAAATTAATAAATGAATATAATTAGATACTACAAATCAATCTAGTAACAAAGGTCTGCCTAGTGAGGAAAGTTAAAGATGTTATTTTACCCTGTTGACAACGGCCCGCCAAACCTCGTTCATAGATATGGAAAATAAAATGTAACTTTATTATTGTGAAAACAAGACACGTTATTAAGCGTTTGTTAACATTTTTTCTGACACATACCGCTTTCACAGCAAATTCGGCAAAGATACAATCCAACAGCTATATTTCATTTGTTGACCATTTGTAATTCCCTAAAACCTCCCCTGCCGAAATGAACAGTTATCTTGAAATGCAATTCACACCATGTGCTAAATGGATATTGTAATGATGCCGAATTCACCGCAGGAGCAATCTGACTCAGACAAGGTCTGATGTTATGCTTTGAAAGTTATATGTTAACACCCACATGTAGCGAAAAAATTAAATGTAACACTTTTAAAGGGAGTTCGGTGCTCTACAGTAGTGTTTCTTATGGGCTCTGACCAACAAGTAGAGGAAACAGATTGACAGGTGGGCAGGTGCTTTGTGCCAAATACTGTTGACTTAAGTTTTCGGCAGCAGACAGACTGGAATCGATATGAAATCTTAACATAACTGTTTCTTAGAAGTACTTTGAACATATCCAGAAAATAGCGGTTCGAGTACACAACTTTTCTATGGGCCCTGGCTGCTTTAATAAGTCGGTCGCGCCCTTGCAGTAACGTTGTTTTTCTACAGTGTTATAACATCACATTAATGCCTACTGAAGTCTCACTTAAATATCTCAACACGACAAAACTGCGTTGCAATGACGGTAAAAGGGCTGCCAGCCCACACGGTGGGAGTGAAGGGAATACTCACATCTTCCATGATAAAGGACCACAATCCGTTATGTGAGGGGAGCAGCCTAAAATCACTCGACGTCGCCCTTATCCTCGCCACAAACGCTTTACTTCTCCCCTGTAGGTCGGCAGCTGACACATCTCCAACAGCATACGTAAATGAAGGAAATAAGGAACCGTGCCGTTTATGACTCTCGTGCCTTTTTCCTCTTTTGCTTCAGAGGAAAAAAAAGTTCGAAGAAAAAGTTTGGTTTCCGGTTGAAGTCCCTTTACGATCTTCAATCGAAAGCTCGAGGAGGAGCAACGCGATGAGCAGCGCGTGCATCATCTGGGCGGCTGGGCCATCCTGCTAATGTTGGCTTTCTGCAGTGGTGTAAAGTAACTGAGTACATTTACTCAAGTAGGCTACTGTACTTAGGTAACATTTTAAGATAATAGTAATTTACTTGTGTGTTTACATGTTTTTGCTACTTTGTACTTCTACCCACTACAATAAGAGGTAAATCAAATACGTTTACACCACTACATGTACTTAATACCTTTAGTTACTTTACAGATCTGGATGAATGATGTGAAATATAATCAAGTCTTAAATCAGACTTTAGTTCCACCTGGAGTAAATTCACAAGCTACCCTGCAGTATACAAAGTCATTCAAACTAGCTGCACCTTTACCAGCTTTGAGAACACTTTCATGATCAATCATTATAAAACATATCATATATATTATTCTGAAATGGACCAATCTGCGCAATGACTACTTTTACTGTCGCTACTTATACCAAGTAAGTAATATTTTGTTGCTAATACTTGTGTACTTTTATTTGAGTAACATTTTGAATGCAGGACTTTTACTTGTAACAGAGTATTCCTACACTCTGGTACTTCTACATGTACTTTTACTGAAGTACAATATCTGAGTACTTCTCCCACCTCTGATCATCTTGGGCATTTGTATTTTGTATTAGCTACTAATATAAATCTAAATAGTAAAGCGGTGAAATGAATGTAGTTATATATGTACAATATTGGCTTTCAAAATGTAGTGGATTGGAAGTATAACGTAGCATAAACAGAGAGTATTGTACATGAGTAAAATACTATGTGAATGTCCACAACTGTATTGATGTTGCATTTCTTAGTGTAATTATGAAACAAAAACAGGCTAAAAAGCTTACTCTGGATAAAACTTTGCTATCATTCACCAAAGTTTAGATGGAGGTGTTTGCAGGGTTTTTATTTGACTACAGTAGATGCTTTTACAGAGCTTTTCAGCTTCCTTTTACGCCTTTGTGAGGACAAAGTCTATAACTTATAACGGCTTGAGTCCCCATCAGAAAAGGCTGTCAAGATAAAGAAGTGCAAATGTTCTAAATCTAGCGGTAGCATTTTTTTTGCTTTGCTTAGTTGGCTAAAACATGTTTTGCTGATGCCTCCACAGCAGTACTTTGTTTCCCTCCTGTCTAACAACTGGGACACTTACATATACTACGTTGTCCAAATTCCTAAGCAATAAGAGCATTTTCACTTCATAGTGATTATGCCCTACTTTAGCAAAATAAAATAAATTTCGCCTGACGGACTCGAATAATCAGTTTTTAATGAGGACATACTCTTATTACATATTCTACTGGATCACTTTCATGCACTTTAAGTAATATTGGCCCAACTTTGGATTCACCAATCACACTGAACTTCATTTTCGCACCTCACAAGATGTCCATAAAGCTTGTAAGGGTTTAAGGTTAATGATTCACCCTGTCTTAATAAAATATCACTAATATTGCCATATAATACGCCTTAAATGTAATACAAAAAAAACGTGGTTGTCTTGTTATGGTAAGTTCTTCAAAATTTTCTTTATACAAATTCAATATCGATAATTTAATGTTTAATAAAATGGGTAAAGATCATATTTTGCTTAAGTTAAATGGTCCAATCAGACAAAGGATTTTTCACAATTGCTTCTTATTTTTCATGGCTTAGACCCTGTTTACATGAAAGTATTTGTTTTAGTCACACCCTTTCTATGTCACCAGTGACGAAAATAATTACACATGTGCATTCTCGCTTTAAAGCTCCTCATCCATGCCTCCTCTCTACTTGATAGGTATTTTAACAATAAGACCCAACATAGAGCAAGAATAAAAAGCTATATCTCTTGGCTTTGACCCACAATTCATATAAGGAAAATACCCCCCCCCCAAAAAACCCTTGTGGGGGAATAGAAAGAAACTTCAGTAAGAAGAACCAAGGAGGGATTCATCTCCCTGGACAAACAGACATGCAACAGATGTCTTGTGCACAGAATAAACCAAGATAGTACATTTATAATACGAACAATCAGGAAGATGATATTTACAGACTGATTGTAATATTAAGCATTGATCTAAGAGGATGTCTGCAGAAGCTGGGCCACCATAACAAGCTGGAAAGAGAACACAAAGACACAAAAGGTAGGACTGAGACACATAATTCACATGTAGGGGAATGAAACAAACACAGAAAGAGGAGGAGAGACAGAGAAAACGAGAGGCTGGATCTCAAGGGATGAAGATTGAGATCTAACATCTGGAATGAGGCACAGCAATGAGAATATGAGACGTCACAGGACGCCCGACAGCACAGATCTCCTGCAGGTCACTTTAACTCTGTCTTGGGGAAGATTTATTTTAGCAAAACTCAAAAGTTAGACCTCCTCACCGCCTTACCTTAATGGGTTTTTTTAGATGTAAAAGTGATCCTGTTTTCATAAATCTCACTTGTATGTATTGCTTGTCCAAGAATGTAAAAAAGTAGGCTTTCAAACAGGATTATTTGAGGAAAATAATAATGCATGGAAACTAACTGTAACCAGAGATTAGAAATGAAAATTCTGAAATAAAGTAGTTGTAAAATGGACTTCCTTATTCATCACCTGAGCGTGTGGCGGCATGGTATCAATGCTTGAGGTGCTGCCCCTCTGGACTCTGAGACATAATGTGGAGAAAATTACACATGTTGACGAAAGAAACAGTTACATTAAAGAGATATTTTAAATATTAACATTATACTATCATAACTGTAACCAGGACTAGTAGTGGAGCACCAATGTTATTGGCAAACTTCACAGAAAGCATTGTAACATACTATAAGAAGTAACGCACATGTAACTTCTTTACACATTTTATTGTTTTATTTTATTGTTTTATTTTATTTTTTCATATTTTTTTTTTTGTATTTGGGATTCAATTGATTACATTACATGTCACTTGTTAGCAGAGTTGGGTGTAACGCCTTACAAAGTAACGCGTTACTGTAATAATATTACTTTTGTCGGTAACGGAGTAGTGTAACGCGTTACTTTTATAATTCAGTAATCACACTACAGTTACTAACATTGCCCCGACACGCGTTACTTCGTTACTTTTATAAAATCAGTCATAATCACACTGACAGACAAGAGGGGTTTCCGCCGCAGGTTTATATGTACGTAATCTGCGCGACTTGCACGTCCACATCTCCACGTGCAGTGCTGCATAAACATGGCTGAGTCAGCGATAACTTTCGAGGGGTGGAGGTATGCCCATTATTTTGAGTTCGTCCGAAGAATAGACAGGAATGTGACGGTGAGGTGCAAACTGTGTCCAGGCCAGAAGCTGTTATCCACTGCTGCAAACACCACATCAAACCTCAACAAACACCTGCAAAGAACACATGCTAAGGTGAAGCTAATAGCTAAGGACCCCCGAACCCAGAGTGAGGATGTTGTGAGTGCGCCGCCGCAAGAATTTGGAGGACCGGTAACCAAAGCAGAGATGGACAGGCTTGTAGCATCCTTCATAGTAGAGGTAATGTTGCCCATTTGCACAGTGGAATCACCATCGCATCGTTCAGAGATATACTGCGCAAAATACAGATAGCAGGAGACAGAGGACAGCCATGGTCAGAGCTATCTGGATCAGTCTTATGCGACAATGGAAACTGAACTAAAGAGAACATTTGAAACTTTAGCAGTCTGCGTGATCTGCCTGTAGGGAGGGGCGGGCCGGCCCCACAGGAGCAATTTGGGGTGAAGTGTCTTGCCCAGGGACACAATGACATGCTGACTGCAGTGGGTTTTGAACATGAACACCAACGCACAACCCACTGCACCACACGCCTCCCTAATTGATGCATGTTAAAGATCCCTTTGACCCCATATTGTGGGGTGCTGGCAGACTGTATGTCAATTTGATTCCCTTGCGCTTGTTGCAGAGTTTTTAGTCTCCGATATTCCCTCAGAAGAGATCCTGCTTGGGTTTGATTTCTTATCGCAATATGGCGCTGTGGTTGATCTAGGGAAAAAGACTTGCCAGATTATGGGCAAGCAATTTCCTCTGGTTGATCTTAACCCATCATTAAAGCCCCAAGTAGTTACCGTGCAGTCTGATACCATTGTTCCCCCACGTGGCGAGGCCATCATTTGGGGTCAGGTCCAGAGCGGGTGGGGGGATTATGCGGAAGGGATGCTGGAACCCTCCACCTCCCTCCCTCGACACTGTGACATATTGGTA
Source organism: Trematomus bernacchii (assembly GCF_902827165.1). Lineage (NCBI taxonomy): Eukaryota > Metazoa > Chordata > Actinopteri > Perciformes > Nototheniidae > Trematomus > Trematomus bernacchii. The sequence continues at coordinate 2,086,356 of NW_022987332.1, read as the reverse complement.
GCCCGAGTGGTTTGTAAAGTTGAACAGGGCCTGCTGCCAGTACGTGTTATCAATGTAAACAACGAAGCGCGAACATTAAAGAGGGGCATGAAAGTGGGCACGCTGTTCACCGACATTGAGGTGGGGGATGAAGTGAAGCAGTGCGAAGACCGTGATAGCGGAGACGTACATCAGTCTTGGACAGTAGACATGCTTATGAAACAGTTTGGGGTGGAAGAGAAGGGCTAAGGGGAGCTTAGTGCAATCAGACAGTTACTGCACCACAAGTCGGGGGGAGACTGATTTAGGCAGGACTCCCTTGATCTTGCATGAGATTGCGAGCAGTCGATCAGAGCGAGCGGAGCGCTTTTTCTCATCCGCCTCACGGAGCGTGGAACGTGAGGGGCAGGGCTGCCTCTCTTCCGCCGGCGTGGAAAGGAGGTTTACCTGTGCTGTGCTGCTGTGGGGAGGTTTTTGCCCCGGGGAAGTCGCGGAGAGACGGAGCGGCTGCACGTTGTTGCTCGGGCTGGGGCCTCCTTTTCCACCTGTCCAGTTTGTGCTTGACCTGCTTCCACTTGTCGTGTGCGGCTGTGCTGGCGAGATCTTTCCCCGGGGACGTAACGGAGAGGCCGGAGCGGCTCCGCGTTCGGGCTGCGGCCTGCTTTACACCTGCTGTAGCGGAGGCCTGTATCCACCTGCTCCACCTGTCGTGCTCTACGGTGCCGAGGAGGTTTTACCACGGGGATATCGCGGAGAGACCGGAGCGCCTCTACGTTTCGGGCTGGACCTGCTTCGCCTATCCTATACTGCTGTGCTCAGGAGGATCTTCACCGGGGACATCGCGGAGAGACTGGAGCGCCTCTACGTCTCGAGCTGGGCCTGCTTCGCCTATCCCGGCCTATCCTATACTGCTGTGCTGAGGAGGTTTTGCACCAGGGATATCGCGGAGAGACCGGAGCGCCTCTACGTCTCGAGCTGGGCCTGCTTCGCCTATCCCGGCATATCCTATACTGCTGTGCCGAGGAGGTTTTGCACCGGGGATATCGCGGATAGACCGGAGCGCCTCCACGTTTCGGGCCTGCTTGCGCGCCTATCCGGATGCTGTGCTGGTCTGGAAAAATGGCCCCTATCGTGATTCTGCTATGCCTGTTAGCTATTTTGGACAATGAGAAGTTCTCTCGTCATCCTGAGAAGTCGACTGGATTCAGGTCTGTTCTACCGCCCGCAGTGGACATCCCCTGTAAAGGTTCGGATGTGTTACACAAACAATTACCGGTTGCCTTGTCACAGACAATCTGCTCGACAAAATATGTTTGTCTTTTTTGTTTGCCTGCGATGATGGTTCTTCAGGACTGCTTCTTAAGCTCAAATCACACTCTCGCAGACTTTTCCGGTGATTCTAAAGTAGATGACAATGTATGTGTGTCGTTTAAGACGAAAAGATGCCTGTTTTTTGTTTTGTTATTACTGTCAGGAAATGTTCTACCTAACCCTGGTCCGCCCAGTAGTAGTAGTCAGATCGCTACTCCTGCTGATTTTAAAGCTAGGTCTGGGTTGGGTTTCATCCACTTGAATGTGCGCAGTCTGTTAGGTAAACTAGATTTTGTCCGCATTTGGGCAAGCTCGACTGACGCTGACGTCATTGTCTTATCAGAAACATGGCTAAATAAATCTATTTTGGCCTCTGACATTGCCTTAAATGGTTATAATATGTATCGTTCCGACCGGCCTAATAAATGTGTTGGCGTTGCCATTTATGTTAAGAATAAGTTCAGTGTAACCACATTGATTTCCAAATCTATCCGTAAGCAATTCGAATTTTTAGCCTTAAATATAGAAGTGGCAAAGGGGCAACAGGTCATGGTGGTGGGCTGTTACAGACCCCCCTCAGCTGTCAAGGACTCCTTGTCTTCGCTAGCAAATCTTTTATCTCAACTAGACTATAAGGAAATAGTGTTACTTGGAGATTTTAACTGGGACTGGTTAACTGCAGTATCAGAGGATTTTAAAAACCTTTGTATCTCTTTGAATGTTACTCAGATTGTTGACAGTCCTACTTGCCCTAACATTAAGTCCCTTAATAAATCCTCCCTAATTGATCTCATTCTAACTAATGTTCCCTATAAATACTCATCTGTGGGAGTATTTGCGAATGATGTGAGTGACCACTGTGCTGTAGCCACAATTAGGGACACTAAGGTCCAAAAGGTTAAACCTCGTATTATTATTAAGAGAGACATAAAACATTTTGTGGAGCAGGGTTTTGTACATGATCTGTTTGGGTTTGATTGGGGAAAAATCGATCTGTGTGCTGATGTAGAAACTGCATGGTCTTATTTTTATCTTGGTTTTATGGAGATCATTGATAGACATGCACCCCTGCGTAAATTTAGAGTAAAGGGACGAGACAATCCTTGGTTTTCTGCTGAACTGTCCAGTCTGCTGCATGAGAGAAACAAGGCCTGGGCAAAGCCTAGGAAATCAGGCTCAGAGGTTGAATGGCTGCGTTTTAGGCAGCTAAGGAATAGCTTCACTTCACATGTCAAAAGTGCTAAGTCAAAGTACTATTTGTCAGTTACCACAGAAAACCTAAATATTCCTAGGAAATTTTGGAAAGCCATAAAATCAATATCCACCGGTGAAATCCGAAATGAGCTACCTCCGTACCTTACCATAGCATCTGGCACTATAGAGTGGCGAAGTCCCTCCCCTTCCGGTGGACCTCCATGGGACCTTATTTCGGAAAAATTATGTATTGAAGTCAATGGAGAGAGAAAGATTATCTTTCGATCCCGTTTGAATTGTGCCACGAATTACACATATGATGTTTGTCAATTTAAAAGATAATTTTGCAAGTCAAAAAAAAAGAAAATGTGTCGTAAAACTGTGAAGTAACACATTTGTTTGTGTGAAACGCTCAATGAACTACATCTCTGGTCTCACAGAACAACACACGTCACCAAGATGGCCGTCACTACTGTCTTGTCAACAAAACGATTGACTACCCTCACTATCACCACAATGAAACACGTCCTGAAGAAAGTCATGCAAAGCTGCCTGCCAGCCTTCCTTTGATTCTCTCTGAACTGCCTGGTCTTTTTAATGTTTAATGTCAACCATTTGTGCAGATAGCATGAAGTAGAGAAGATCGCTAGCGTTAGCGTTAGCATTTCTCCCCCGGGCTTAAATGGTGTATTATAGAATGATCACACCGGTGACAGTACTCTTCAAAGGGTTCACGAAATATGACTACTACTCTTACTGTTTAACATTTTGGGTTACTTAATGTTACTTCATGTTAAGGCTAATACAAATGACAAGGCTGTAATGCTAACTAACGTGCTAGCTACTAGCTAGCTTGATCCAGACACTCCTAGTCCTTTCATCAGACGGGAAGCGAAAGAACGAGCAAGACCCATTGCTGGTATGAACAACCTGGTACTAAGCACACAGGCATCTTGTTAAAGTTATCTTATCTTAGCCAGCGCCATATAGATAGATTATATCTATATGGCGCTGATCTTAGCTATCTCTTAGTAGAGGAAAACAATTGTGACATCACTTACGCGACTCTGGGATTTGTAGTCTTTCTAGTTGCGTATTTTTCATAGTCTTATATTTCAACAGTTTTACGACAAACTGTGACTTTTTTGACATGGAAATGATTTTTTAAGATTGACAAACATCATATGTGTAATTCATGGCACAATTCAAACGGGATCGAAAGATACGTTTTCTCTCTCCATTGACTTCAATACATTATTTTTCCAAAATAAGGTCCCATGGGGCGGAAGTAGATGGGCGTGACTTCGCCACTCTATATCGGACAGGGCCACCATGTTAAATTGCTTTAATAAGAATTTTGTGTCCTGTGGCTCTCTGTTTGATTCTGTGACTAACTCTGCTTCTGTGAACACCTCAATCCGTGACTCTGAACAATGTGGTTTGGAAAACCCTTTCAGTTTTACTCCTTTTACTGTAAATGTTGTTCATGAAGCTTATCTAAGTTAGATCCTAAGAAACCGGCCGGCCCGGACAACGTAGAACCTTTCTTTTTAAAGATAGCTGCAGATTTTAGTGCTCCACCTCTTACTTCTCTTTTTAACCTCTCCCTCAGCACAAACACAATTCCAAAAGTATGGAAGTCAGCTTATGTCTTGCCTTTACTAAAAGGAGGGGAGGCAACTATTTTAAATAACTATAGGCCAATCTCTAAATTGTCAGTTCTGGCGAAGGTGCTCGAACGCCTAGTGAGTGAACAAGTAAAGGAGTTTTTATGTAAAAATGACATCCTGTCTGAACATCAGTCAGGCTTCAGAAAGCAACATAGCACCATCACTTCGACAATGAAAGTGGTGAATGACATTACGAGTATTTTAGATAATAAGCAGTTGTGCAGCTCTATTTATTGATCTTTCTAAAGCGTTTGATACCGTCGATCATCGCATCTTAAAGCAGAGGCTACTCAGTATTGGCATATCCAGCCATGCAGTGGGGTGGTTTGTGAACTACCTCTCTGAAAGGTCCCAATGTGTTCACTTTGATGGGCTGTCTTCTGAGTGGTTGAACATTGCTAATGGTGTTCCCCAAGGTTCTGCTTTAGGTCCACTTTTATTCTCCATATATATCAACAGTTTAGGTGAAAATGTGGATGAAGCTACTTTACATTTTTATGCGGATGATACCGTGATGTATTGTGCAGGTCCCTCCATTAAGGAGGCTGATGTTAAATTACAGGCTGTTTTTAACATTATTCAGACTCAGCTCGCTGAGCTTAAGCTTCTTTTAAATGTTGAAAAAACCAAGGTAATGCTCTTTTCAAAAGCTAAAAAGACACCAGAGCCTGTTTTAGATATTGTTACTATGCAAGGACAAGTACTCGAAGTGGTTGCCTGTTTATGATCCACGTCACATATTCAGTTTCCGTGGCTGTTCTTCCTGTTTGTCTAGAAGTCTTCTCATCAGGGGCCTCATTTATAAACGGTGTGTACGCTCAAAAAATGGCGTACGCCAGTTTCTACGCAATGTTTGCGATTTATAAAATACTAACTTCACGGGAAAATGTGCGGTCCTCCACGCAAACTCTAACCCATGTGTACGCACTAAGCACACAAACGGGAGAGACGAGAAACTGCGACACCGTTGGCAGAATGAAGAATGGAGAGAAATATGTGGAAATAATACCATAAATTGTTTTACATTGCCAATTTTGTTTGTTGACTTGTGAAGCCCTCTGAGACAAATAGGATTTGTGATTTTGGGCTATATAAATAAACTTGAATTTAATTTAATTTAATTGAATAAATAAAATGTTACCTCTCATTTATCAAATATGAAGAATTCATTTTCAAACATTGATTAAAGCCAATCTTAAAATGATTAAACAAACGCCTGTTTGAGACTCCTCAGTGCACACAAAAACATAACTTGGAGAAATAAATAAATACGGATATGTTATTTAAAACCACCTCGAATATGTTGTGTTAATGTTATGAAATGTTTTCTCATAAATGATGCGGTAAGCAGGAGGACAGAATTACGTCTAAACTGACGCCGTTTTGCATTTCTATAGGTTGTAGATACAAGCATGGTTTTATATACTATCACGTTTAATCGTGTTTTATGCCGTTTGCCAAGACTTGATAAGTCGCTCGTAAAACACAGGAGGTATGGAAACTAAGAACACCATATGTGGTCAATTGTACAGCTAATATAACACAACACATTAGTTGTATTTCCTTTAACTGGTGGATTATGGATATATAGTTGCTGATCGACAGCTGGAACACAAACCACCAAATACAACAAAATAATTCAGATCCAGTCGTCATGACTCCACTCCGGAGGGATTCCCCCATCATTTCTTACAGTTTCTCATCAAGGGGGTGTCTCCTGTCCCCGGTACAAACACACTGCCTGAGGAAGGTTATGTGTATTTTTTTTGTCATTAACTTTTTTCGGACCACTTATTTATTTATTTTGGTGACGATCCGACCTCCATGCTGCTACTCTGGTTCAAACTGCATCCACCAAACAATATGATTTATCTCGACCTCCCCAAAATAACCAAAATCTGACACGGTGTGAGATGTCTTTTTTAGCTGTTCTATCGTCATTTCCTGCGATCTTCTTCATGCAGTCAGTCAAAATGAATGAATGAATGGGCGTTTCTTTGACTATTTATAGGCAAATATGGGCGTTACGAGTCGATTGTGATTTCTAAAGGGAAACAGGCGTAGGAAGTGCCGTACGCACTTCCCTTGCCGGTACGCAATGTTTTGTGAATCGGAAAATGTCGGAACATTTCTGTACCTATTTTTTTGCTTTGTACTACGTAAGCAACTTTCCCACGTCAATCCTACGCAAGGCGTTATAAATGAGGCCCCAGGACTCTATAAATAAAGAATTAAGGCAGATGTGTAATATTTAATGCAGCCGAACCGTGTATTACAAAGCCGTTATGTGATGACTTCCAAAGAGAAAAGCAAGCACACTCGGAATAAAGTATTGTTTTATTTTTTTAAATGTTTTTCGGATTTCATATCGCATTAACACCATATCCCAACGTGCATTGCGGCTAAACAATCCAATCACCGAGCTTCTATCTGAGGATCTTGGGTAATCAGTTCAGTGGGTTTGTGGTGTGTATCGCAATGATGCTCGAAATGTCCCTTATAGGCCTACGTCTGTTTCCGGTGACTTTATTTTGAAATTCAGTTCCAGTTTATTGTTGAGTAAATTGAGTGTGTTATTCAGAAAATAATAACAAATTAGAAGGAAAAAAAGATTTAAAAAATACAGATTTCATTATTCTGAGGCTCCGAGCCCCATTTCTTTTACTCACAGACGGCAAAAAAAGTCAGACATTATACGATTTAAAATAAAAACAATAATCGTGGCTTGATATTGAGTAAGAACCGGTAAGAACATGTTTTTATGAACCACACAGCTTCCGGTCTACCAAGACCCGACCGGACAAAACGTGGCGTATCATATGCACGCAAAACTCGGCCTCAGAACTCAATGGGAATGGTTAGCATATCATATGCACGCAAAATCGGACTTCTGTGTATCTATTGCACACATTTCCAATGTGTAAAGTCGTGTCATTTGTACGCAGACTGAAGAGAGTGGGTTGGTCTAAACTGAGGGAGACGTTGTCTACTGTAATAGAGGCAGTAAAGAAGCACCAGGCTAAGGCATCAGAACGACAGAAAACATCCTATGACTTTAGGGCTAATATCCAATATTACTCTGAGGGGGAATTGGTCTGGGTGCGGAATAAGGCTAAGAAGCGTGGGTTGTCTCCAAAATTGCAGAGGAGGTACAAGGGTCCATTTAGAGGGGGGTCCAGAGGGTGTTGTCTATTTCAACCGACTTAAGCCCTTTACCTCTTCTTTAACAGCACCATCACCTCCAGCTTCTGGGTCCAGAGTCGAGGGACAGATGAGTCCCCAAGTTTGGACCAGTCGGCGTCCTCGGGTCCAGTTCGGTGCAACTTGGGTCCACTTTCGCCAGCCCACCCTGGAGGCCCCTGCAGGAGGGAGGGCACCACTAACAAGTCGGGAGGACCGGAACCCTGTGGTGGAGGGCCAGAACCCTGTGGTTGAGGACAGGAACCCTGTGGTGGAGGGCCAGAACCCTGTGGTTGAGGACAGGAACCCTGTGGTGAGGGACACTGGACGAATGGTGGGAGCCTCGCAAGGAAACCTACCTGCCGATGGACCAGCCTCTCTTTCCGGGGACCTGCCTGGTCCCCCAGCGGCTTCAGAGGCGGTGGCTTTGTCTGAGTCGCCAAGAGGAGAGTCAGTAGCACCGTCGACAGGGGGTGGACGTTCGGGCCGACAGCGGAGGCTACCGGTGTGGTCTCGAGATTACCAAATGTCACCGTAGTGACTCGAGGACGAGTCTTTTTGGACAAGAGGGGGGAAAGTGTGATGTGAATGCGCCTGCATGGGCGCTGATTAACTGAACTGGAACAGGTGTGTTAATCAGCGGAGAGACTCACAGCTGGGAGACTCACAGCTGAGAGAGAAAAGGCAGTGGAGAACTGTGAATCGAGGTTGGAGGACGCTACATGTGACTCGCACTCTTTTGGGTGGGAGGATGTCGTTCGCAGCGGATAGAGCTGCCGGCGACGAAGACAGCCAGACAGGAAAGACGTTCGAGTGTCAGGAGCGGGAGGTCTGCTACCTCCTATAGATAGTCAGGGCTGGGGTTTTAGTGAGTGCGAGCCGCGATCCCTCCTTACGCATGGCGGTGCCAAAGCAACACAGACACCAGCTGCAGTAACTCAGTTCACGTCGTCCAGCAAAGCCGATCCCCGGGGAGTTGGACGGCGTCCTAAGCGTAGACCCCGGGGGAGGGTCTCGCCAACTGGCGAGTTACGTATATATTTATATTGTTGTATGTCTGATCTTTTAGGAGTATTTTAGAGTGTATATGGAGGGAGAGTAGCAGGGGAGAGGCTACCACGAGTGGGAGCTCTCGCCCTAAATTGTGGGTTGGTTAAGTGCATGTGTGTGTGCCGTGTGTGTTTACAATTGCCGAGTTGTGTGCCTCCGGTAGAGGGTGTTCACGTGCCGTGTTCTTTGTGTGGTGTGCCGTGCTAAAGCTATTAAACCAGCCCTGTTTGAAGTGTATAAAGTGGGCTCCACAGCCTAGTGGGGGCAGTGTTGCCAACTCCATAGTAAGGAAAGTAGCTATTGGCTGTCCGAAAAGTTGCCAAAAGTCCCTAAATGACGTCATCGCCTAATTTGCATATCATGTAATGGCGGTAAAAAAACGTTCCACCCCCTTCAAGGATCAAAACTTGAAACCACCAGAGTAAATCCAGACGACAGTAGATCAGAAATGTCTCTATTAGAAAAACTAGAAATTGTTTTAGTAGTTTTTAGTAGAAATCTCCCTTACAATAAAGGCAGTATAGTATGCCCGTGTGTCATCTCCAATAAATGGCTTCAACCATCCTTTAAACTCAGGGTTTGATTCCCACTCCTTTCTGTACTTTGTGAATAGGCTACAGTTTAGACTGTGACATGATGACCTATGTGGATGTTTAGCTTGTCACAGAGGCACACACACAGTGGACGAGGTGATTAAGTGACTGAGGCTGTGTGAGTCAAAGCAAAGGAAAGGCAGTTATTTATTATAGTGTGACAGTGACAGTGAAGAAACATTTACATTTTACATTTAAATCCCGCTCATGCGCAATTCATTTGCCGTCTCGACGCGGGAGAGTGTGGCTGTCTCCTCTCTGCTCTGACTGCAGCTGAGCTGCTGCGGGAGGCAACTGTGAGTCTGAGCGCCTGTGAGTACTATGGGAGGGCAGAGGGGCTCACGGCAGCACCCGCGGCTCGTTAACTGCTGAACAATATTTGAGTCTCCAAACACCAGAAAAGTCCCTAATAACACCATTACAAGTCGTTAAATTAGTCGTTAGTCGCTTTTGACAAAAATAAGTAGCCGGAGGGTTTGGAAAGCCGCCGAATTTAACGAGAAAGTCGCCAAGTTGGCAACACTGAGTGGGGGTTCCTTGTGTCCCGTGGACTCGCTTCCTCTCTTGTTCTCTCCTCTCCTCTTATCCATTAACTATTGTTGTAATAAAGTATTATCAGTATTATAATCAAAAAGAGAAATATGAATGTTAGTTTTTACTGAAATGATCAAATAAAGTCAACATTTCAGTCTTTACTGAGCTGTGTGGGGTTTGTTCAACTTTTAAAAGATGTTTGAATGGTGATATACACAGTGATAGATGTTAAGGACTAACGTTTATAATAAATACATTTGTATTGCTTTTAAGATCTTTTCATAGTTCATACAATCATACGTATTGGGATCATTTGTATTAATGTGGACCGGAGGGAGAGGGTGACGAGCACTTTCCTTTTTTATTTCAATTCCAACTTTGGTCATGAAGAATATGTTTCTCTGTTGTCCCCGTTCATAAAGCATAAAACAACAGCATCAGAGCACGGTGCAGAGTCTCTAGATGAGTTTACAGTAGTCCCTCGTTCTTATTATACATCCATGTTGTAGTCCGCTGTATAGAAAACTAGTTTCCATAGTTTCCCCACAGCAGCAGACGCACATTTATGACGTCCGCTGGCGCATCATAAACACGTCGGATAGTGAAAGTGCAGTCGGATTCTCTAAAGCAGGGGTTCCCAACCCCCGGTCCGCGGACCGGTACCGGGCCGCGGAGGTGTTACTGCCGGGCTGCGAAATAGCTGTGAGTTTATCGTAATATTTGCAGAATTATAAATATATAAAAATATTTTATCATAATATTTTTTTCCGTTGAAAATGGCTTTTATGATGTTCCGAGGGATTCGGCGGCTCACCCCTAGATTCCACCGGGTCCGTCTGCGGCGCGTTACGGACGCGTTACGGCTGCGCCGCGGTGCTCAAGGTGATCGCGGCCACTCTAGTCAATGGGTGCTATTCCACCACACGCGGCGCGTTACGGCTCAGACGCGTCCCAGAAGCGTCCCAGAAGCGGCTCGGCGCAGGGCTTTTCTAAAATTAGGATCGAATCCTATTTTTGTCGCGGCGCAGCCGTAACGTAAGGTCGGGCAGGCAGGAAGTGGAACGTTCAGAGCTATATAGACCTATATATATACACACACACAAACTAATTTTGCAGACCCTATCCCTCCGTAGTCTTTCAAGTAGGAGGAGAAATGCCAGCGTTCTCCTCCGGTTTACAGGCACTGTGTAAATTATATATATAGAATAATTATGATGATGAATGCATTTTTTTTACCACTAAAATACAGCAACACATCTTTGATTCATGTCGTTTATAACTGGAATATTACAGTTATTATTAACTTTGTCTGTACAAAGTAGCCTGTCCAGGAAATATGCCCAAATCAACAAAAACTGCGAGCCGGCAGGCAAGACTCTCCGCTTCTGAAATGCTTCTGAAACGCGCCTGGTAGGGTATGACGCCGGAGGAGGCCGGACCAAAACCGCGGCGCAGCCGTAACGCGGCGCAGACGGACCCGGTGGAATCTAGGGGTCAGCCTAGGTCTCAGCCTCTTGTGCGCACAAGAATGTTACCGGTGCGCCAAGTAGGAAGAGGAGCGCACAGGAGACAACCGTTTGATTGCAGACTGTTATGTTTATGTGGGGAAATGGTGGTGCATACATTATTTGAGATATATTTCAAACTCGGACTTCATTTTAAGGACATGTCGGCCAGGGGTGTAGAGCTATTTGTTTAAGCACCGGATCGGCAAAACAGGAGAGTAAACCAGTCTGCCTTGATCTATGAATTACGGTATCTGCTGCCCACAGCTGTTTTATAGAAGGAAAACCTCCTTCACTTCATGAAATGGCTGCAGCATCAGGAGGCAGCGGGACGTATACTCCGCCTCTGAGAAGTGCAGCACCAGCGGGTAAAGAGCTGTGCCTTTTTACGCACCGCCTTCGCTGTGTTTAACTTCATCAGAAGAGCTTAAGAGTGATTGCAGGCTGCTACGTGTTAACCACACACACCTCTACACACACACACACACCTCTACACACACACACACACACACACCTCTACACACATCTCTACACACATCGAACTGCCCGATTACTCCCCCTTTTATTAGTTTTATGAAGGAGATGTCCAGTCAGTCACCAAGGCGCATGATGTGTGTGTGTATGTGCTCTGCTCAGCTCAGCTCTGTGTGTTCGGTGTGTTTGTGTCTGTCCGACACCGGCATTTGTTTTCAAATGTTTATGAACAGTAATTTACACACATATGGCTAACTCCATATATGCAGCTGTTCCCAAAATAAATTAGTTTAATCTTAATCTCGATGTAGTGCTAAATGCTGTCGGAGTGCACCGGAACGAACGACACTATCATAATATCTTCTGAAAACAAATGCCAGTGTCACACACACACACACACACACACACACACACACACACACACACACATCACAATCAACTCGAAATGCGGCGCAGCTTTTGCGGGCTTCACGTAACGCCCATATTTGCCTATAAATAGTCAAAGAAACGCCCATTCATTCATTCATTTTGACTGACTGCATGAAGAAGATCGCAGGAAATGACGATAGAACAGCTAAAAAAGACATCTCACACCGTGTCAGATTTAGGTTATTTTGGGGAGGTCGAGATAAATCATATTGTTTGGTGGATGCAGTTTGAACCAGAGTAGCAGCATGGAGGTCAGATCGTCACCAAAATAAATAAACAAGTGGTCCGAAAAAGGTTGATGACAACAAAAATACACATAGCCTTCCTCAGGCAGTGTGTTTGTACCGGGGACAGGAGACACCCCCTTGATGAGAAACTGTAAGAAATGATGGGGGAATCCCTCCGGAGTGGAGTCATGACGACTGGATCTGAATTATTTTGTTGTATTTGGTGGTTTGTGTTCCAGCTGTCGATCAGCAACTATATATCCATAATCCACCAGTTAAAGGAAATACAACTAATGTGTTGTGTTATATTAGCTGTACAATTTACCACATATGGTGTTCTTAGTTTCCATACCTCCTGTGTTTTACGAGCGACTTATCAAGTAGGCTATTGGCGAACGGCATAAAACATGATTAAACATGATAGTATATAAAACCATGCTCGTATACAACCTATAGAAATGCAAAACGGCGTCAGTTTAAAGTAATTATATCCTTCTGTTTACCGCATCATTTATGAGAGAACATAATCGATGGGTGATCAATAACATTTCCGTATTTATTTATTTCTCCAAGTTATGTTTTTGTGTGCACTGAGGAGTCTCAAACAGGCGTTTGTTTAATCATTTTAAGATTGGCTTTAATCAATTTGTGAAAATGAATTCTTCATATATGATAAATGAGAGGTGACATTCTATTTATGGAAAATTTTCCTGATTAAGTGGCAAGTGCACAATAATGCCTCTGGAAAAAAGCTGGAAGTTGGATTTAGCAAACAACATTTTGCTTGAGCAAAGTTCATCAAACTTGGGTGAGGTTTTTCGACTGTAAGCTTTGTTGAAACTGGATCAGGAAATATATCAGCTGAACATACTATGGATGTATAAAAAAAGACGGACTAATGACATATTTATGCCACATTAACTGTTGTGGTTCAATATTAATGTAAGGTTCTCTTGACTGGAAAATACATTCAAAATCCAAGTTCCAACAGTAATTTGCCCAGTCATGCAACATGCTGGGACTTCCACTAAATAGATGTTTGAAAAATATTGTTATCCTTCTTGTCAAATGATACAGTTGGTGTCATAATTATAGTGTTTGTATTATAGAAATATAACTTTTTTTATTTCTACGGTTTTATCTCACAGATGAAGACGACAAAAATAAGACAACAAAATGAATAATAGCTAAATAGATAAAGACATATAGTTGACATTGCAATCTTTACCAAAGACTTAATTTGATAAAAGTTTGACTTGAAGTTTAAGGTACCTTTGATTATGGACACTCCAGCCAGCAATGTGTGAATTCCTGTTCTCTCCTCGGTTTGCCACCATGTAGTGTGCAACGTCAACATTTTCTTCACCTTTATCTGACGTCACACGTGATGGCAACCGTAGACATTGGCGGCTTCCAAAAAGCTTCTTAAAACTGTTGCTGCCCGATTGTTGGTGGCAGCACTCAAGTACACGATGAGACAACTAAAGCCATCAATACCACCATGCACAACAAAACGCCACCTAAAGGGATATGTATAGGCACACATTAAGGTCAATCCACTCATGTGTGTACAGACATTTACACATTTAAAAGGCCTTATCCTACTAAAAGTTCTAATTACAAAACATAAATCATCTTAATTTTGATAGTAAAACTAATTTGCATGCAGAGGAATTTGGTGCAATTAATAATTTGATACATTTCATTTATATTTTATTTATATTTCTTTTTGCAGTGTTTTAACTTCTTTTTATGTCTACAGAATATTGTATGTTGCATTGTTAGAGGAGACTTCAGATTTTCATTACCGACCAATAAAAAAAGCTATCATGCATATGACAATAAAGCCTTTGAATCTTGAAGTCTGGTTTGCATTGAAGCTGATTGATTATAACACTTTAGATGGGCCCATCTTTTGTAACTGTAGTGAAGTGAATGTTTGAGCAATGCTTGAGAGTGTTAATGATTATACTATACCTAATCAGTTTGTGATTGCCGTCGCTATGCCATAAACTGTTCGGTGCTGTTACAAAGTATTTCCTGCGCCTTCTTGGGTTCAGCTGCAGAGTGCGAATCAAAACTCCACCTGGATCAACGCGCTGCATGGATTCCAATGCAGAGATATGGTGTACTGCAACATAATGAAAAGTAAAGCATTCCTAAATATACCAGAATAATGTGATTCATTATCAAGAATAAAAAAAAACACTGCATGAAGGATTATTATAATAATAACAATCCCTTACTTTGTATGCGTATCCCTTGTGCATTCAGGTGCCTCACCATCATTTTGTATCCAGAGTTGGGATGATGCTGCAGAATTTGGGCAACAGTTTCATTCAAACTGTTGTCATCGAACAGAGTTAACCCTTGGACCCTGATCATCAAAAATAACTAAACAATAGTAAGTCACAATAAACAATAGTCACCTTTTGCACTGTACAATCAAAACACATCAGAATGAGTGTGTTGCTCTCTTTATATATACAGTCTATGGTTGCTCTGTACTAACCTGCATTGAAAGATTTAGGTGTCATCTGAAACAAATTAGCTGGTCTCTTAATGTAAACCTCATTACTATTAATAGGCCTACATCATGTCTGAGGTAATGGTACCTTTGCTTTGTATACAAAGCATGATTGTATCTTTGCCCCGACACATGTCTGTGTATTGGTTTCAACATATAAATGGCCTATTACCATTTTAATAAATCTGTAAACAATCTATAAACAAGTAGGCTAATTTGGATGGAGGAAATTGTTCTTTCGCACACCCCGAACATCTGCGCGATGTCCCCAGCGGTGTGCCCCCAACGAAGATGTGCTTCAATAACGTTTGGGGGCAACATGTAAGATGGACGCCCAAGGGTCGCCTCCTCTGTTTCCGAGAGGATTTCAAGTTGGCGGGCAACCTCTTGAAGACTCTCAAACACAGCTGGGTTAACATCCACATGACCACATCCATGTCGAGCTGAGCCAAGTCCTCTATACATCGTTCCACACGAAACTGGACATAGTCTTTTGGTTCTCCGTTCTCTAAATGGCCCGTAAATTATCTCCAATGGCTCTTAAACCAATATCCATAAATAAACCTTACAACTGTGGATACACCATGGATGTATAAAGATAAGGGCTAAACAGTAAAGCTCCTGCATTTGAATCAGCGCGGTTAGCCAGGCGTTAGTAGTAGAGCCCTCTGCCAGAAATGATCACACACTCCTGTAACCAATCCTGCTTCAGACTGAGGTTAGGACCGCCCACCTCATTAGCATACGGATACATAAATACATAAATAAATAAATGTATGTCGCGTAAATGTAGAAATATATGAAAGATATATAATAACGTGTGTTCTGTTTTATTTTCGACTTTTACTTATTTATTTATACATTGGTGTATTTATTTCCATATTTATTTATGCATTTATTTATTTTTATTTATTTGTGTATTTATTTCAACATTTATTTATTTCTGTATTTACTTATTCCTGTATTTCTTCATACATTTATTTACACATATATTTATTTATTTATTTATACTTATGTCATGTTCCGTCCTCCATAGAACCCTTCCACTCTCGGCTCAGTAGAATGAATGGAGACAGAAAATAAATCTAGATTCGGCTTTTAGTGCATTTTACAACTTTAAGGACCGAATGATTCTAATAAGGGCTATAAAATAGTTCATACTGGGTAGTTTATTTAGTTTAAAAAAAAGTATCCGCTGATTTACAGACGTCTCTTTCCCAATGTTAGTCAATGGAAAGAGAAGGGTCTAGCTGCGGCCGCGGCCAGTACACGACACTACACGACACGCCCACTACACGACACGCCCACCTGACACGACACTACGGTGGCTGAGAGACATTACCATACATGGCAGATTAAAAGCGAATTGACGACACTGACGCTGATGCAAGGATATTTAAAGAGACGAGGTTCAGAGAACAGACAAACAATATGGCGCACCGAGTACAGGTAATTAACGTATTGTGGTTTTAGATATAATTACATACTATTTAGGTTCTCGTTTGTTTGTCGATGTGGCTGTTTAGCGCAGTGTAATTGTGTTTATTTAGCTAATTTGTATTTTAAATATTAAATGTAAAGGAATGGAATACATATAAATATATATATATATATATCTTAGCTCTTAGCTTGACATGCTCGACGTTCAGTTAGCATATATGCTAACTGAACATGCTCGTTCAGTTAGCATGTCAAGCTAAGAGCTAAGATATATGTATATATTTTAGCTTGACAGATGGAACAATGCATGTACTCGCATTTTTACAAGAATCTGATTTTAAATATTCATTGAAGGTGTCTTTCACATTTGAATGTTTTAAAAAAAAAACATGTATTAGCTGCTATACTGACATGCACATATGTATAATTATATTATTATTTTAAGTGTGGTTTAAAGTTAAATGATATATAGTTATTGGGTAGAGCCAAGTAACCCAGGTGGATGCAATCAGGCCTCTGTTTTTAGATGGGGTTTGTGGCCATGCTGTAGGCCTGACATTTAAACCATAGACCGTATATATAAAGATTTAAACTAGCTGAAGGGCTTTCTGTTCGAACCACAGTGACATCTAGAGGTTGTTTTGTGCATAACATGTCAACCAAAAAAGTAGAGCTGGCTGAATCAGATGGAGTTAAACTTTTTTTTTTTTCAACAAGATATCAAGACACAAAATGTGCTCTACCAAATGGTGGCGCTGGCAGTTAAAGGGTTACCTTCTGAAAGTGAGGAAGTATGACCAGCTTTGTCCCATAGGATTATACAGGCCAGTCCATTGCTGCTTGTTTAAGGAGTTAACTATTTCCAATATTAAAGTCACTGAAATTGTATTCTATTTTATTCACCTATAGACAAACAACACAACACTCCGTGATGGAGCACGCCCAGAGCTCAACAAATTGGACTCGGACACAATGAAACACTGGCTTGCTTGTATCAAATCAATACAATTCCCACATGCCCTACCCCGGAACCTGCGGTCTTCAGACTCTGGCCCCCCGCACCAACCTGCGATCCTTCGGGGACAGAGCCTTCAGTATGGCAGCCCCCACTCTCTGGAACGCTCTCCGTGCGGAGATCTGCAACATCCCCACGCTTGACGCCTTCAAAAGGGCCCTCAAGTCTGCCAAGGTCTTTGGCCCCAAATCTATTTGTGTTGTCTGTCTAACTGTTCGTCTAACTGCCTTTTGTTATGTTTGTTTCTACTCCTGTTCTTTTTAAAGCGACCTTGGGTCTCATGAAAGGCGCTATATAAATCCAAGTTATTATTAATACATCATTGGAACGGTAAGAATCTCAGCTACAACACTGACTAAAGCCTTCCCATCTCCAGTATGCCTACATGACAAGCATTTTTATAATATACAGTAAACATATCTTTGACTTATTAGAGAAGAGACAATCATCAAGCCAGATACCAAGGTATTTACAACAGGCAACCACTTCAATTACTTTTCCTTTATGTTATTGTTATTTGGTTTTTATTAGTGCTTTTGTCGTTTTGAAGGAAATTAAAATACTGTATTGAGTTGGTTTCTTCTGTTTTGGAAGCCTTGTATATCTTTTTGGTCTTGTTAGAAATACCCCATGGTAAAACAGTGTTCTAGCAGCAGTTAAAGAAGCTTAGTTTGCTGTCTTAGACTGCCAGTTGTATTAAGATGGTTTGTTCACAATTTACACATAAAACCTAAATGTTCATCTGTTTATTGTTCTTCTTCCTTTATATTCAAAGCATGTTGATTGTCTATTGGCTATATCTTGACATTATGTTAATTTGATCATACTTGCCATACATTTATTTTAATTTATGCGATTCCTTCAAAGGTTTTGTAATAGACCCCTAGTACTTTTAATTTATAAAGTAATAATAATACATGTGAATGATTGAGCTCATTAGTGGCCTGACTGGCCCTCCTAATTTGTTCCTTAATGACCCCATGATGTGATAATGTATATCTTAAAACCTTTAACAACTATATTTAGATGTTCACAAATATCTACATTTATGTATAAAATACATGTGTAGCAGTTAGACAAACATAATCAATAGATCATCTCATTAATACCTATTTTATATATTAAAAAAAAGTTGACTAAACCACCGTTTGTTGACAAAATGATTTGGGTTGAAAGTTATACTGTTGTGTCTCAAACGGATAGACTAGGTTATTAATTTATTTGCCTAATAGTTGCTTAAAATGCTACAATAACATTTGCAATTCGTTTTTAATCTGCCATGTACGATCTCAATAATAATAAGTGTTGTCAATTCGCTTTTAATCTGCCATGTACGGTAATGTCTCTCAGCCACCGTAGTGTCGTGTCAGGTGGGCGTGTCGTGTAGTGGGCGTGTCGTGTAGTGTCGTGTACTGTCCGTGGCCGCAGCTAGACCATATTGAATGGAAAAGGAAAAGTCTTTCTGGGCCCAGCGACTGATACGGAAGTGTAGTACTGCCGTTTGGCCACAACGAATATTTTCCTCAGAGTCCGGCGCACTTCCTGGGGGCTTGTACACGACACTACACGACACGCCCCCTACACGACACGCCCACCTGACACGACACTACGGTGGCTGAGAGACATTACCGTACATGGCAGATTAAAAACGAATTGCAAATGTTATTGTAGCATTTTAAGCAACTATTAGGCAAATAAATTAATAACCTAGTCTATCCGTTTGAGACACAACAGTATAACTTTAAACCCAAATCATTTTGTCAACAAACGGTGGTTTAGTAAACTTTTTTTAATATATAAAATAGGTATTAATGAGATAATCTATTAATTATGTTTGTCTAACTGCTACACATGTATTTATACATAAATGTAGATATTTGTGAACATCTAAATATAGTTGTTAAAGGTTTTAAGATATACATAATCACATCATGGGGTCATTAAGGACCAAATTAGGAGGGCCAGTCAGGCCACTAATGAGCTCAATCATTCACATGTATTATTATTACTTTATAAATTAAAAGTACTAGGGGTCTATTACATAACCTTTGAAGGAATCGTCATGCATTCTGAATGTTTCTGTACTTTAAAAACATCATGGCTCAAGATCCTGTTCTTGTTCAAGATTATTCATACTCATTTGTGAATTTAACATCCATATTCACTCAAAACTGAAACAACACCAACATTTTTTTTGAAAGCATTGCAGGCCTAAAGCTCCACGTCAGTGACCTATATTTTAATTTCTTCCATCAAACGTTAAAAATGGCAAACAGCATGTTTTTAAAGATTTAATCTTTTAAGAAACAAAATATCAAATTTGAACAGAAGGGTTTAAAAACACGTTTTTAATGCAAATAAACTTGAAACATAAACCTATTTGTCATTTCAAAATGCACTTGTATTGTCTGCGTGAAAGGCACAGTAGGCTATGAGCGAATACATATCAACATTAAAAAAATGACAAAGTCGTACAATATATACCATGTGCTACTGTCTAGGATTAAGTATGATGAGACTTTTTTTAAGGAGGGACCCCAGAGCCAAGGGCAGGCCGAGCAGACCGCCTTCTCCCGCCGCAGGCTTCCCCGGTGATGGGCTCCGTGTAACAAGTCCCCTCAGTCTGTGCGGGGAGCTGCACCACGGTGATGCTGCTGTCGCTCGCCTCTCCTCCGGTGGTGCCCTCGGCTCCCTCCGCCGCCACACTGCCCAGCACACTGGAGAGATCACTAAACCGGCAATTGTCTCTCAGCCACCGTAGTGTCGTGTCAGGTGGGCGTGTCGTGTAGGGGGCGTGTCGTGTAGTGTCGTGTACTTGCCTGCGGCGGCCGCAGCTACCAGCTAGACCATATTGAGCTACCCGGGCGGTAAGGTCGGAGAAGCGGACATGCTTGTCAACATATCACTGATACTTGTGAAGTTTGACTGTAAATACCGTGTTTAAAGAAAATATCGCTGGTTAGTGCAGACGCTCTCAGCATGGTGTTAATATGTAGATGATGTCTGAAGCTGCTCTAGAGGAAGTCTCCGTGCTGTCCTCCATCTACTGCGGGGAGGGAGAGCTCACAGTCCGGCAGCAGGATGGTGAGAGCAGTCTGGCACTGGAGACACCTCCAGCCTCTGAAAACACACACTGAGCAGGTCAACACACACCATGAGGCCTGGGGAGAGGGGGCGGGGAAGTACTCAGATGTTATACTCTGAAGTACACGAGTGTAGGAATACTCTGTTACAAGTTCTGAATTCAAAATGTTAATCAAGTAAAAGTAGAAAAGTATTATCATCAAAATATAGTTAAAGTACCAAAAGTAAAAGTAGTGATTGTGCAGATTGGTCCTTTTCAGAATAATATATATGATATGTTTTATAATGATTGATCATTAAAGTGTTCTCAAAGCTGGTAAAGGTGCAGCTAGTTTGAATGACTTTGTATATGCAGGGTAGCTTGTGAATTTACTCCAGGTGGAACTAAAGTCTGATTTAACACTTGATTATATTTCACATCGTTAATCCACATCTGTAAAGTAACTAAAGGTATTAAATACATGTGGTGGAGTAAAAGTACACCATTTACCTCTGAACTGTAGTGGGGTAGAAGAACAAAATAGCTAAAAGGAAATAATTAAGTAAAGTACAATTACCTCAAAATTGTAATTAAGAACAGCGCTTGATTAAATGTACTTAGTTACTTAACACCACTGGCATCAAGAGACAGGAACATTTAGTTAAAGTTTCCAAGAACTTCTATATAAACACTTGTAAATAGGCCATATGGTAATAATGATTCAAATAAAGTTGTTTTCTGTTCATAAACTTCTTTAATACGTTTAATAGTGAAAGAGTACCAAAGACCGTTTCAGTCGGTTTTATCTGCATTATTCTTTACTTATTTTTTCTTGTCTCTCTATTGCACATTTTTTGAACATTCAGAATTATAGTGGGAACAAATAGTGGGAACAAATATAAATGTCAATCAAATGAAACAGGAAAAGGAAATAGATAAATATATATATTTTAATATATAAATAAACAATAACATCTAAAAAATCAATCCAGTTTATCAGGGGCTACATGTACACATTAATTAAAATATAATATTGTACTTTTTTTTTGTTTGTCATTAGAGTTGTCATTATTTGTATCGATTTTACGATAGGATACGATAATACTTTATTTTCAGATCGAGTCTGGCATTTTTCCATCATCACAGCAACTCAATTTGCAACATCAACAAGGACAAATAATTAAGACATGGGAGAAGGAAACAGACATTTAACATCGCATCACCATCACTGAAGATCAGGGATTTAAATCTGAATTTATTTTTTCGGAAGGACTTGGAACATCTAGAATATGTTTGTGTAATTTGCCAACTTCAAGTATAAGATTTGTCATGTTATTTTTAAGGTTTATTGTTTATCACCTTCTACATTATTGTTACAGCTGAGATATGGGGTTTGACCCTTCAAAGATAAAATTCAAAGCGGTCTGATATTATATCCTCAGAATTAAAACCCTCACACATAGCATCTGTTGGTGCTGTAGCAGTGCTTGAACACGTCTCTGATTGGCTCCCAGCTCAGGATGGACTCATGGTGCAGATCAACAGCAGCGTTGGAGGAGAAAGGGGGCTGGACGTGAGTCTGTTGTTACACCTGCACCCCCCCTACCCTCTGTGCCCCCCTGCAATCTCGGTCTCCTCCAGCAGTCTCTCCAGGACTCAGTGTCAGGACATCAGACAGAAGCTGCTGGGTCAGGCTGCAGCTCTGCCTCCAGAGCCCATGGTGCACCGGCTGGTGGAGCGGCTGCAGGTAAACACACTTCCTGTCTAATGAGCAACACTATCACATTAGAGGTCTCCTAATATACTATTTTTAGGCATATATTTTAGGTCTCAGATATATAGAAATATGTAAAAAACATTTCTATGAAGTGTTTTGCTCAAAATACCAAACAGATCACCCATTCTAGCCATGCCTCATACCCCTCTATTTCAGGCCTGTTACTAAAGTGCTGATTCTTGGTCCGTAGCTTTGAAAACAAATTGAATAAATATTCAAGGAGGGGGGGAGCTAATGCAGGAGAATTCTACCGAGTTGAAGCATTTAGCTGAGTTTTAGCTGAGCAGAAACTCAGCTAAATGCTGCCCTGATTAAACGGCATATCATGTTCCAAACCACATCAAGGATTATTTCTGAAACAGCTCAAAGGCTTTCTCTCTCGCGGGTTTACTACAAGGTGAGTTTCTTTTTTAATTCCTGCTTCTTTACACATACTCTCTCCAGTACAGGTTAGCTCTGAGTGTTAGCGATGCTTGCTAATGTAAACAAAGACGATATTACGTCCAAAACAGTCGGGCATTGTTTCTGATAGCAACGTTTCTGATAGGGCCGTGGGCGTAAAGCCAGCCCAAATTTCAGATATTACGTCATATCGGCAGCAAATCCGTTGTACCCCCGTTTTTGTGGGTTACCTTACACACCGGGCACACATGTTTATGTATAAAAGATGTCAAAAAGTGCATTTTGCATGATAGGAGACCTTTGAAAGAAAACTAATTTCATTATGATTGGATCTGTGTTGGAATCAGGAGTGTGTGGAGGTGACAGAGATGTGTGAGGAGGTGAAAGAGGAAGAAGAGGAGGAGGAGTGGACGGCGGTGCTGTCGTTGGACCACATCCGCTCCCGGAGCCGGTACGTGGGGCAGCTGCAGCGCTGGAGCCTGCAGCTGCAGCTCACTGGGAGGCTGTTACTGGGACGCTGCATACTGATGATCCTGCTGGGAGCCAGGCCGAGCATCAAGGTACGCCAGCAGACATGATGACATGCATCTTAACATATACAGCAGGTTCACTAATACAACACAGTGAATACCCTGAGGTATAGGCTATAGATTAGGATATGTTGCTCTAATTACATGTCTTCTTTAAGACTACTGGAAAGAAGGAAGAAAAAGTAAATATATCAATCAATCAATCAATCAATGTTTATTTATATAGCCCAATATCACAAATGTTACATTTACAAACATTCGGGGCTTAGCCCACAGTTCATTAAGGTACATTAAGGTACCGGGCGCTACAGTGGAAATTTCTACTACAACACTCCCCACACGCACATACACAGTACACCTGTGACTGTTACAAAGAAGGCTCGATAATCAGCTCACGGCATATAGGTGTAAGCAGGGGTAAAGTGCTATTTTTTATAAGTGAGGGGCGGACCTAACCTCCTCTAGGGGGGGTCCTTACCTCCTATAGGGGGGTCCTCACCTCCTCTAGGGGGGTCCGGGGGCATGCTCCCCCGGGAAGATTTTTTTTTAAATATTGAAGTTAAAAGCATCAATCTGGTGCACTTTGAGAGCAACATTAAGAGATCTATGGATACATCTTTCAACAGATTTTCTTTTTCTTTATGGATATTTTACAAATCACTCCCCTCTGACTGTGTAATGTAAGGTAGCTTCTAGCTTCATGTCGAACACTGACAGTAAGTCAACATTTTCCAGAGGAGTTTTTGAAATCACCAGGTAACGCTAAAAAACATAACATTTATATTGTATGACAAAGTGTTAATTTAAAGGGGACCTATCATGCAAAATGCACTTTTGTAGGTCTTTTATACATGAATATGTGTCCCCGGTGTTCCAGGGAACTCACCAAGTGTCAGAAAACACAACCCTCTCTATTTTCCTCCATACCCAAATCTCTAAAAAAGGGGCTGCAACGGATCTGATAAAAACTGATCCAGATTTGAACACTGTCCTGACGTCAGGACGGTGGCGCTACGGCTATTGGGCCAACTCCACCAATCAGGAGGAGACAGCCACGGCCATTGCTGTTCGAAAGCGCTGGAGACGCTGTAGTACATATGCCAGGCCTGTAAGTGGCGCTGTAGTCTGCCACAAAAGCAGCGAAGAAGACTTCCCGTCCATAGTTACCATGATTACCCTTCTGTTTATTCTCCGCTGTGGCTTTTTTTCTCCCTCCCCGAGGCAAGCGTTTGCTCCCGCTGCTTTAATTCAATGCAATCCCTCCCCGTCGAGGCAAGCACTGTAATTCTCTCCGGTTAGTCCACCAGCAGATGACAAACACCCACCTCTCCGCCTCTTCCAAGGAACGAGGGGACCGTGCGGCAGAGTTTCAGTTTGTTTCGCCGGTCAAGATGTCCGTTAAAGTTTAAATCTTCCGGACAAAATTAGAAAAGTGCCGGTCAAAGGTCTTCTTTGTTATTTATTGAGCTTTAAAACAAATGAATAACGACTCTATATAATAAAACACGGAGGACGGAGATCTCTTTTTCTCCCCCTCTTCTGACAGCCCAGCTGCTGATCAGAGCACGGCTCCCCTCTCCTGCAGGGGGGCGTGGTCAGCAGAATCAGACCCGTAGACAGCAAACGGCACATAGAGCAAAATGAGGCATGGCTAAAATGCATGATCTGTTTGGTATTTTGAAAACAGAAAAGTATAAATATACCTTGTATAGGTATGGCCCTACAATATATCATTTAAATATAGCATGATAGGTCCACTTTAATATCTCTGGCTAGCTATAGCTACTTGCTAACGGTTTAGCTTACCCGCGCGATTCAAAGTAACGTCAACAACGTAGCTGTAATTTATGCTTTGCTTACATGTTCGCATAACTTGGAAGTTTACTGACATTTACATACCTTGTTTACCTGGCGCAAGTGGTGGCTCTGGGGTTGTTGTGTGAGCCATCACTTGAGAATTGGTTGAGGGAAAGGGGTAGCAAGTAAGAAGTAAGGAACAGAGGTGGAGAGGCACAACGTGTCTACGTACATGCACTCCCTTAGGATAGGGTGAGGGAAAAGAGTAGGAACTAAGATGTATGTGCCACATCTATACCATGAGCGCATTGCTCCTAAAAAGTTTTTTTGGCACTGACACCAATCAACAGTTGTGCGTCGACTCGGCAGGGATCAAGGCACATATATGCCTCTCCCTGCTTCCACCGTCTACACACACAACCAAATGACATACCATCAGTGAGGAAAAAGAGTAAGAACCAAGATGTATGGGTGAAGAGGCACAACGTGTCTACGTCAATGCACTCTTATTCGATTCTTTTATCAACTATAAGCTTTATCAAAAAGAAAAAGAAGGTCTTAAGCATACTCTTAAAAACGGATAGGCTGTCTGCCGCCCGAACACAAACTGGAAGCTGATTCCACCAAAGTGGAGCTTGATAAGAAAAGGCTCTGGCTCCCATTGTACTTTTAGAGACTCTAGGAACAACCAACAACCGTGCATTCTTGGAACGCAATGCCCTAGTTGGACAGTAGGGTATAATGAGTTCTTTAACCTGTTAAGCACCGCCCCCCCGATACCGGGGGGAAAAACGCGTCATCTGAGGAAGCAGTGTCTTAGGGCATCTTAATATTTAATATGCTATGAATGTTTTATATCCATGTAACGGGAAAAAACTCATCTAACTGATCATTTTTTTTTTTTTTTCAAAATAAAACCCACAATGCTAACGCTGAGCCTCTGAATTAGCAACGAGCGAAAAATGCTAACAGATTACTGCACCAAAATTCACTCACAAAACCTTATTTATCTTTTCTGCACATCCAACACATCGTTTCACATCGTGAGATGACACAGAATCGAAGGGTACATACATTATCACTCAATGATTCGAACTCGCGACTTTATAAACAAAAACAGACATCAAAACATGTGGCGCTAGGTAGCTAAAAACGCTAACATGGCTTACCTGTGTCCTAGTCTGGTCAAAAGTAAGTAAGTAAGTAAGTAAAACTTTATTTATATAGCACCCTTCTCAACACGGATGTACAAAGTGCTTTACAGTACAGTACACAGGACACAATTCAAAGTACAACTATAAAATGTAGAATAAAAGGCATAAAACAGCAGCATGTAATCCATAGGATAAAACATACGATAAAACACCAATAAAAGACAGCTACTAACTCACCTCCTCCGACGACCCAAAGGCCTGTCGGAAAAGGTGGGTCTTTTAACTGCCCCTTAAAAATCTCTACTGAGGCAGAGGCTCTTATGGCGCATTTCCACCATGGCGCGGAGCGCGGTTTAAGTGTGCCGTGTCGTGCCGTGCCCGTTTTTGGTTGCGCTTCCACTAGGCCTAGTTACGGCCCGGCCCGGCCCGGGGCCACTTTTTCACCTCTTTTCTGGCCCGACAAAATTGTGGTTCTATCGGGGCCAACAAACAGGGCTGAGTCGGGCTGAGTATGCTAAACTAGAGAGAGGATCGCTGGCAAGGGGGCTACAACTACAACAAGATGGACATATTTGACCGTGATTTAATTGTAATACACGTTTCAAAATGATGCCGAAGTAACAACATACTGATACCGGTTAGTAAAAACCATGAATTAATGCTTTGGCAAGTTTGCAGACAGACGGCAGGCGAAAAACCTTTTAAAATGCGTGTTTTCTAGATGGAGATTGGCTAAGCTAACGCAGTATATGCTCCGACCGTCCACACTCACAACAACGGCCTATACAGACATAAATAAAGCAGCGACTGTATTCACCATGACACAGGCAGTCTGTGGTGTGTACTTGTTTAACTTTTGTCGAGTTTCTGAACATATATAAGGAGCTGTGAGCTCTGAGTGCTAACAGCTAACGGCTGTGTTGTTTTTCTGGGGTTCTCATTGAAGATGACGTCACAGCTCCGCCTACACTGCG
Organism: Trematomus bernacchii; assembly: GCF_902827165.1. Classification (NCBI taxonomy): domain Eukaryota; kingdom Metazoa; phylum Chordata; class Actinopteri; order Perciformes; family Nototheniidae; genus Trematomus; species Trematomus bernacchii. The sequence goes on along the minus strand of NW_022987332.1, from coordinate 2,059,530 downwards.
TTACTATAGTAACTACCCCAGTTCCTAAACTGTAATGGAAGCGCAGCATGAAGTGAGCCGGCCCTGTTAAGGCCCAACGCGGCCAAGCAGTACCGAGCGTGGCCGAGGCCGACCGTGTGGTGGAAATGCGCCATTAGTGTCTGGGGGAGTTTGTTCCAAAGCCTTGGGGCCACCACCTCAAAGGCACAGTCCCCCTTAGTTTTTAGCCTGGTTCGGGGCACCCTTAGGAGACCTTGCTCAGTGGTCTTCAATGGCATTAAAACGATAAAAACGCTGCTGAAGTTAATCCAATGTGTCTGTGTCCCTTTGAAATGATTTCTGATAATCCAAAAGCAATAAACCTGCTTTTCCGTTTCCAGATGTCAGAGCTAGAGTATAGGTTCACTCTGATGCAAAACTGCATGCGCGAAGCCCCCACCTTTTTGTTTTACAATGTGTGTGAGCGGGGAGATTACCCTTCGATTCTATTGGCTCTAACGGTCAGAAAGAGATTTCATTCGTCAAAATCGACAAAGGGGGGCCAGAGATATGGAAAAAACCCCATTTCCACCCAAATCACCTCAGAGGTGGAGTTTGTTTTGCTAAACCTCCCTAAAAAGGTCAAATGTCACTTGTTTTGCATCAATCTTGATACAGGGTACTTATTATATGTTGTACTTTGGATTCCTAAAGCTTTTAGTCTACCTTACCATCATCCAAGGGTAGTTTTCACTATAAGTAAAAAATAATTTTTGGACGGACACTATAATTTACAGTTTTTTACTATGTAAAATCTGAATTTTCTTTAAAATAAAAAACATCTATATTGATTCTGACTTTTCTACATCCAACTCACAGGTTTATCATTACTTTGAGAAAAAAGATTATTAATTTAACCCTTTTAGAAGGGAAGATATGGTCATTTGTTCTGGGAATGTCATTTTCGAGCCTGAGACCTGAAAAACAGGCTCAGGGGTTAACAGGTTAAGATAGGTTGAGGGAAAGGGGTAGCAAGTAAGAAGTAAGGAACAGAGGTGGAGAGGCACAACATGTCTACGTACATGCACTCCCTTAGGATAGGTTGAAGGGGACCTATCATGCAAAATGCACTTTGTGATGTCTTTTATACATACATATGTGTCCCCGGTGCGTCGGGGAACTCACACAGCGTCAGAAAATAAAACCCTCTCTCTTTTCCTCCGTACCCAAATATTTTAAAAACGGGTACAACGAGCGGATACAGATTTGCTGCCGATCTGACGTCAAATCGGCAGCGGACCCACAGAAAATTGCTATCAGAAACAATGCCTGACGTGTTTTGGACGTAATCTCATCTTTGTTTACATTAGCAAGCCTTGCTAACACTCAGAGCTAACCTGTACTGTAGACCAGGGGTTCCCAACCCCCGGGCCGCGGACCGGTACCGGGCCGCGGAGGTGTTACTGCCGGGCCGCAAAATAGCTGTGAGTTTATCGTAATATTTGCAGAATTATAAATATATAAAAATATATTATCATAATATTTGTTTCAAAAAGTGTTTACCTGGCACCTATACCAGTCATATTATTATCATCCAGTAGCCTAGTTAAACTTTCAACAGAAAACAGTTGAAAATGGCTTTTATGATATTCCGAGGGATTCGGCGGCTCAGCCTAGGTCTCAGCCTCTCGTGCGCACGAGAAAGTTACCGGTGCGCCAAGTAGGAAGAGGAGCACACAGGAGACAACCGTTTGATTGCAGACTGTTATGTTTATGTGGGGAAATGGCAGTGCATACATTATTTGAGATATATTTCAAACTCTGACTTCATTTTAAGGACATGTCGGCCAGGGGTGTAGAGCTATTTGTTTAAGCACCGGATTGGCAAAACAGGAGAGTAAACCAGTCTGCTTTGATCTATGAATTCATGTCCGGGACTCTCACAGTATCTGCTGCCCGCAGCTGTTTTATAGAATGAAAACCTCCTTCACTTCATGAAATGGCTGCAGCATCAGGAGGCAGCGGGACGTGTAACTCCGCCTCTGAGAAGTGCAGCACCAGCGCGCCGAGAGCTGTGCCTTTTTACGCACCGCCTTCACTGTGTTTAACTTAATCAGAACAGCTTAAGAGTGACTGCAGGCTGCTACGTGTTAAACACACACACACACACACACACACACACACACACACACACCTCTACACATATCGAACTGCCCGATTATTCCCCCTATTACTCGTTTTATGAAGGAGATGTCCGGTCACCAAGGCGCATGACGGAACGAACGACACTATCATAATATCTTCTGAAAACAAATGCCACACACACACACACACACACACACACACACACACACACACACACACACACCCTGGCGACCGGACATCTCCTTCATAATGCGCCTTCTCCTCGTTTTCCCAGCATTCACTGGATTATCCGTAAATCATACAAACAAAACCAAAACGTTGATTTATCTGTTTTCCCGTTTTGGTTTAAAAACTGAATAACGTCGGTTTTTTGGTTTTCAGTTTTTCCGTTGTTAATATGTTTTGGATGCATATTTTTCTAGTATTTGTTCAGGCTGTTACATACAATTAGCCTCTCTTGCTACCTGCTGGTGAGTAAATACTAAAATCAGTTAAAATTGACAACCGGTCCGCGATTTTATTTTTATGTATCTGCCAGTCCTTGGCACAATAAAGGTTGGGAACCCCTGCTGTAGAGCACATGTTTTTAAAAAGCAGGAAATAAAAAAAGGAACTCTCCTTGTGATAAACCCGCAAGAGAAAAAGCCTTTGAGCTCCATACTGTTTCAGAAATAATCTTTGATGTGGTTTAGAACAGGATGGCGTTTTATCACAGCAGAATTTAGCTTTATCTCCGGTAGAATTCTGATCAGGCATTAGCTCCGCTTCCTCTTTTTTTGTTTTTCAAGCTAAGGACCCAAAATCTGCGTTTCTCTATTGCGGCTTTCACACCAGCGCTTTTCCCTTTCTAGCTCCTAGCGAGAGCTTTTCTGGTTCAGCTCCGGTTTCCCTTTTCAGCTCCCGCTCTGTTCACACCGCCCAGCTGCCGCTGCTGCGTCATGACGTCACCGTTTACATCGCTGATTTTCTCCCCAACGGAGCTCACAAAAACAACGGGGGGGGACTGCGTCGGGTCGATGATCGTGTTGCTTTTAATCATACGAAGCCAGATTAAATTAAATAACGACTTCTCCAACCTTATACTTTTCTCCAGAGTGCTGTGGTTCATTGTTTATTAATGTGTTTCAGCGGCATTTACCGACCGCTGCAGTGCTGGCCGGCTGCTCTTCCACGGGAGTTTATTCTCCCGTTAGCTCCGGGTTAGCTCACACGGCTCTAAAGTATTCACTGTCTGATTGTCACACAAGCAGCTGATACATATCCCCAGTTCCCCTTAAGTGAATGTGTGTCAGTCTGAATTGACGCTGTTTGGCATCACAACGCTGTTATGAAAGTTTCTCTGGTATAACATGGGTGATGTTAGCATAGCAACCGAAGCTAAACTGACTACTTGCTAAGCCGTTTTCTACAGGCACATTTTACCGGCGTATTTTTCATTATGATTCTACTTGTGATAGTCGGACATGACAACCTGTACAGCCCATGTATCTCCACAATGATCAATAACAGCGAACGGATGGTCAAAGTAAGGTTTCCTGCACGCCTCGACGTAAGAGACGTAAGCGACGCCGCGTCATAGCTCCAAAGCTCTTGCCTCTGGACCGACAATTTTTTGGAGCTGGAAGTGAACCGCATTCCGGAGCTATGACGCGCCGCCGCTGCGGTGTGAACAGGAAAAAACGGCGCTTTTCCAGCTCCAGCTCCGAGCAGGAGCTGTAAAAGCGCCGGTGTGAAAGGGGCATAACAGGGCTGCAAAAGAGGGGTATGAGCAGTATGAGGCATGGCTACAATGGGTGAACTGTTTGGTATTTTAAGCAAAAGACTTCACAGACATGTTTTGTATAGGTATGGCCCTACAATATATTTTTCCAATATAGCATAATAGGTCCACTTTAAGGTAAGATGGCGCATGCCCATTAAGGGCTTTGTAGGCGAGAAGAAACATTTTAAATTCTATCCTGTGTTCTATAGGGAGCCAGTGTAAGGCAGCCAAAACTGGAGTAATGTGGTCCCACATAAACATATTTAGGTGTTTTACCAACAATGTCTGAGTTTCCTAAATTCACCAGAGGTTAACATTAGATCATGTCTCATTTTAATATTTAAACATAACATTTCAGTAACATTCGTAATACAAAATAATCATAATTTAAGGTATCAATCATAAAATTTCATGGTGAAATATTTAAGTAAATGGTGTTACCTTATGGTGAAGTAGTAATGTAGTGTCATGCAAAATGGAAATAATTTTACAATACATATCTTAATCAAAATTCTTCTCATACCATCTACTAGAAATCTCCACTTCAAAAGCACATATTTAATAATATAAAGCCTACGCCTAAAATATTTGTCTTAATGTGTGTGTCCAACTGGGGAAGTTTCATGGCAATGACAATCACACACCAACGGACATCTCCATTTCAGTAGCACTTTCTATAGAAGTGTCTGTCATATATAGAGTTGCAAAGGGGCGGAACATTTCCGGTACATTTCCGGAAAGTTTCCATGGGAAGTTAAGCTGGGGAATTTTGGAAATATTCGATGCAAAATTAAACAAAAAACATAACATTTCAACCGATTTTTTTTAATTTAAATTATTTATTTTTTTAAGTAGAACAGAACAAGTTTTTTTCAAAGTGTGATCCAGTCTTCTCGAAATCATCTGTGCATGTGAAGGAGGAATGCACAGTGCCTGTAGGGGGTGTGGTCTCAATAGTAAGCAGTGTGCTATGGCATGGATATTCAAGTGTACTTGAATGGCATCTGTTTGTTTTAGGCGTTGTGCACACGGGAACGTTTGCATTTATGCACAGTATGCGTATTCAAAAAAGTCTTCCGTTCACATGCATTCGTTTCATTTAACGTGTCTGTTCAAACGAGACCGCTGGAAACGCTGTAGTACATATGCCGGGACTGTAAGTGGCGCTGTAACTTCCGCCAAAATACACCAAAAGCAGCGAAGAAGAGCAGCCCGGGGCAGCCCCGCAGCAATGTTGCCATGGCTACCCTTCTGTTTATGCCCCGTGGTGGATTAAGCAACATGTAGTTCATGTAATTCTCCATGTCCACTTGTTGCTGATGGTTGTGGTAGAGGAGCTGTAGATTTTGCACTAATATCTGTAGCATGGTCAGTAGCAGTAGCACTAGCAGTAGCTACTGACAGGAGGAAGTGTGTGTGGCGATTGCTGGTATTCAGCGGGATATAGTAATTTCCTCAGCATATGGATAAATGCAACGGGGAAGTTAACTGAAAGAAACCGAATCTGTGGATATTGCATCGACCGACCAAGAAGCACGTCTCCGTGGAGAGGACGCGCTCAGAAAGAGAGATATTCTCTACAAACACCGGGTGAGATCGCTCCTCTGGGACACGCCGGTCCTCTGCCTACAAACATTTCTCTTTTTGCCGCCGACGGGCGCAGGAGCAATGAACAATAATGGCCTGGATTAGGCAGTAAAGACAAGTTTGGTGTATCGCAGAGCGGACTGTTTAATTTTGTTTGTGTTGTTTGGCTGGAAAATTGCCAATATAATGGATCAATGCATGAAATCTGACTCTGTTTATTTTGTTTAAGGAGTATATTGGGCGTTAACAATTCTGGTTTGCCTTTTATAATATTATTTCATTCAAGAACCCCTTGTGCGTTTAATTAACACAGCTATTTTTGATAGTTGCTACAGCAGTGAGCAGGAGAGGTGGGGCTATCGTTATTTTTTTAGGAAATATTCGTATAGAGGTGATTACACGGACTCGGTTGACCCCCCAGAGCGTTTCGTTTGCAAATCTATCCACCTTGGGACCCGTTATCGTTTGTGGGGTCAGTTTCTATCGGCCTCGTGTAAATAATAGGGCTATACGCACGCGAAACTATGCAGATACAAGCAGTTTTCTCCTCGTGTAAACGGTGCCTTAGTCAAGATTATGCTAAAATATGCTTTCCCCAACTATATTTAAGTTCCCTATGAAGAGCCAACCTTCCATTTAGAAAATTCCCAGTTTATTCCCATAAATTCCCGTTTATTCCCGTTAATTCCCATGGAAAGTTTCCATCTTTGAAAATTCCCGGAATTTTGCAACCCTAGTCATATATCATTCACTGCCAGTTCTATTTCATCCTTACTGACCGCCAGAGGCGGTGCTTTAGCACTGGATATCTTCTGTCTCGCGCATGCGTAGGTCGAATATTTATATCAACAAAGTCACGTGTGACCTCGTATGACCCCGGAAGGCATAAGTTCCGGTGTTGTCAACGAGTTCAGTTCTTTTTCATCTTCTCGCTGCGCAGGTTACTACTTTTTGAGTAGAAGCCAAGCTAGCTTATTGAAAATTAGATTCTAGCTCATCGCTACCTGTAGCCTTGTGATCGTCTCGATCGGAGCTGCGGGCTAGAAACGCTCGCCCTCCAAAGGCTGCGACGAGCTGTCGCCTCCCAAGGGAGGGGACCGCGGTGTTCACCGCTCGGACCCCAAGAGCTGGACCGGTTAAGAGCGGACGCTCCTGCACGTCAGTCGGTGAGATCGCTACCATTTTGTGCTATATATTCTCAAGCTAATGAGATAATTATGTCCAAGTTAGCCAAGTGTTTTCGCTCAAGCTAATTTGTTACTGTACTACTGAAGAGAGCGTCTCCGCTCCCCTCTCACTGCACACTTTTGGTTCCTTACCTGTTCCATCCTCCAGTTAGCTGAGTGTTCTCGCTCAGGCTAACTGTTACGACGCTGGTGAAGAGAGTGTCTTCGCTCCCCTCTCACGGCGCACAATTGGTTATTTTATTTAATCGTTTATTTGACAGGGACAATGCACTGTAATGAACACTTAAAACATTAAAATGTGTCAAGCGTAACAGTGCCAGATTTAGCTTTGAGCTACTTTCCATCCACAGTCCCTCAAATAAAACATTTAAGGAAACTACATTTTACAAACATGGTAAAAAACAAAATACATGATATGCAAAGAGTGGCAACAACATATAAAGTGCAATGCTCCATCCTCCAGTTAACTGAGTGCTCTCGCTCAAAGTTAACTTGCTACAGCGCTAGTGAAGAGAGTGTTTCCGCTCCCCTCTCACTGCACACAGTTGGTTTAATGCCCGTTCCATCCTTCAGTTAGCAGAGTGCTCTCGCTTAGGCTAACTCGCTACGGCGCTAGTGGAGAGAGTATTCCCGCTCTCCTCTCACGGCATAAACCCATTAACTGACTTCATTTTTCTCACCCCAGTTAGCAGAGTGCTCACGCTCACGCTAACTACTATTGTGCTCACTCCCCTCCACTGCATATTTGTTTCCTGGCCCAGTTATTTACAGTCAGCTGAGTGCTCTAGCTATCGCTATGTCTAACGGCTCTAACACCTGTATGGCTCCTCTTCAACCAGAGGATGGCCATGACCTTTGCCCCTCTTGTCTTGGCCTCGAGCATCTGAGGGAGGGCCTTTCGGAGGACCCGTGCATGAATTGCACCATCATGACTCGTGCGGTAAGAGCTGCTAGACTAGCCGAGGTTGAACTACTGACTGAGGGTGGCCTTCCCCCTGCACAGTCGACTCCAGCCCAACCTACCCATCCTAGGCGTTGGGCCGCAGAGGCTGCGGGTGCACCGCCCAAGAAGAGGACTAAGCCTGATAGGCTGTCCTCCAGGGTGGACCTACTCACTGCTGAGCTAGCCCAGATGAAGTCACTCCTCTTGGCTCTCCATTCTGGTGCCCGTACAGAGCACGCCGCTGCACCCGATCCACCCGATCCACCCGTGGCTGAGCTGGTTCTAGATGACGATGTGTTCTCGATGGCAGCTTCAGCCACTCAATTTAATGAGTATGACGGGGAGAGCCCATCCCATGCTTCTGGGCCTGGCTCCTGTACCTCAGTTCATGGATCCTCGGAGGAGGCAGATGACGGCTCCATGGGTACCGTCATTCGCATGGCACTGGCTCGCCAGCAGCTGGATGCACAGCAGCCCGAAACAGCGCTTGCCAGTGCGTTCTTTAGGCGCACTCCGGCACCCGCCACGTTTACTGTTCCTCCCTCTTGTGAGTATCTGAGGGAGTTACATGCATGCTGGAGGGACACTAAGGCTCTTTACAGTCTTACGTCCGATGGCCGAGCCTTGGCAGCCATGCAGGATGCGGCAAGAGTTGGCCTTGACCACACGCCGGCTGTTGAGCCTACCATTGCTTCCCTCATAGTTTCCCCTGACGAAGCTCTGAGGTCGGAGGCCAGGTGCCCTCTACTCCAATGTCGGGTCACTGATGACCTGTTCACTAAGGCTTACGATGCAGCGGCGCGCATGGGCCGTATAGGCAATTTCCTCTCTCACCTCATGCTCGCCCTCTCAGCTTCCCTGCAGCAGGATGTTCTCAGCGCTTCCTCTACCAGCCTCAGTGACGCCTCATTACAGGCGTTCGCTCTGATGTCTAGAGAGCTTGGTCTCCACTCTCGTCCAGACTTGTCGCCAGGTTTGGCTGGCACAGTCACCCTTATCAGAGACATGTAGGAGGACTCTCCGTGCTGTCCCAGTGGAGCCGGGGGAGCTGTTCGGTTCAGCTGCTGTACAGGTGCTCGAACGGACTGTCCAAGCTAGTCAGACCAGGCAACAGTTCTCAGCTCTTCACAGAGACATGCCCCCCCCCCCGGTAGGCCTAGAGGTTCCGCGTCTGCCTCCCGAGGCCGCTCCCATCCACCGGCTCACCCCGGTGCCCGCCATGGGCCTCAGCGCCCCACGAGGGGGCCGGCCCGCTACGGTCCTGTTAACTCGCCCCCAAGGCAGCCTCGGTATCCGGTGCCTAACCGTCGCCCCCCCCAGAGCCAGAGGCCGGGGGGCAAGGTACTGAGGGTCTGGGGCCGGCTGTCGGTTATTTCTCCCAGCAGCAGCTCAACTACTGGGTAGCTCAAGCTTCAGACCCCTGGGTAGTTTCCACCTTAACCCAAGGGTACAAGCTTCAGTTCCGACGCCGGCCCCCAGTCTTCAGCCGGGTCAAAATGACCACCATAAGCGACCCGGCAAAATAAATCGCCCTAAACCAGGAGCTGTCAGTCCTCCTTGCCAAGGGTGCAATCGAGCCTGTGGACCCCATCTCACAGCCCGGAGGCTTCTACTCGACCTACTTCCTGGTAAGGAAGAAAGGCGGTGGACTTCGCCCAATCCTCGATCAACAAGTTCCTAAAGATTTTACCTTTCCATGGGCTGAGCACAGCAGACGTTCTTCGTACCGTGGCCAGGGGGGAATGGTTCACGTCCGTCGACTTGAAGGACGCTTATTTTCATGTGCCTATTGTGCCTCATCACAGGCAGTTTCTTCGCTTTGCCTTCAGAGGACGTCATTTCCAGTTCAGGGTGCTCCCATTCGGACTCTCCCTCTCCCCAAGGGTGCAGTCTCAGGGTTGAAGATTCCGCCATACTTAGACGACTGGTTAATCTGTGCACCATCCCGGTTACAGTCGATCCAGGACACGGCTCTCCTTCTCTCTCATGTCGCCCGGATAGGCCTCAGGGTGAACATGGAGAAGAGTTGTCTGAACCCCTCTCAGAGCCTAACCTTCATTGGGGTGGCTCTGGACACAGTCACTCAACCAGCGAAGGCGGTGTTCTCGCCCCCACTCCTGGTAGACGTGCTGCTTCATTCTAGCAGCAGCCGACTGGATAAGCTGTCCTGCTAAAACTTCTTTATTTTTTTCCAGCTAGGTGAAGGCAGTGCTCTCGCTCCCGCTCCCTCTGCTGGTAACATGGGTGTAGTTACATCCCTTTTGTGTTCGGCGAGTAGGAGCGTTGCTCCACTCTTTCCGTTCAGCAGATAGCTGGTGAAGGCTGTGTTCTCGCACCCTGCTCCCGCCTACGCTGCATCTGGCATTCGTTATTAACTCAACCAGTGAGGGCGGTGTTCTCGCCCCCGCTCCTGGTAGACGCGCTGCTTCATTCTAGCAGCAGCTGCCTGGCTAAACTGCAACTCAACCAGTGAAGGCAGTGTTTATTAACCTGTTACGCACCATCCGCCCGGTACCGGGTGGATAAACGCGTCATTTGCAGGAAACAACGTCTAAGGAATCTTAATATTTAATAAAACTATGAATGTTTTATATCCATGTAACGGGAAGAAACTCAGCTAACTGATCTTTTTAATTTTTTTTTCCAAAAAAAAACCCCACAATGCTAGCACTCAGCCTCTGAATTAGCCACGAGCTAAAAAATGTAACCTAAAACGGCACTTAAACTCACAATAACTCCCTTATTACTTATCCTAGATGCACAGCCAACCAGTCGTTTTTGGTGTCCTGGAGACACTGAATCTAGTGGTGCCCACCTCAACACTCAGTGATAAACATTTGCGACGCTATAAACGAAAGCGTACATCATAACATGTGGAGCTAAGTAGCTAGAAACGCTAACATGGCTTACCTTGGTCAAAACTGGTCTTCAATGGCATTAAAACGATAAAAAAACGATGCTGCAGTTAATCCATAGGTTCATCCAATGTATCTGTGCCCTCTTTGAAATTATTTCTGATAATCCATAAGCAGTAAAACGGCTTTTTCGTTTCCAAATGTCAGAGCTAGAAATAGCTTCACTCTGCTTAACATTTACATGCGCGCAGCCCCCACCTTTTCTCTTCACAATGTGTGTGTGTGTGAGCCTCCCCCTTCGATTCTATTGGCTCTAACGGTCAGAAAGAGGTGTCAACCATCCAAATCGACCAAGGGGGGCCAGAGATATGGAAAAAAAAAATGTTTCACCCAAATCACCTCAAAGGTGGGGTGGTTTTGGCTAAACCTCTCTAAAAAGGTCAAATGTCACTTGTTTTGCATCAATCTTGATACAGGGTACTTATTATATGTTGTACTTTGGATTCCTAAAGCTTTTAGTCTACTAACCCATCATCCAAGGGTAGTTTTCACTATCTGTAAAAAATAATTTTTGGACGGACACTATAATTTACAGTTTTTTACTATGTAAAATCTGAATTTTCTTTCAAATAAAAAAGATTTATATTGATTCTGACACTTCTACATCCAACTCACAGATGTAACCTTGCTTTGATAAAAGAAATTATTCATATAACCCTTTTAGAAGTTAAGTTGTAGTCATTTGTTTTGGGCATGTCATTTTCGAGCCTGAAACATGAAAAACAGGCTTGGTGCTTAACAGGTTAAAGGAAAAGATCATTTTAAAATTGGCTTCATCCAATGTTCCCATTTCTGCTCTGGAAATGTATGCAAATAAGCACATTTGTATTTTAAAACTGGTAACAGGAAAGATAATTGCCTTCATGTAAGTAATCACCTTTAAAAGTGATATCTATTATTTAAAATATTTACACTATTCCCCTGTATTTCGCAGCACTGATCTAAACAGCGCTCTCTGGTGTAGAATCAGACACTCTGTCACCCCTCCATCCTCCCAGCCTCCCCCTCTGTTACTCTGTAAATACGTCACATGACTTCCTCTTTTGCTCGACACAGGAGAACAATATTTATTTTAGTATCTAGAATACCACAACTTTTAACCTCTGCACTTCTTACATCAGGAGATACTGTAGATGAAAATACAATTAGAGAATTAGTCAGAGGCCGCATAAAAAAAATACAATAATGTTTTAATATTTATAAAAACAATGTCTAAAAGAGAAAGATAACTTAAACATTTTTTAACTAAAAGCTATTTTCTGTGTGCAGTCTATGGGCAATAAAATAACAATAAAAAGCAACAACGTCTTTATAACATTAACACTATTGTCCTGTATTAGTGATAGCAGCCCAAACTGAAGGAGACATTTCATAAAGGTTTAAATATATAGTCTATGGTTATAACCCTTATTTAAATAACTTGTAACATTGGTTTCCACTGCTACAGTTGCTTGAGTTAAATTAATGTTGTAGGTTTTTTGTTCTGGTTTATTCTGATTTCTGTTCAGGAGTTTTGTCGCCTGTTGAAGACAGTGAAGGTGGATGTGGATTCTTCAGGCAGGAAGTGCAAAGAGAGGATGATGAAGGTCCTCATTGAAAGCCCTTTGTCTCCCTATGCTGGACATGGGTATGTATCACTGACAAATCTACGGTGGCCCTGAAGTGCAAGTCAAAACAGCATTTCAGGAAACACCACAGCATTTCACAAAACACCACAGCATTTCAGAAAACGCTACAGCATTTCACAAAACAACACAGCATTTCACAAAACACCACAGCATTTCAGAAAACACCACAGCATTTCACAAAATGCTACAGCATTTCAGAAAACGCCACAGCATTTCACAAAATGCTACAGCATTTCAGAAAACGCCACAGCATTTCACAAAACGCCACAGCATTTCACAAAACGCCACAGCATTTCACAAAACGCCACAGCATTTCAACTTATACGGAAAGGGTATTCCTTTAGGGAGAACACTTCTTGTTTGTGATTGGACAGAGCCAGCCAGAGAAGCACTGCTGTGATTGGTTGTTTTTGCTGCCAGTCAAGAAATGACTCTTCGTGATTGGTCAGCACCCGACAGCGCAACATGTCCCGAAACATCAGCCGTTAGCTGTTAGCACACAGAGCTCACAGCTCCTCATATCTGTTCAGAAACTGGTCAAAAGTGAACCTGTTAAGCCAGAGAGACCCCGGTACCGGGGCACTCCCGCAACATCTTGCAGGAAACGGTGTCTGAGGGCATGTTCATTGAATAAACTATGAATGTTTTATATCCATGTAACGGGAAGAAACTCATCTAACTGATCATTTTTATTTATTTTTCAAAATAAAACCCACAATGCTAACACTGAGCCTCTGAATTAGCAACGAGTGAAAAATGCTAACAGATTACTGCACCGAAATTCACTCACAAAACCTTATTATTTATCTTTTCTGCACATCCATGACATCTTTTCACATCGTGAGGTGACACAGAATCGATGGGTGCATACATTATCACTCCATGATACGAACTTGCGACTTTATAAACAAAAACAGACATCAAAACATGTGGCGCTAGGTAGCTAAAAACGCTAACATGGTTTACCTGTCTCGTAGTCTGGTCAAAAGTGGTCTTCAATGGCATTAAAACGATAAAAACGCTGCTGAAGTTAATCCATAGGTTAATCCAATGTGTCTGTGTCCCTTTGAAATGATTTCTGATAATCCATGAGCAATAAACCTGCTTTTCTGTTTCCAGATGTCAGAGCTAGAGTATTGTTTGTTTGTAGCCTTTATTTAACCAGGTTAAAAAATCCCATTGAGATCAACGATCTCTTTTTCAAGGGAGACCTGCGAGGGAGTATAGGTTCGCTCTGATGCAAAACTGCATGCGCGAAGCCCCCACCTTTTTTTTTTACCATGTGTGTGAGAGGGGAGATTCCCCTTCGATTCTATTGGCTCTAACGGTCAGAAAGAGATCGACCAATGGGTTCCAGAGAAACGGTAAAACCCCCATTTCCACCCAAATCACCTCAGAGGTGTAACCCTAACCCTTTTGCATCAATCTTGATACAGGGTACTTATTATATGTTATAAAGAATTTTTGGACGGACACTATAATTTACAGTTTTTTACTATGTTCAATCTGAATTTTCTTTAAAATAAAAAAAAAACTATATCATTTTGAAACGTTTATTACAATTAAATCATGGTAAAATATGTTCATTTTGTTGTAGTTGGTATCTACCAAAGTATTTGCATGGATATAAGCCCCGCCCGCTCTCCAGCGCGTCTTGTTTGAATGACAGGAGTAAACACAGCTGACAGCCGCGGTGAAACCTGAAACTCGAGCGATTAGAGCGATGCGAATATTCGGGGCTTATATCCATGTAAATACTATGGTAGACTACAACAAAATGAACATATTTTACCGTGATTTCATTGTAATACACGTTTCAAAATGATGCCGAAGTAACAACATACTGTTAGCAGTTAGTAAAAACCATGAATTAATGCTGTGACACATCTGCAGACAAGACAGCAGGCAAAAAACCTTTTAAAAGGCGTGTTTTCTGAATGGAGATCGGATCGATCAGGATAAACTAACCTGTAGCTGCTCCGTCCAAACTCACAACAACGGCATACAGACATAAATAAAGCAGCGACTGTATTCACCATGACACAGACAGTCTGTGGTTTGTTCATGTTTAACTTTTGTCCAGTTTCTGAACAGATATGAGGAGCTGTGAGCTCTGTGTGCTAACAGCTAACGGCTGATGTTTCGGGACATGTTGCGCTGTCGGGTGCTGACCAATCACGAAGCGTCATTTCTTGACTGGCAGCAAAAACAACCAATCACAGCAGTGCTTCTCTGGCTGGCTCTGTCCAATCACAAACAAGAAGTGTTCTCCCTAAAGGAATACCCTTTCCGTATAAGTTGAAATGCTGTAGTGTTTCCTGAAATGCTGTAGTGTTTCCTGAAATGCTGTGGTGTTTTGTGAAATGCTGTAGTGTTTTGTGAAATGCTGTGGTGTTTTCTCAAATGCTGTGGTGTTTTCTCAAATGCTGTGGTGTTTTCTCAAATGCTGTGGTGTTTTGTGAAATGCTGTAGTGTTTTCTGAAATGCTGTGGTGTTTTCTGAAATGCTGTTGCGTTTTCTAAAATGCTGTAGTGTTTTGTGAAATGCTGTGGTGTTTTCTGAAATGCTGTATCGTTTTCTGAAATGCTGTGGTGTTTTGTAAAATGCTGTGGTGTTTCCTGAAATGCTGTTTTGACTTGCACTTCAGGGCCACCGTACAAATCACTGCTGTAGAAATAAACTAGTTACCTGTACAACATGTCATCATTAAACTAATCAAAAGTAATGTTACCTGATTACTTTCCATTACTTTTGATTACCTGTATATCAAATGCAATACAGAGAAATACAAGAGAAAATAAATCTCGACCAAAAAGTGAAAACCATAAAGCTAATTCATTTAGCTCTATTTAATAAAACCATATGCAGTACTCTTGTTTAAATGTGTCCACTTACTGTATTTTAAAATAAATAGAGTAAAAGAAGCATTCAAGACTGGTTTCACTATGTGCCTTTAGACTTGTAATGTGTAAGCATGTGCTTTGTAATATACATGTATCATTACTTCAAAATGTATTGTAACAATTATTGTAATCCTGCTAGTAATCCCCATAAAAAAAATATAACCAGTAATTATATGTTACATCTTTTTATAAATGTATTTTGGTAATCTTATAAAGTATTCCTGTTGCATGTACTTGGTCCCCCCCAGGTCTGACTACACAATTCAAACCTTTATTTAACCAGATTGGTCCCATTGAGATCATAGATCTCTTTTTCAAGGGAGACCTGCAACCTACAATTTTCCTCATATTGTCTCTGTGTTCCTCTCCACCTCTCTGTCAGGCTGCAGGGTTTCGTGGTGAAGAGCTACGAGTCGTTACCAGAGCTGAGCGCAGCCTTCCAGGAACTCAACATGACAGAGATCTACCAGCAGATACTGCCATCTTTAAGTGGCTGACGGCACACAGGTTACCACGGTGATGGATCCTAAACTGGAAAAAAGATCTTTGAAAAGATTCAGACTGAGAAAGCAGGAACAGCAACCTGACTCTAGAAACATGAAGCACAGGAAGAGCTGACTGGACAGAATGTTCAATAAATGTAAAGCCTCCCCCCCAATACCAAACATGGTTTCATTACTGCTGATTGGTTGTGTGATGCTGTGAAGACAAATGACAGCAGATCTAAAGGTGAACATTTTCTTTGAAGAAAACTCCTCACACTCTGACCTGTATCTATAGTTGTTAGTGTCAAGAAACACCTTGCAAAATATATTTTCATGGAGGTCATTTTGTTCCTACTTTACAGACAGTAGCTTAGGCTTCCTACACAGTATGGAAAGTATGGAATTATATTTTAGCAGTGGTGGAAAAAGGAGGCAGATATTTTACTCACTCGTGAAAGTATAAAACCACATTGTAAAAATACTTTGTTACATATTACATATGACTAAAATTCAAAGTAATCAATATGTACAATTTGTATAATAACATATAAATTGTTGAATGATAACTACAGTATCAGTGTAACTCAAGTACTCTACTTGAGTATAATACTAAGGTGCTTGGGTATTTAAATGTTATTCTACTTTATATTTCTACTCCAATACAATTTGGAGGCACATATTTTACTTTTTTCTCAGTAAATGTTGTTGATACCTTTTAGTTACTTTGCAAATTAAAAAATCAACAAATAAATTACGATATAAAATGATTATAGATTCAGGGATGCAAACACACGTATGGTGAAAAAAGAGAGAACTATTCGAAGCAGAAAAAAACCAGCGTAATATACCATCTGACAAAGGCCTGTGCTATAATGCTTCAATTAACTGGCTATTCTTTATAATCAGTGGCGTTTTTATATGTACAAAAGTGGTGGGGCACAAAAAAGTTAGATGTCTATATATAAGCTTCTGCAGTGAGGTTCATGGCTGCTGAGGCACTGGCACTGACTATTCAGGTTTACAAATATTATATTTTGACCTAAACCAAAATATAATATTATTTTCAAAAGCTTTTTTTGTCTGATGCTTCGATTAATTCCCTCCTGTTACATTCAGGGTCAAATTGACCCATTTGAAAATCTACGAAAAATACTTTCAAGTATTTTTTTTGTATGAAACTTCTTCTACTTACCTTAATTAGTGCAATAAACAAGTAAAATGAAAATGGTTCATGTCATGCATTTGGAACCCCCCCCTACATGTCTATATCACAGAGATGGTATTCGGGTCAATCTGACCCGGCAGTGCAAGTGGAGGCTAAAAGGGGTCAGAAATGCACACACACGCACACGCACACCAGTGAAAGTGGAGGCTAGAAGGGGTCAGAGGGCTCAAATGGGATATACGGTATATATATCGTAATTTTCCACAGAGAGACAGACAGACAGAGACAGACAGAGAGAGAGAGAGAAACAGACAGACAGACAGAGAGAGAGAGAGAGAGAGAGACAGACAGAGACAGACAGACAGACAGACATATGTCCTCCAGGGGCACACCTCTCAAGGTCGCCCATGACGTGGAGACACTCCTGGTAGAGTGGCACTTTACTCTGGGTGGCAAGGGATGGTCATTCGCCTTGTATGCCTGGGCAATGACGTCCACGATCCAGTGGGACAAGCGCTGTTTTGAGAGCGCACAGCCCCTTCTAGGACCACCGTAACACAGAAAAAGCTGTTCAGACTGACGCATGCCTGCGGTATTCTGGACATAAGCTCTAAGGGCCCGCACCGGGCATAGGAGTCTTGACCTCTCTTCCCCCTCTCCTGATGGGGGGTCAAACCGTGCCAGCTGGATAGGCCGATTAAAATGAGAGCGTGCCAGCACCTTAGGGAGGAACCCTGTGTTCGGCCATAAGGTGACACCTGAGCCATCTGAGTTCCACCTCAGACACGAGCTGTTCACGGACAAGGCCTGAAGCTCACTTACACGCTTGCTGAGGTGATGGCAAGAGGGAAAGCAGTCTTAGCTGAGAGCCACTTCAGTTCTGCCTGTAACAAAGGTTCAACAGGAGGCGAGCATAGGGCATCCAGCAGCAAGGGCAGGTCCCATGTAGGGGCCCTTGGGATATTCGGGGGGCGAAGCCTCAGAGCTCCCCTTTAAAAAGAGGGATACCAGCCTATGGCTCCCCACTGTGCTGTTGTCAGCCCCTGCGTGTTGAGCTGATATAGCAGCCACATACACCCTGACGGTAACGGGACACCGGCCGTCGTCCAGGAGGGACTGCAGGAACTCAAGGGTCGTAGGTACCGAGCAATATACTGGGTCCTCATTTCGCCCTTGGCACCAGTAAAAAAAAAAACAGTTTCCACCTGTTTTCGTACTGCCTACGAGTAGATTGAGCCCTAGCATTTGAGAATAGTCTTCCTGACAGACTCTATGCAGTCGCTCAGCAGTGGGTCGGGCCCTCCAGTGGCCAGACCCACAGCTGGAGGCGGCAGGGGTTGGGGTGCCACATCCGACCCTCCAACTGAGACAAGAGGTCCTTCCTGTTGGGGAGACGCCAAGGCGTCCCACAGCAGAGTCTGTGCAGCAGATGGACAGGCCCGCGCCTAGCTGGGTTAAACAAGGAAGTTTAACAGGGCAGTTTAGCCAGGCAGCTGCTGCTAGAATGAAGCAGCGCGTCTACCAGGAGCGGGGGCGAGAACACCGCCCTCACTGGTTGAGTTAATAACGAATGCCAGATGCAGCGTAGGCGAGAACACAGCCTTCACCAGCTACCTGCTGAACGGAAAGAGTAGAGCAACGCTCCTACTCGCCGAACACAAAAGGGATGTAACTACACCCATGTTACCAGCAGAGGGAGCGGGAGCGAGAGCACTGCCTTCACCTAGCTGAAAAAAAAAGAAGTTTTAGCAGGACAGCCTATCCAGTCGGCTGCTGCTAGAATAAAGCATCACGTCTACCAGGAGTGGGGGCGAGAACACTGCTTTCGCTGGTTGAGTGACTGTGTCCAGAGCCACCCCAATGAAGGTTAGGCTCTGAAAGGGGTTCAGACAACTCTTCTCCATGTTCACCCTGAGGCCTAGCCGGGCGACATGAGAGAGAAGGAGAGCCGTGTCCTGGATCGTCTGTACCAACCAACTGTGTGCAGTGAAAGGGGAGCGGAAACACTCTTCACTAGCACTGTAGCAAGTTAACTTTGAGCGAGAGCACTCAGCTAACTGGAGGATGGAGCATTGCACTTTATATGTCGTTGCCACTCTTTGCATATTATGTATTTTGTTTTTTACCATGTTTGTAAAAAGTAATTTCCTTAAATGTTTTATGTGAGGGAATGGAAAATAGCTCAAAGCTAAATCTGGCACTGTTACGCTTGACACATTTAAATGTTTTAAGTGTTCATTACAGTGCATTGTCCCTGTCAAATAAACGATTAAATAAAATAACCAATTGTGCGCCGTGAGAGGGGAGCAAAGACACTCTCCTCACTAGCGCTGTAGCAAGTTAGCTTTGAGCGAGAGCACTCGGCTAACTGGAGGATAGAACAGGAACTAATTGTGAGCTGTGAGAGGGGAGCGAAGACACTCTCTTCACTAGCGCCGTAACAGTTAGCTGGAACGAAAACACTCAGCTGACTGGACGATATAACAGGTAAGGAAACAATGTATGCGGTGAGAGGGGGGCGGAGACGCTCCCTTCACTAGCGCCGTAACAGTTAGCTTGAACGAAAACACTCAGCTTAACTGGACGATAGAACAGGTAAGGAAACAAATGT
Organism: Trematomus bernacchii; assembly: GCF_902827165.1. NCBI lineage: Eukaryota > Metazoa > Chordata > Actinopteri > Perciformes > Nototheniidae > Trematomus > Trematomus bernacchii. The sequence continues at coordinate 2,040,241 of NW_022987332.1, read as the reverse complement.
ATGTAGTGAAAGGGGGGCGGAGACGCTCCCTTCACTAGCGCCGTAACAGTTAGCTTGAACGAAAACACTCAGCTAACTGGACGATAGAACAGGCAAGGAACCAAATGTATGCAGTGAAAGGGGGGCGGAGACGCTCCCTTCACTAGCGCAGTAACAAATTAGCGAGAGCCCTCGGCTAACTTGTACACAATTATCTCATTAGCTTGAGAATAGATAGCACAATCAGCGATAAATGGTAGCGATCTCACCGGCTGACGTGCAGGAGCGTCCACTCTTTACCGGTCCGGAGCTCCTGGGGTCCGAGCGGTGAACACCGCGGTCCCCTCCCTTGGGAGGGCGGACAGCTCGTCGCAGCCTTTGGAGGGCGAGCGTTTCTAGCCCGCAGCTCCGATTGAGACGATCGCAAGGCTACAGGTAGCGATGAGCTAGAATTTTCAATAAGCTAGCTTGGCTTCTACTCATAAAGTAGTAACCTGCGCAGCGAGAAGATGAAAAAGAACTGAACTCGTTGACAACACCGGAACTTATGCCTTCCGGGGTCATACGAGGTCACACGTGACTTTGTTGATATAAATATTCGACCTACGCATGCGCGAGACAGAAGATATCCAGTGCTAAAGCACCGCCTCTGGCGGTCAGTAAGGATGAAATAGAACTCATTGCTTTTTTGTCGAGGGAAGCCATGCGCAGCTTACTTCCTGGTTTTAGGACGCGTCACTGCAGCTCTCTCGTCTCCTCTTCACACACCACACTTTTCGTGGCACACGTACTTACAGCCAATCAGCTCTGAATTATGTGAGATGACGTATGGTGGGGATGGCAGCTCAGTGCCCCTATGGTCATTATTTTTTTGCCACACACATTAAATAGGAAAATACTCTGAGCATGCGCAGTGTAGTTTTTACAGTCACCGTTCACTTCACAGCGAGAGGGAGGGGCATGATCAGGTTTTGTCCCACATGGCTCTAAACAGCTCAATAGGCACACACTGTAGACACTAATTAGAAGAACACAGACTAAAACAGCAATGTACAGACGAATCAGATGATTAACCATGATCTTAAAATATATTTTATATATTTTTTTTTTAAATGTTTGCATTTTTTGTAATCATTATTTGTAATACTTTCTGCTGACACTAGGTGGGGCTGTGCCTGCCCCTAATGACCAGTCGCCACTGTTTATAATATACTCAGATCAATAGGAGACAGAGATGTTAAATTATAAATCAAGGGTTTTTATTATTATTTACACCAGGGGTGGGGAACCTTTTTCCTTTCAATTTTTACAACATCCTCCGAGGGCCGTACAAATTATTGAACTCAACCTCTGCTTAAAAATACTAAAATCACAGCCCATTCATTTCGCCTTTCTTTCATGCTGTGCAAAGAAAAAGCAACCTCTTAATCCAGATATTTTACCATGACTCGCACATGCAATTCATGCATGTGCACGGTTGTGGCATGACCACCAAAACAGAAAGATATGGACACAAGATGTGTGCAAATGTATTTAGTATCCTATCCATGTGGACATGATTTAAGTGGGGGGGGGGGACCTAACCTCCTCTAGGGGGGTCCGGGGGCATGCTCCCGCGGGAAGATTTTTTTTTAAATATTGAAGTTAAAAGCATCAATCTGGTGCACTTTGAGAGCAAAAAGAAGAGATCTATGGATACATCTTTCAACACCCATATGAAACAGAACTGTAAGCAGATTTTTCTTTTTGGATATTTTTCAAATCACTCAACTTTTAAACTCTATTCTTGTTATTTTTAACAACTTTTTTGTTACTGTCATATAGTATTTTATACCTGTTTTTCATTTAGTCTCTAATGTCTCATTAATAACTATAATGATCATATCAAGGTGTGCCTTAACCTCACTGAGCTGAGGTTATTTGAGCCTCTCAGGAGAGAGCTCTCTTCCACCTGGTTGTAGAAAAGCTCTTTAAATTCGTTAGCATAGCTAGCTAATGTTGGAGTAGAACACTTCTGCTACGCGCCATTCGTTGGATGAGGCTGGATCTCTATTAAATTAAGAAAGGAATTGAAAACACCGGAATCAAAGTTATAACAAATTATCTGAGTTTACTTCTAGTAGGAAACCAAACACATATACAAGTTATACAGAGTACTCGAGCACTCCGGACTTTCAGGTTTGTGATGCGATGCGGATAAATGCGTCAGGATCAAACCACTCATCAAACCAAAAAGAAATTGGACTTCAGGTTTGTGATGCGATGCGGACACAGTTATCAGGACCTGCCACTCACCAAACCAAAAAAGCATTTTTACACTCAAAGACATCAGTATTCATATCTGTCCTTGGGGCGGAGATGGGTCATCTCTTCCTTCCCACTTTTCTCCCAAGCGAATCAGAGAGCCCCTGGGGAGGAGCTGTTTAAACTGCTCACCTCCTCCAAGTGCCCTGATTGGCTGGATTCGCTTCTGGCCGAGGTCAATCAGAGTTCCGAACAGAGAGTGAGATCCCAAGCCACACCAGGTCAAAAGTCAATGTTTATCTTTACCTTATCTTACTCTACATTCCTTTCCCAGGGGATATTTTCACCTAAACTATCCTCCTTCAGACATTTAAACTCTTCTCCACCTATTTAACGATGTCTTTTAACGACTTAATGACGAAATCTGCTTTTAGGGGTGAAACCCAGGCAAGGTGTGTGTATACACAGAATCTCTGGATCAGTGAGTTTGGAAAGTAAGAATAACATTCCTATTCTATATATAATTACCCAAAACCGTTGTGATTACATAAAACAGTTCAAACAATACATGTTCACTAAAATACAATTCCAAATAATACATGTTTACTTCAATACAGTGTAGAATCATATCTTTTCACTTCAATCCCCCTTTTTGATCTCACCTCACGAGATCAACATATAGCACTTGAAACATTACCACTGTCAATTTTCTTCTTACTGTGTCTGTCCCAACATTTATATAAACCCATCAGAAGTTGGGATATAGAGCACTTTAAACCTTTAGGAACAGTCCACAACAACAACTTATTATGACAGTGGAGGGAGAATAAAATATGTCTAAAAAGCAAAGTCCTTGTCAGCTGAGTCATCTTTACTCTTCCCTCAATGGTGGAACTGATGAGTCTAACACACAGTGAGCAGATACAAGGCACACAACAACAACAACAACCACATGTCACTAAAATGGCAATAAAAGTAGCCACAGAAATTAGAAAAGACATTATCATACTTTTCCCTCTTTTGGTAACACATAGTTCTGTAGAATAAAAAATACCAATCCCTTAAATTATGGGATATAAAAATAAAGTTGAAAGTTCCTCCAAAAAATGCATTGTTCAGACAAAGTTCCACACCGGCTATATCAACCTGTTTCAGCGGGAAATGGAGTTCCCTGTGCCGTCTTGGTTTGCCACATCTTCGTCCCCCCAGCCCGCTGACGGCGGCTTCTGGGGTGCTTGCTAGAGAGATGTGGCCTGATTGTTCTCCCCCGGCCCGCTGATGGCGGCCTCCGGGTCGATGCTGGAGAGATGTCCCGATCCTCCTCCTCCGGCCCGCTGATGGCGGCTTCCGGGTCGACTGTTGGAGAGATGTCCTGATCCTCCTCCTCCGGTCTGCTGATGGCGCCTCCTGGGTCGACTGCCTTGACGAGAGCCAGATCTGTTCTGATGTCGTCTAGGGTCCTCGCGACGAGGGCCAACTCTTTCCTGATGTCGTCTAGGGTCCTCGCAGGTGTTTTTCCCGACCGCACACTGGCTCCAGTGGTACCAGTTGTCTCCCTTTCCATCTAGGCGGACGGCATGGGAGGTCCCCTCCAACCTGACGTAATCTGCTGTGTTGGCCTTGTGTTTCTCGGGTCCCCCTTTTGACGTCAGCAGCCTGTGTGGAGAAGTCTCATACCAAGCCCTTAAGTTGCTGGAAATATGGTTTTGAAATCATCTTTTCTACTTCTTTAGTGTTTATTGGCGGCACCAACTAGACTGGAGTGTGGACAAGAGACTATGCAGAAAATAATAAACAAAAAATAAGAATAAAAAAAAAAAAAAAAAAAAAAAAAAAAAAAAAAATAGAACAAAAATAAAAATAAAACAAAAATAACCAAAGCTAGATTATTTTAAATGTATCAATTTCTCTTAAACGCAACAAATAAAACAAAACAAAAAATACCAAAACTAGTATTTTAAATTGATACATTTCTCCTAAAAACGTAATAATCTCACATACATATTGTCTGATGTATATCCTATCCTTTTCCCCCTTTTACTGAAATAGAACGCCGTTAACGGTGTTCTTATTTTCAGAAATATCGAGCCTTATACATCAGTTATTTAATATCAGCTATATATTTACTATTACTATTACTTATATATCAGGCATTAAATGTCAGCCTTCTTCCACGATTGACCTCGTCTATATTATCTGACTTATATTGATACGTGTTCGTTTGTATTTATTTAATATACTGGGCAATCAGTGCTTTAATTCTAAATACGTAGTATTCAATTTTTTCAGAATGTTGTAGCACTCCCTGTTCGCCACCAGAGAGCAGCAGCTAACCACGAATGAAGTTGCCTCCACCCACTTGGCTTCATCAACTATTTGTCCCCTTGTGTCAATTATGCTTCTATTTCAATTATTACACAGATTTGACGTAAAAAATCACACAGAGTTTTTCATATATTCACACAGTACAGTCAGGCAAATTGTTATTGTGCGATGTTTATTTCAACAGATAGCGTGACTTCCAGAAGCAAGCTTCTACAATCTCCTCACGGTGATTGCGACTTCAGGTCAAGAGTTAAAAACTCAGTCAACAAAATCTCTTTATCGTCACGTTTAATGAGCCTGATTATCCCCACAACAGTTTTGTGATGAGATACGGTCGTTCCAAATAATTAGTTGGAGGTCGCGTCTCTCTCCTCCTCTATCACCCACCATATAACAATTACAGACATTTTATACATTTAAAGCACCACGAAAGGTAACCGCATTAATCACCCTCGTAGTCTTTAATAGAAGCACTGCAAAGTAACCGTATTAATCAATGTTATTTTGACTTACGGGGAATTTAACCTATACTTCTTTTACCGCCTTGCAGTCTTCGTATTTAGTGAGTGAAGGGCTGGGACTGACCTACCCGCCTCTCTCAAACACTATTTTTGCTCTAGATCCAGGACTGAATACCCTTCTCTAAGTACTTCCCCAATATCCCCAACTTGTAACATGTATTGTATTTCCCACCGTGACTAAGAACAGTGAGAACGCTGCTGACAACTCTAAAGTTTTAGTATAATCAATCACAGATTTTTGATATTCAAAACAGGTGTCTGCTCACCTTTTGTGTATAGCGCGCTTGCAGTTGTCAACAGTGTCTCTTTGTCCTCCCCCTGGACTGGATTCTGTCCCCTGGCTGTCGGCGTCCCTTTCTAGAGATCAGCTCACAAACGTCGGGAGTCACCACTTGTTGGAGTAGAACACTTCTGCTACGCGCCGTTCGTTGGATGAGGCTGGATCTCTATTAAATTAAGAAAGGAATTGAAAACACCGGAATCAAAGTTATAACAAATTATCTGAGTTTACTTCTAGTAGGAAACCAAACACATATACAAGTTATACAGAGTACTCGAGCACTCCGGACTTTCAGGTTTGTGATGCGATGCGGATAAATGCGTCAGGATCAAACCACTCATCAAACCAAAAAGAAATTGGACTTCAGGTTTGTGATGCGATGCGGACACAGTTATCAGGACCTGCCACTCACCAAACCAAAAAAGCATTTTTACACTCAAAGACATCAGTATTCATATCTGTCCTTGGGGCGGAGATGGGTCATCTCTTCCTTCCCACTTTTCTCCCAAGCGAATCAGAGAGCCCCTGGGGAGGAGCTGTTTAAACTGCTCACCTCCTCCAAGTGCCCTGATTGGCTGGATTCGCTTCTGGCCGAGGTCAATCAGAGTTCCGAACAGAGAGTGAGATCCCAAGCCACACCAGGTCAAAAGTCAATGTTTATCTTTACCTTATCTTACTCTACATTCCTTTCCCAGGGGATATTTTCACCTAAACTATCCTCCTTCAGACATTTAAACTCTTCTCCACCTATTTAACGATGTCTTTTAACGACTTAATGACGACATCTGCTTTTAGGGGTGAAACCCAGGCAAGGTGTGTGTATACACAGAATCTCTGGATCAGTGAGTTTGGAAAGTAAGAATAACATTCCTATTCTATATATAATTACCCAAAACCGTTGTGATTACATAAAACAGTTCAAACAATACATGTTCACTAAAATACAATTCCAAATAATACATGTTTACTTCAATACAGTGTAGAATCATATCTTTTCACTTCACTAACCAGATGCTAATAACAACAGATCGCCACTGGGCTTACAACTAAAGACAGAGGGTGTTTCTCAATCGCGAGTAAAGCTGCTTCAGAGCCACTATTTCAAGCATACTACGTCATCGAGTGCCGCCGAAGTACTGTTCCAATCTCCAGCATACTTGGAAATCTACCGAGCCCGGCGTACTCCGTTTGGAGAAATATCAAGGCTGCACATGAGTAGACTCCGCGGTCTTAAAATCCCCACAATGCTTTGCGCACGGACCAATTTCCCCAAATCTGTGGCGGAAGATGTAAGGCGGGGGCCTCTCATATGACGCACACCTGCACACTTGCTAGCGTGTTCCACACTTCGTTTTCCGAATGCCAGGAAGTATTCTTGACTCGCTTCTGAAGCAGGATGCTCGGCAGACATGTGCTACCAAGCAAGCGTACTCGCGATTGGGAAACACCCACAGCCACGCAAACACTGCAGCATGTGTACGGCTCCTTATGGGTACTGCAATATTTGAAGAGCTGGAGCGGCGTTCCGGTGCTCTCCGTCAGCACTCTAGTCTACACTCCTTACATACCTTTCAGACGAGACATATACCACGTGAAGACACGTTACGCTCATGTTGTGTTCAAGGAACCTGTCCTTGGCCAGGAAAAACAGGCACTCGCTTGTTTAATTATTTTGCGGTCTAAATGTCTTCTTCTTTTTTGAAGTGAGAAGTTGTCCATCAGTCGGACTGACGGACGGACTCCCCGGTTGTGTGTTTCTCAATAGAAATATGTATGGCCCATGTCAAACGTTGCACGTGTGTGCCTTGATGAAATTATTAGCTCATATTTTACATATAACGAGACCTTTTGTCAAAATCGAGTTTTAGGGGCTTCATTATTTTAATATTGTGCTGAGTATTAGGATTATAGTTGTATATAATGTAGTTTAATGGAAGGTGAGAGGCCAGGGTCAAGCGGACTCTGAGGTTTTGTTAGAAATTAAAATCAATGTTTTATAGCATAATTTAGTCTTGTAGTGATCACTGATTCATACACTGGGGTTACATAATTCAATCCAGGAACTACAGGTTGGGGGTATTGTTTCGCACGGACACATATCTTGACGGTACCTCCGGGGTACCTACTGTGTGTGTGTCTCTTGCACTTTCTCTTCTCTTCTGCGGCTTCGACCCGACAGCATGTCAGTTTCTGCTCCCCAATAAAGTGAGATTTGCACCTCCGATGCACCGCCTCCGTCTCCCTTCTCTCGGCACTACAGTCTAAAACATACCGTCAGTTTAAAAGCTGTTTTATTCTGAAAAACCCGGAAGTTCTCATAAAATCTCAATGCCAAGCTTTTATTCTGAAAATCTTTCATCTCCGGTTCATGTGAATGTAAAGTGAAAATGACACGGAACACCAAAACCTACTGATCTTAACACTACACCAGTCGAGATATTATAATTGCTGAATATTAAATGAAGGTACAGTTTATTCTAATAAATTCCAATAGAGTGGCGAAGTCACGCCCACTTACTTCCGGGTAATGGGACCTTATTTCGGAAAAATTATGCATTGAAGTCAATGGGGAGAGAAAACTTATCTTTCGATCCCGTTTGAATTGTGCCATGAATTACACATATGATGTTTGTCAATCTTAAAAAAATCATTTCCATGTCAAAAAAGTCACAGTTTGTCGTAAAACTGTTGAAATATAAGACTATGAAAAATACGTAACTAGAAAGACTACAAATCCCAGAGTCGCGTAAGTGATGTCACAATTGTTTTCCTCCACCATTCAGATACCTAAGATCAGCGCAATATAGATATAATCTATCTATATGGCGCTGGCTAAGATAAGATAACTGTGTGCTTAGTACCAGGTTGTTATTATACCAGCAATGGGTCTTGCTCGTTCTTTTGCTTCCCGTCTGATGAAACGACCAGGAGTGGCTTGATCAAGTTAGCTACCTAGCTAGTAGCTAGCACGTTAGTTAGCATTACAGCCTTGTCATTTTTATTAGCCTTAACATGAAGTAACATTAAGTCACCCAAAATGTTAAACAGTAAGAGTAGTAGTCATATTTCGTGAACCCTTTGAATAGTACTGTCACCGGTGTGATCATTCTATAATACACCATTTAAGCCCGGGGGAGAAATGCTAACGCTAACGTTAGCATCGGCGATCTTCTCTACTTCATGCTATCTGCACAAATGGTTGACATTAAACATTAAAACGACCAGGCAGTTCAGAGAGAATCAAAGGAAGGCAGGCAGGCAGCTTTGCATGACATTCTTCAGGACATGTTTCATTGTGGTGATAGTGAGGATAGTAAATCGTTTTGTTGACAAGACAGTAGTGACGGCCATCTTGGTGACGTCACGTGTGTTGTTGACCAGAGATGTAGTTCATTGAGCGTTTCACACAAACAAATGTGTTACTTCACAGTTTTACGACAATTTTTTTTTTTTTTGACTTGCAAAATTATCTTTTAAATTGACAAACATCATATGTGTAATTCGTGGCACAATTCAAACGGGATCGAAAGATAATCTTTCTCTCTCCATTGAATTCAATACATAATTTTTCCGAAATAAGGTCCCATGGAGGTCCACCGGAAGGGGAGGGACTTTGCCACTCTATATGGTCTAGCTGCGGCCGCGGCAAGTACACAACACTACACGACACGCCCACTACACGACACGCCCACCTGACACGACACTACGGTGGCTGAGAGACAATTGCCGGTTTAGTGATCTCTCCAGTGTGCTGGGCAGTGTGGCGGCGGAGGGAGCCGAGGGCACCACCGGAGGAGAGGCGAGCGATGACAGCAGCATCACCGTGGTGCAGCTCCCCGCACAGACTGAGGGGACTTGTTACACGGAGCCCATCACCGGGGAAGCCTGCGGCGGGAGAAGGCGGTCTGCTCGGCCTGCCCTTGGCTCTGGGGTCCCTCCTTAAAAAAAGTCTCATCATACTTAATCCTAGACAGTAGCACATGGTATATATTGTACGACTTTGTCAATTTTTTAATGTTGATATGTATTCGCTCATAGCCTACTGTGCCTTTCACGCAGACAATACAAGTGCATTTTGAAATGACAAATAGGTTTATGTTTCAAGTTTATTTGCATTAAAAACGTGTTTTTAAACCCTTCTGTTCAAATTTGATATTTTGTTTCTTAAAAGATTCAATCTTTAAAAACATGCTGTTTGCCATTTTTAAAGTTTGATGGAAGAAATTAAAATATAGGTCACTGACGTGGAGCTTTAGGCCTGCAATGCTTTCATAAAAAATGTTGGTGTTGTTTCAGTTTTGAGTGAATATGGATGTTAAATTCACAAATGAGTATGAATAATCTTGAACAAGAACAGGATCTTGAGCCATGATGTTTTTAAAGTACAGAAACATTCAGAATGCATGACGATTCCTTCAAAGGTTTTGTAATAGACCCCTAGTACTTTTAATTTATAAAGTAATAATACATGTGAATGATTGAGCTCATTAGTGGCCTGACTGGCCCTCCTAATTTGGTCCTTAATGACCCCATGATGTGATTATGTATATCTTAAAACTAGGGCTGTCAGTCGATTAAAATATTTAATCGCGATTAATCGCAAATTAATCGCACATTTTTTATCTGTTCTAAATGTACCTTAGAGGGATATCTTTCAAGTTTTTAATACTCTTATCAACATATGAGTGGACAAATATGCTTTATATGTTTGTTTATTATCATTTGAACAATGACAAATATTCTCATGAATATTAAACACAACAACCTCTGAACATTACAAATATTCGCCTCAATTCAACCTGGAACCTCTCTCATACAATAATACTGTGTGTGTGTGTGTGTGTGTGTGTGTGTGTGTGTGTGTGTGTGTGTGTGTGTGTGTGTGTGTGTGTGTGTGTGTGTGTGTGTGTGTGTGTGTGTGTGTGTGTGTGTGTGTGTGTGGTGTGTGTGTGTGTGTGTGTGTGTGTGTGTGTGTGTGTGTGTGTGTGTGTGTGTGTGTGTGTGTGTGTGTGGACACTGTGATGGATCGTTGGAGCTATGTGCAGCTCAAGGCATATATGCTCGAATGGGAGCTGCCTGGACGCTGCAATCATGTTGCGCGTACTATCCGTGCTGAGTGTGCTGACTTTTCGTACAATGTCCCACTGTCTGGCTACCTGCATAAAGTCAAGTGCTCGGCGCAGTTGTCGGCGAAATGTCATTGAAACAGCTCCTTATATCCGTTAGCGCAGCTAGCTAGCACCAGATGCTAACAACAACAACACGTAAGGTGTGCCTCGCTCGCGCGAGTCGCGCCACACATACACACTCCCTCCCGGTCCTCCCGATGGCCAGTCCGGGCCTGCCAGTGAGCGTGGAAGTGTGGTCTGCCACAAGCGGGCAGCAGGAGCAGTGTTGCCAACTCCATAGTAAGGAAAGTAGCTATTGGCTGTCCGAAAAGTTGCCAAAAGTCCCTAAATGACGTCATCGCCTAATTTGCATATCATGTAATGGCGGTAAAAAAACGTTCCACCCCCTTCAAGGATCAAAACTTGAAACCACCAGAGTAAATCCAGACGACAGTAGATCAGAAATGTCTCTATTAGAAAAAGTAGAAAGTAGAAATTGTTTTAGTAGTTTTTAGTAGAAATCTCCCTTACAATAAAGGCAGTATAGTATGCCCGTGTGTCATCTCCAATAAATGGCTTCAACCATCCTTTAAACTCAGGGTTTGATTCCCACTCCTTTCTGTACTTTTGTGAATAGGCTACAGTTTAGACTGTGACATGATGACCTATGTGGATGTTTAGCTTGTCACAGAGGCACACACACAGTGGACGAGGTGATTAAGTGACTGAGGCTGTGTGAGTCAAAGCAAAGGAAAGGCAGTTATTTATTATAGTGTGACAGTGACAGTGAAGAAACATTTACATTTTACATTTAAATCCCGCTCATGCACAATTCATTTGCTGTCTCGACGCGGGAGAGTGTGGCTGTCTCCTCTCTGCTCTGACTGCAGCTGAGCTGCTGCGGGAGGCAACTGTGAGTCTGAGCGCCTGTGAGTACTATGGGAGGGCAGAGGGGCTCACGGCAGCACCCGCGGCTCGTTAACTGCTGAACAATATTTGAGTCTCCAAACACCAGAAAAGTCCCTAATAACACCATTACAAGTCGTTAAATTAGTCGTTAGTCGCTTTTGACAAAAATAAGTAGCCGGAGGGTTTGGAAAGCCGCCGAATTTAACGAGAAAGTCGCCAAGTTGGCAACACTGAGCAGGAGCGGGGCTGTCAGCATCAGCTTGTCGATGGTATTTTACACTCGATGCGCTCTGAAACTACGGCGGCCGAGGACAAAAAATACACATGCGTTAATCGCGTTAAAATAATTAGTGGCGTTAATTTTTTTTTGCGTTAACGCGTTATTAACGCGTTAACTTGACAGCCCTACTTAAAACCTTTAACAACTATATTTAGATGTTCACAAATATCTAAATTTATGTATAAATACATGTGTAGCAGTTAGACAAACATAATTAATAGATTATCTCATTAATACCTATTTATATATTAAAAAAAAGTTTACTAAACCACCGTTTGTTGACAAAATAATTTGGGTTGAAAGTTATACTGTTGTGTCTCAAACGGATAGACTAGGTTATTAATTTATTTGCCTAATACTTGCTTAAAATGCTACAATAACATTTGCAATTCGTTTTTAATCTGCCATGTATGGTAATGTCTCTCAGCCACCGTAGTGTCGTGTCAGGTGGGCGTGTCGTGTAGGGGGCGTGTCGTGTAATGTCGTGTACTTGCCGCGGCCGCAGCTAGACTATATTGAACTTTTGAGAGAGCGAAACGTCACAGATTACCCGGCATACCTGAGAAGTACCCGTATGTGCGCTCATAGCGCATGCGCAACTTTAACCATGCCCCCCAAAATGCTCGTTCACATCAAGCACGTCAATTTGCGTACAGGTAACAGCACCGCACGTTCATGACAGCATGGTAATGGTTTGTTATTATGATAGATTTGATATTAACGAGGCGGCAGTTAGCAGCTAGCGGTTAGCTAGTAATTATGCTAATTTACACATCAATCGTTATGTACTTTTATATTATGCTGTAACAGGATCTAGTGATATCCAAGCAACAGAGCTTCATTTAGCATGAAAGAATTATTGCACTGTATATATATATATATATATATATGTATATATATACAGTGCAATAAGCATCTTAGTGCAATAAGAAGCTACAGTGACGTTAATCTACGTTGGTAATATTAACTTTATTTAATACAACATTTACGGTACAAGATGTAATCATACAGCCCATGTAGTATAATATTTTACAAATGATGAATTACAGCAAACATGTGCAATATATCCATTATTACAGCTCCGTGGGCTGGCAGTAAGGCGATATGGGTCCGTTCTTATTGTGCATCCATGGGTAAAGATAAACGCATGTAGTGCTGAACACGTAACATGAACGTGCCGGCGCACTTCCTGGGGGCTTGGTCCAAGCCCCCAGGAAGTGCGCCGGACTCAGATGAAAATATTCGTGCTGGCCAAACGGCGGGACTACACTTCCTTTTGGTTGCCAGGCCCGGAAACACTTTTTCCCATTGACTTACATGGGGAAAGAGTGGTCTGTAAATCGTTGGATAATTTTTTTTAAACTAAATAAACTACCCAGTATGAACACTTGTATAGCCCTTATTAAAAACATTCGTTCCTCAAGTTGTAAAAATGTGCTAACAACGTTATTCTGTGAGTTATTTCCCTCTGCATTATGAACGCGCATCTAACCCACGGGACCGCGCCGCCCGGCACGTTCATGTTACGTGTTCAGCACTACATGCGTTTATCTTTACCCATGGATGCACAATAAGAACGGACCCATATCGCCTTACTGCCAGCCCACGGAGCTGTAATAATGGATATATTGCACATGTTTGCTGTAATTCATCATTTGTAAAATATTATACTACATGGGCTGTATGATTAAATCTCGTCCCTGTACAGTAGCTTCTTATTGCACTAAGAAGCTTATTGCACTGTATATATATATATATATACATACATATACATATATATATATATATATACAGTGCAATAATTCTTTCATGCTAAATTAAGCTGTTGCTTGGATATCACTAGATCCTGTTACAGCGTAATATAAAAGTACATAACGATTGATGTGTAAATTAGCATAATTACTAGCTAACCGCTAGCTGCTAACTGCCGCCTCGTTAATATCAAATCTATCATAATAACAACCCATTACCATGCTGTCATGAACGTGCGGTGCTGTTACGTGTACGCAAATTGACGTGCTTGATGTGAACGAGCATTTTGGGGGGCATGGTTAAAGTTGCGCATGCGCTATGAACGTACATACGGGTACTTCTCAGGCATGCCGGGTAATCTGTGACGTTTCGCTCTCTCAAAAGTTGGGCCATTTTATCATCATGCGCGAATCATGGATGTATAATAAGAACTGGATACAGCGTGGGAGGCGGGGCCTCATTCATTCCTATGAGAGTTGCTCATTCGCGCATGATGATAAAATGGCCCAACTTTTGAGAGAGCGAAACGTCACAGATTACCCGGCATGCCTGAGAAGTACCCGTATGTGCGCTCATAGCGCATGCGCAACTTTAACCATGCCCCCCAAAATGCTCGTTCACATCAAGCACGTCAATTCGCGTACACGTAACAGCACCACACGTTCATGACAGCATGGTAATGGTTTGTTATTATGATAGATTTGATATTAACGAGGCGGCAGTTAGCAGCTAGCGGTTAGCTAGTAATTATGCTAATTTAATTTACACATCAATCGTTATGTACTTTTATATTACGCTGTAACAGGATCTAGTGATATCCAAGCAACAGAGCTTCATTTAGCATGAAAGAATTATTGCACTGTATATATATATATATATATATGTATATATATATACAGTGCAATAAGCTTCTTAGTGCAATAAGAAGCTACAGTGACGTTAATCTACGTCGGTAATATTAACTTTATTTAATACAACATTTACGGTACAAGATTTAATCATACAGCCCATGTAGTATAATATTTTACAAATGATGAATTACAGCAAACATGTGCAATATATTCATTATTACAGCTCCGTGGGCTGGCAGTAAGGCGATATGGGACGGGTCCGTTCTTATTGTACATCCATGGGTAAAGATAAACGCATGTACTAGTGCTGAACACGTAACATGAACGTGCCGGGCGGCGCGGTCCCGTGGGTTAGATGCGCGTTCATAATGCAGAGGGAAATAACTCTCAGAATAACGTTATTAGCACATTTTTACAACTTGAGGAACGAATGTTTTTAATAAGGGCTATACAAGTGTTCATACTGGGTAGTTTATTTAGTTTAAAAAAAATTATCCAACGATTTACAGACCACTCTTTCCCCATGTAAGTCAATGGGAAAAAGTGTTTCCGGGCCTGGCAACCAAAAGGAAGTGTAGTACTGCCGTTTGGCCAGCACGAATATTTTCATCAGAGTCCGGCGCACTTCCTGGGGGCTTGGCGCGAATGAGCAACTCTCATAGGAATGAATGAGGCCCCGCCTCCCACGCTGTATCCAGTTCTTATTATACATCCATGAGCTGGACCCTTCTCATAAATTCTGTTGACAGAAGTAGGTAGAGATGACGACTTCCGGGACTACAGTAAATGAGAACTGCCGTAAATGAGAACTGCTGAAAAGCACTTCTGGTATTACTAAAGTTTCTATTTACAGCCGTTATAATGCATTAAATAAAAAGTCATGAAAGAGAGTATGAGGAGAAGAGGTGTGTGGAGTTATGCAATGAATGTACAACGTCTGAATCCTCTGTTATGCGCGATAACGGACATTGAAGACGACCCCCAGCAACGCGAACCAGCCCTCGAGGAGGAGCCTACGGGGGGATATCAAGCCCCCAGGAAGTGCGCCGGACTCAGATGAAAATATTCGTGCTGGCCAAACGGCGGGACTACACTTCCTTTTGGTTGCCAGGCCCGGAAACACTTTTTCCCATTGACTTACATCATGGATGTATAATAAGAACTGGATACAGCGTGGGAGGCGGGGCCTCATTCATTCCTATGAGAGTTGCTCATTCGCGCATGATGATAAAATGGCCCAACTATTGAGAGAGCGAAACGTCACAGATTACCCGGCATGCCTGAGAAGTACCCGTATGTGCGCTCATAGCGCATGCGCAACTTTAACCATGCCCCCCAAAATGCTCGTTCACATCAAACACGTCAATTTGCGTACACGTAACAGCACCGCACGTTCATGACAGCATGGTAATGTTTGTTATGATAGATTTGATATTAACGAGGCGGCAGTTAGCAGCTAGCGGTTAGCTAGTAATTATGCTAATTTACACATCAATCGTTATGTACTTTTATATTACGCTGTAACAGGATCTAGTGATATCCAAGCAACAGAGCTTCATTTAGCATGAAAGAATTATTGCACTGTATATATATATATATATATATATATATATATATATACACAGTGCAATAAGAAGCTACAGGGACGTTAATCTACGTCGGTAATATTAACTTTATTTAATACAACATTTACGGTACAAGATTTAATAATACAGCCCATGTAGTATAATATTTTACAAATGATGAATTACAGTAAACATGTGCAATATATCCATTATTACAGCTCCGTGGGCTGACAGTAAGGCCATATGGGTCCGTTCTTATTGTGCATCCATGGGTAAAGATAAACGCATGTAGTGCTGAACACGTAACATGAACGTGCCGGGAGGCGCGGTCCCGTGGGTTAGATGCGCGTTCATAATGCAGAGGGAAATAACTCTCAGAATAACGTTATTAGCACATTTTACAACTTGAGGAACGAATGTTTTTAATAAGGGCTATACAAGTGTTCATACTGGGTAGTTTATTTAGTTTAAAAAAAATTATCCAACGATTTACAGACCACTCTTTCCCCATGTAAGTCAATGGGAAAAAGTGTTTCCGGGCCTGGCAACCAAAAGGAAGTGTAGTACCGCCGTGTGGCCAGCACGAATATTTTCATCAGAGTCCGGCGCACTTCCTGGGGGCTTGACTTACATGGGGAAAGAGTGGTCTGTAAATCGTTGGATAATTTTTTTTAAACTAAGTAAACTACCCAGTATGAACACTTGTATAGCCCTTATTAAAAACATTCGTTCCTCAAGTTGTAAAAATGTGCTAATAACGTTATTCTGAGAGTTATTTCCCTCTGCATTATGAACGCGCATCTAACCCACGGGACCGCGCCGCCCGGCACGTTCATGTTACGTGTTCAGCACTACATGCTTTTATCTTTACCCATGGATGCACAATAAGAATGGACCCATATCGCCTTACTGCCAGCCCACGGAGCTGTAATAATGGATATATTGCACATGTTTGCTGTAATTCATCATTTGTAAAATATTATACTACATGGGCTGTATGATTAAATCTTGTACCGTAAATGTTGTATTAAATAAAGTTAATATTACCGACGTAGATTAACGTCCCTGTAGCTTCTTATTGCACTAAGAAGCTTATTGCACTGTATATATATATACATATATATATATATATATATACAGTGCAATAATTCTTTCATGCTAAATGAAGCTCTGTTGCTTGGATATCACTAGATCCTGTACATAAAAGTACATAACGATTGATGTGTAAATTAGCATAATTACTAGCTAACCGCTAGCTGCTAACTGCCGCCTCGTTAATATCAAATCTATCATAATAACAAACCATTACCATGCTGTCATGAACGTGCGGTGCTGTTACGTGTACGCAAATTGACGTGCTTGATGTGAACGAGCATTTTGGGGGGCATGGTTAAAGTTGCGCATGCGCTATGAGCGCACATACGGGTACTTCTCAGGCATGCCGGGTAATCTGTGACGTTTCGCTCTCTCAAAAGTTGGGCCATTTTATCATCACGCGCGAATGAGCAACTCTCATAGGAATGAATGAGGCCCCGCCTCCCACGCTGTATCCAGTTCTTATTATACATCCATGGTTTATTCTCCTTGGTGGGGGCCGAGGGAACCGGTGTAGGTACCATGGGTGTTTCTCAATCGCGAGTAAAGCTGCTTCAGAGCCACTATTTCAAGCATACTACGTCATCGAGTGCCGCCGAAGTACTGTTCCAATCTCCAGCATACTTGGAAATCTACCGAGCCCGGCGTACTCCGTTTGGAGAAATATCGAGGCTGCACATGAGTAGACTCCGCGGTCTTAAAATCCCCACAATGCTTTGCGCACGGACCAATTTCCCCAAATCTGTGGCGGAAGATGTAAGGCGGGGCCTCTCATATGACGCACACCTGCACACTTGCTAGCCTGTTCCACTCTTCGTTTTCCGAATGCCAGGAAGTATTCTTGCCTTGCTTCTGAAGCAAGATGCTCGGCAGACATGTGCTACCAAGCAAGCATTGAGAAACACCCCATATGTGTTCGGCCTACCAGATGTGTTCGGGGTCCCTTACGCTTACCAATGACGTCACGCATTGGCTGTACGGTAACCCAAGAGGACATTTTACACGGTGTTGGAGTAGAATACCTCTGCTACGCGCCGTTCGTTGGATGAGGCTGGATCTCTATTAAATTAAGAAAGGAATTGAAAACACCGGAATCAAAGTTATAACAAATTATCTGAGTTTACTTCTAGTAGGAAACCAAACACATATACAAGTTATACAGAGTACTCGAGTACCCCGGACTTTTTAGATTCGTGATGCGATGCGGCCAAAATGTATCGGGATCAAACCACCCATCGAACGAGAAGAGAGTGCCTTCTGTCAATGGTGCGATGCGGATACAGATTAACGGAGTCAACCAACTCACCAAACCCAAAAAGCATTTTTACACACACAAACAACAGTATTTCTATCTACTTTTGGGGCGGAGATTTGTCGATTCTTCCTTCCCACTTTTCTCCCAAGCGAACCAGAGAACGCCTGGGGAGGAGCTGTTTAGACTGCTAACCTCCCCCAAGTGTCCTGATTGGCTGGATTCGCTTCTGGCCGAGGTCAATCAGAGTTTCGAACAGAGTGAGACCCCAAACCACACTAGGTCAAAAGTCAATGTTTATCTTTACCTTATCTTACTGCTACATTCCTTCCCAGGGGATCTTTTCCTATTTTACGATGTCTTTAACGACTTAGAAACAGCATCTGGCTCTTAGTGGTGATAAGGATCAATGTTGGTGTATGAAACACAGAATCTCTGGGCCAGTGAATTTAAAAGTGAGAATAACATTCTTTTTCTAAGTGATTATACATACAACAGTTCAAACAATACATGTTTACTTCAATACAGTGTAGAATCATATCTTCTTACTTCAACGGTCAAATTCCGAATGTATTGAAACTCCAGACTCAACGTAAGAGCTTGAGCCTCTTCGGGGGGTGCTAACATTTAAACATACACTTCATTCTTTACTTTGTCCGTTATTATATGTAGAAGATATTACTTTTTTCTCCGTCATGTTGTTTCCATAGCAACAACTTCAAAATAAAAGCATCTAAATAGATTTGTGTTCTACACACCAAAATACGTTATTTGAACACCCCTCTCGATCGATTTACAAGAAAAAATAGTATGATATACATTTTTCAACACAGAATCATTTACCAAATTACACCATATCCAATCATTTTACGAGTCAGAAAATGCTATCTGTTCATTGCAGTTATTGTTTATTGAATTAGATTACCATGAGCTCAACATAATTATGTAGAGTACAAGTCCACAGCCAATAAAATATTATTTGCATATCATTTTATTTATAAATATGGAATTATGGAATTCTAACACTGGAATTTGTTATTATTTACTATAACTTTATTATATTATTCGGGTACAGCCCTATTGTACCCGAATATCCGAATATTCGTTCGTTGGAGTACTATTCGGGTTTCAATTTCGTTCTTCAGATATTCGTTTTGTTTGTTTTTTCCCCGTTTTTTTTAAAATTGAATTTATTGAAATCTCCAATATCAACGTAAGAGCTTGTGCCTCTTCGGGGGGTGCTAACACTTAACCATAAACGTTATCGTTTACTTTCTCCGTCTTTATATGTAGATATTACTTTTCTCCGTTAATCTCTGTCACGTTGTTTCCAAAGCAACAACAACTTCCTGTCAACTGCGCTAACTCTCCTTCAAAATAAAAGCATGTCCATAAATAGGAAGCCAAGCCAAATTACACTTAAGACGTATACAACTGCAACGAAAGTAACAAACACAATGCGATATCCTTTTAAATTTCAAAGAACACAAATTGGGTTACATTAACAAATAACTATAAAACAACAATACTGTAGAATAACTAAATGAATGCCGTGAATACACCGAAATACACGTGTTGAAGCGGTTCGCTGCTGATTACTACGATTACCGTACAGCCAATCACAATGCGTGACGTCATTGGTAAGCGACGGACCCCGAACACATATGGGCCCGTTCTCATGTCTTCAAATGTCCCTCCTCGACTCCCCTCCTCGACTCCTATCCTCGAGACTTAGTCCCGCCCACAGGAGATGCGAGCGGAGGAGCCGAGGAGGGGAACCGAGGAGAGAGGAGGGGAAGCAGCAGGCGGTTAGAGAAATGAGAACTCCTCTCCTCTGAGCGGTCATTTTAAAGAGACGTCCATTAATGATGACAGGAGGCACAGCAGCCCTCTGTCTGATGGACAGATGTGTTCTTGACGACTTATATATTTACTTTTAATTCATTCACAGTGCGGTATAATGAGACAATAACAGGCTACAGATGCGGACATACACACAGACACACAGACACACACACACACACACACATACACACACACACACACACACACACACACATATATGTATATATTTATATAAATATATACAATTTCAGAATCAAACAGAGCACTCTCATAATAACGTAACACTATCAGAGACTGGATATATCCCCTCTCCCCTCTCTGGTCGCTACAATGAGGGAAATAAATGACGGGCCAAAAGTTTTATTTACAAGTATTACAAGTAAGCAGAGGACACCAAACCAACTGAGACCTGTCTGTCCGCTGCATCTACGCACACACTGCACCACACACACCTACACCACACACACGCACCTACAGCTCCTAAAGCATATAATCAGGCTACAGCCGTTGTGTATTTTATTATGTGAAGCACTAAATGGTTTTAGAAAAATATCGACTTTTTTTGTAGATATCTACTAAACTAAAGCAAATAAAGAGAGTAGGCCTGTTATACTGAGTGATATGATATATATTATACACACTGCTCTGCTTTCTGCACGGACCTCACAGCTGTTCTCACTGTAAACATTGCGTCGCGATGAAAGCAGTTAATAAAATAATATCCAGGGGATGCATGCAGAGCTGTCATTGGCTGAGATAAGTCCGGCCGTGCGTCTCGACTCTTTGAAACATCACTGTTGCCGGAAATGCATCCACGAAGGAGCCGTGGAGGACCCATCAGTGTATCCTCGGTTATAGCTCCTCCAGAGAGCCTCCTCGACGCTCGATGCTCGGTCCTCGATGTGCATTTCGAGAAATGAGATGTCCTTCAACATGGCGCGCTAAAATTCATTTCCGGGTCACTACCGGAGGACCGAGGAGTCGAGGAGTCGAGGAGGGACATTTGATGACATGAGAAAGGGCCATGGTAGGGCGAACACATATGGGGTGTTTCTCAATCGCGAGTAAAGCTGCTTCAGAGCCACTATTTCAAGCATACTACGTCATCGAGTGCCGCCGAAGTACTGTTCCAATCTCCAGCATACTTGGAAATCTACCGAGCCCGGCGTACTCCGTTTGGAGAAATATCGAGGCTGCACATGAGTAGACTTCGCGGTCTTAAAATCCCCACAATGCTTTGCGCACGGACCAATTTCCCCAAATCTGTGGCGGAAGATGTAAGGCGGGGCCTCTCATATGACGCACACCTGCACACTTGCTAGCGTGTTCCACACTTCGTTTTCCGAATGCCAGGAAGTATTCTTGCCTCGCTTCTGAAGCAAGATGCTCGGCAGACATGTGATACCAAGCAAGCGTACTCGCGATTGAGAAACACCCATGGTACTGACACCGGGCAGAGTTTTTCGCCGGTCAACGTGTGTTAAAGTTTAAATCTTCCAGACAAAATTATAAAAGTGCCGGTCAAAGGTCTTCTTTGTTATTTATTGAGCTTTAAAACAAATGAATAACGACTCTATATAATGATATATAATAATAAAATACACGGAGGCTGTCTCTTTTTCCTCTCTTCTGACAGCGTCAGTGTCTGTCTCATGCAGCAGCTGATCCAGTAATGATGACTCGACAGTAAAAATAAACATATTTATAACTAGTTTAGGTAGTTTGAGAGGTAATTAAAATAGCTAAGGGTGATGATCTGACTTGAAGTGTGTGTTTTGCTCCCGCTGCATCACAGCGGGAGGAGCTGCGTGTCTCCGTCCTGTCAGATTAGACTTCACTCGCGTTTATGTCCATATCGAGATAAAGATAAATAATCTGAATTCAGTGTGCAGTGTACTTTTGCGGGGGTGAGCAGCAGAGGTGGGGAGAGGCGGGGCTATTGCGTCGTCATTATCAGAAAAGGATGACCGTATAGGCTGCCACACGGCCCCGTTGGACCCCCCAGAGGACCCCCCAGAGCGCTCCGTTCCCAGATCTATCCACCTTTGGACCCGTTGTCGTTTGCAGGGTCCGTTTCTACCGTTCCGTTATGGCGTCGTGTAGCTTAAAGGGCTATGCGCAAGAGAAATATGTGGATACAACCCGTTTTCGTTCCCGTGGGGCCTGGGCCTACTGTAAGTCTGATAGGAAGAGGAGTTAAGGGATAGAGGAGAAAAGGTTATGGTATAATTACAGAGCCTGTCAATGTATAAATGGAGGAAATCAATGTTAGTCTGTTAACCAAAGTGCAGCCATCTAATAAAGTACTATTATTAAAGATCAGAGGAAAAGAACAGAATGAGAGGGGTGAATCCGGAATAAAAATAAAGAAGCAAAGAGATTGTAGAGCAGTGAGAAGGAAAAAAGCTTGGTGTGTCAATTCATTACATTGACGTTTTTTTACGTTGTTGTGAAAAAGAATCGCCCCCTCAGATTTGTTAACAGCCCCCTCAGTCATTTCATCCTGGAGCCGGGCCTGATAATATTGCACATTAAAACCTAATGATTGACATTCTGATAACCTGTAGCAGTTTTGTAGGGCCCATGTCAGAAACCAAGTCTTCATACAAATTATTTTTCAGTTTCAGAGGCAGAAGTAGACATGTGATCTGCCGTTTGTACAGTTGTAAAGACTTTGTAAATCCTGAAGAAAGCCCATTCTAACAGAGCAACTTAATTACCACCATCATGCAGTCACAACACCAACACAAAACAATATTTAAACAACGGCATCGCTCACAATTTCAGGCAAAGTTCTCACAGTACATTTTAACCTTAAAGAAAAAGCTTTTCTCCATGAGACCAGTCAGTTTATACTCGAGTAACTCTTGATTTTAACCACATGTTGTTTGGAATAGTTTTACAAAATGAAAAGCTTTCAATCCCATTTACTTTCAACTGATTTATTCTGTTATTATTATTTGATGTCTTAACTCTTTCCTATTTTAATTTAATATCTTTAAGGAGTCTTTAAATCCTTATTTTTCTTTCATGTTATACCTATCATATGAAACCCAAACCCTCTGTTTTTACATTTTGTTATTTTCTGAAACTATTGCTCAGTTCAATCTTCCACTTAAGTTGCAATGTTTTTTGAAAAGTGTTTTTAATTGATAAACAACTGCTAGGCATTTACGAATCTGCTCTAAAAACAGAGGAGGCTGGATCAGTATCGAGTGCATTTCGCTGAGTCATTCCACAGGCTGGTTTGCATTAACTAGCAGGGGTCTGGGTTGGGGTGGATGCTGAAGGCTGCGTGTGATTGGTCGGTGCAAAGTGAGGCGGGACTGTACAAAGTCCCACATCTGGCAGCTCTTACTGCTGCAGCTCACTCAGTAACTCAGGAACACAGAGAGGAACAGATAGAAGAACAGAGAGAAGATGTCGTTCATTAAAGTGGATCCATCGTCCGACTTCTCCTTCCACAACCTGCCCTATGGAATATTCTCCACAGATAATAATGTAAGTGCAGTCTTCTTTCTACCTTTACACAGATTTGTGTCATGTCAGAAACAATAAGTTTTTCAAAACAACAGCATTTCATACATGTGTGTCTAAGAGGAAAAGACGGTCATTGAGGAACCTTTGCCACTCTCATCAAGAAATCCCCAAAGACCAAATCCATTACAAAGTTAATAACCAATATATATAAATAGAGTATTATATACTTTAAATGCAAAAAAAAAAGTTTTTATACTTTTCTAAATTGAAGTATAAGCTATAAGCCCAGGAAAACCGATATACTTCAAGTGATGCAGGTTACCTTGCTGAAACATTGAAAACATGTTTAAACAAATAAAGTTATTGATTGTAGTTCTGTGATGACCTGTATTCATGTCAAGGTGTTTTATTTCCCCAGCCCAAACGCCGCGTCGGTGTTGCCATTGGAGACCAGATACTGGACCTCAGTGTGATCATGTCCATGTTCCGAGGGCCGCTGCTGTCCCAACATCAGGACGTCTTTGACCGGGTACGTTTGACCTCTAGGGGTTATCAGAGAGTTGACCCTTTAATCAGATTTACTCTAATGGCAGTGGAATAGTTTTATCTTACTACAGTATGGCATTTAAATTGCAGGTCCACTCAGTCCTGTTCCTGTGGTTGTATACAACATTATTATGTTCCTGCCACTTTACAGAAACTAGTGATGATTTGAGAAGTGTTTGGGTTGAGTAAAGGGGTTAGTGTAATAATATTTAATGATCGTTATTTTATTTGTCTATGTTATTATCACTGATGTATAATCTTTGTGGTGTCTTCCCATCAACTGTGGAACTTTTTTTCCTGGTTTGACTGTTTTAAATGCATATAAAAAAATTAGGGCTGTCAGTCGATTCAAATATTTAATCGCGATTAATCGCATGATTGTCCATAGTTAATCGCAAAATCGCACATTTTTTATCTGTTCTAAATGTACCTTAGAGGGATATTTTTCAAGTTTTTAATACTCTTATATGAGTGGACAAATATGCTTTATATGTTTGTTTATTATCATTTGAACAATGACAAATATTCTCATGAATATTAAACACAACAACCTCTGAACATTACAAATATTCGCCTCAATTCAACCTGGAACCTCTCTCATACAATAATACAATACAGAGCATATATTGCGTTAGCTTAGCTAATCTCCATTTAGAAAACACGCATTTTAAAGTGTGCCAGAAGTGTGGTCTGCCACAAGCGGGCGGCAGGAGCGGGGCTGTCAGCATCAGCTTGTAGATGGTATTTTAAACTCGATGCGCTCTGAAACTACGGGGCGGCCGAGGACAAAAAATACACATGCGTTAATCGTGTTAAAATAATTAGTGGTGTTAACGCGTTATTAACGCGTTAACTTGACAGCGCTAAAAAAAATCCTCACCCAAATCTGTTTAACCTTTTAATTCAACTTCATCCCAACTTTTTACCAAGTTTTACTTTCCTTTTTGGCATTTATGGTCAATACATATCATTTAGAGGCGAAGTCCCGCCCATCTACTTCCGACCCATGGGACCTTATGGGAAATTATGCATTGAAGTCAATGGGGAGAGAAAGATTATCTTTCGATCCCGTTTGAATTGTGCCACGAATTACACATATGATGTTTGTCAATCTTAAAAATGAATTTCCATGTCAAAAAAGTCACAGTTTGTCGTAAAACTGTTGAAATATAAGACTATGAAAAGTACGCAACTAGAAAGACTACAAATCCCAGAATCCTGGTCCCGCATGCTGGCTCTTACGGAACCGACTAACTCCCCTTTTGTGTATGTACAGCTCTCAACATGCCCAGACTTGGAGTGATTTTCACCTCTTTTAATACTTTTTGCCTCATTCTGAAAGAAAGAAGTGAAATGTGCCAACGTGACGGCTGTCTTGGTGTGTGGTGCGCAGTGGCGACTGGTCATTAGGGGCAGGCACAGCCCCACCTAGTGTCAGCAGAAAGTATTACAAATAATGATTAAAAAAAATGCAAAAAAAGAAATTAAAAAAAATATAAAATATATTTTAAGATCATGTTTAATCATCTGATTCGTCTGTACATTGCTGTTTTAGTCTGTGTTCTTCT
This sequence comes from Trematomus bernacchii, assembly GCF_902827165.1. Taxonomy (NCBI): domain Eukaryota; kingdom Metazoa; phylum Chordata; class Actinopteri; order Perciformes; family Nototheniidae; genus Trematomus; species Trematomus bernacchii. The sequence continues at coordinate 2,014,641 of NW_022987332.1, read as the reverse complement.
AATTAGTGTCTACAGTCACAGTTTGTGCCTATTGAGCTGTTTAGAGCCATGTGGGACAAAACCTGATCATGCCCCTCCCTCTCGCTGTCTAAGTGAACGGTGACTGTAAAAACTACACTGCGCATGCTCAGAGTATTTTCCTATTTAATGTGTGTTGCAAAAAAATAATGACCATAAGGGCACTGAGCTGCCATCCCCACCATACGTCATCTCACATAATTCAGAGCTGATTGGCTGTAAGTACGTGTGCCGCGAAAAGTGTGGTGTGTGAAGAGGAGACGAGACGAGAGAGCTGCAGTGACGCGTCCTAAAACCCGGAAGTAAGCTGCGCTTGGCTTCCCTCGACAAAAAAGCAATGAGATTTCTCCATAGGATTTTAGAAAATAGCTCGAAATAAGATCTGTGGGAAACGTACCTGTTAGATAAATGCACGTTTTGTTCAGCCGGATAACATCCACATGTCTACTCTACTTTTATAATTTTTTAATCATAAATCTATCGATTAGATTTATGATAGACTTTTGAAACTACAAGAAGATAAGGAGGACTTTTACAAAAAAGTAATAGAAATTTTTGTCCAGAAGGATAGGCAAATGGACTTCATCTTCAAGTCAAGGTAAGACCGCCATTTTGTTGAAAATGGGATCTTACTAAGAGAGAACAATTCAATATTTAAATGATAAAATTACATTTTTTGGGTATCCTTTTGTTGAACTGTCTGTTTAAAATTAATCGAAGCATCAGACAAAAAAAGCTTTTGAAAATAATATTATATTTTGGTTTAGGTCAAAATATAATATTTGTAAACCTGAAGAGTCAGTGCCAGTGCCTCACCAGCCATGAACCTCACTGCACATCACTGCAGAAGCTTATATATAGACATCTAAGTTTTTTGTGCCCCACCACTTTTGTACATATAAAAACGCCACTGGTGGTGCGAGACGGGAGATGTAGGTCATTGAGCAGTTCACACAAAGAAAAGTGTTACTTCACAGTTTTACGACACATTTTTATTTTTTTGACTTGTAAAATTATTTTTTAAATTGACAAACATCATATGTGTAATTCGTGGCACAATTCAAACGGGATCGAAAGATAATCTTTCTCTCTCCATTGACTTCAATGCATAACTTTTCCGAAATAAGGTCCCATGGAGCTCAATCGGAAGAGGAGGGACTTCGCCTCTCTATAGTTGAGATCAAGGGCACATTTATTGATGTCAAAGTTTGTAAACATTTCAAATTTGAGGACACCAGATGCTATAGACTTAAATTAAACACATAATTCAATTAAAGTAGTAATCATTACTTTTTCTTGCAAATAATGTAGTAAAAAATCATCAATCAATAACCCCTTAGTCCAACCGAATCACATTAGGAGCAGGACGAATGTGAGCCGAGGACAACAGGAAGGTTACATTCAGAAGCATACTTTGAATCTATTCCATCATTAATGTGTCATATTGAATGTTTTTCTGTGTCTGCAGCCCACTCTGAACGCCTTCATGGCTCTGGGCTGTGAGTCCTGGAGGGAGGCCAGGAGCACGGTGCAGGGGCTGCTGTCAGCCAATGAGAGCGCTCTGAGGGATGATGTCAGCCTCCGCAGCAGGTCAGTCAGGAGTGGGAGGGGGACTTTAAAAATGGATTCTGTTACAGTTACTAGTTACTAGAAAAAATGCAAACATTAGCCCTATGTGATTATCAAAATAATCTTTTAGAAATGTAACAGTAATCTGATTACGCCTTTTTTTGTATGTAACTGTAAGGGAATAAAGTTACCTTTTTTTGTATCCTGATTACGTAATCCTGTTAAATGTTATCGATTTAGCCTGTCTGCGGTATTCAAACATTCTTAAGTTGCTTTGGATAAAAGCCTCAGCTAAGTGACATGTAATGTAATTGTTAGTTTTTTTAATATCCCTACATTTTTCTTCTCCTTTAACCTGTAACAGGTGTCTCAAACCCTCAAAATGTTACTGTTCTTACATCAGCTTTTTCTTCAGTTCTGAGATTAAAGTAGGATTTCTGAAATTAGACAGATTTCTGAGAAACAAGTCAAAATTCTGACTTTAAATTCTATCTTTGAAGTCCGAATCCTAAGAACAGAATTCCCCCAAAAATTCACAATTCTAGCTTTTTATTCTCAGAACTCAAAAGATTTCACTTCTGGCCCTAATCTTCTTCCGTACATGTTAAAGGGGACCTATCATGCAAAATGCACTTTTGTACGTCTTTTATACATGAATATGTGTCCCCGGTGTTCCAGGGAACTCACCAAGTGTCAGAAAACACAACCCTCTCTATTTTCCTCCATACCCAAATCTCTAAAAAAGGGGCTGCAACGGATCTGATAAAAACTGATCCAGATTTGAACACTGTCCTGACGTCAGGACGGCGGCGCTACGGCTATTGGGCCAACTCTCCACCTATCAGGGGAATGTGGGGTTGGGCCACGGCCGGTCATTGCCGCTCGAAAGCGCTGGAGACGCTGTAGTACATATGCCAGGCCTGTAAGTGGCTCTGTAGTCTGCCACAAAAGCAGCGAAGAAGACTTCCCGTGCATGGTTACCATGGTTACCCTTCTGTTTATTCTCCGCTGTGGCTTTTTTTCTCCCTCCCCGAGGCAAGCGTTTGCTCCTCCTGCTGCTTTAATTCAATGCAATCCCTCCCCGTCGAGGCAAGCACTGTAATTCTCTCCGGTTAGTCCACCAGCAGATGACAAACACCCACCTCTCCGCCTCTTCCAAGGAACGAGGGGACCGTGCGGCAGAGTTTAAGTTAGGTTTTCTTTCGCCGGTCAAGATGTCCGTTAAAGTTTAAATCTTCTGGACAAAATTTGAAAAGTGCCGGTCAAAGGTCTTCTTTGTTATTTATATGAATAACGACTCTATATAATAATATAATAAAACACGGAGGACGGAGATCTCCCCCCTCTTCTGACAGCCCAGCAGCTGTTCAGAGCACGCTATCCTCTCCTGCAGGGGGGCGTGGTCAGCTGCAGCTCACAGAATCAGCCCGGTGCAAAAACAGTGCTGGAAAGAGCAAATGGAGCGAAATGAGGCATGGCTAAAATGCATGATCTGTTTGGTATTTTGAAAACAGAAACGTATAAATATACCTTATATAGGTATGGCCCTACAATATATCATTTAAATATAGCATGATAGGTGTCCTTTAAACAAACCATTAGAAAATATAAATATAACATCTAAGGAAAAGCCCTTCAAAACCTATTCGCAAAAATAATATCTTGTACAGTTGGACCCTAATCTTATATTTTAAACTCCACAAAGCTTCTCCTCTTTCGCGTGCTGGCTGGTTATCTGGCCTTTCTCGAGACAGCTTATTCCATCATACATTTATATACAAATATGTTTCTGTGTTTGTCTCTGCAGAGCGTTGGTCCATCAGAGTGCAGCGACCATGCACCTTCCTGCAGACATCGGTGAGTCTCTCCTTCCACGGAACATCCTCTCAGAATTTTTTCGTTAATAGAAACAGAATACCCACATTTATATGTACACATAACGAGCCTTAAAATGTTCTCATGTGCTTAAACTTTAAAGATTAATATGCAAAAATAGTCCAGAGGAAAAATGACACTAATTGTGTTATTACTGACATTTCTGTGTTTTTAACCAACTGTAAATGTATGTTTGATAACTAACACCAACATTTTTGATTCTTTGGGTCATAAAGAAAGGCACAATAAAGGTAATTTGCTTTGTTGCTAAGAAGAAATAAATACTGGCATTAGCATTCCCATAGTAGAATGTAGTCAGGGCCCATCAGCACCAGAGGGCGATGTTTAGCATCGTATTACATCTCTACCACTGGTGACTTGGTTCATTCAGTCCAGTTGGTGCTGAAGTACATCCAGCAGATGAGACTCTTCCAGCCTGTTCCTCTCATCTGATCTGTTTTTACAGGAGATTACACCGACTTCTACTCCTCCAGAGACCACGCCACAAACGTGGGCACCATGTTCCGGGGGAAGGAGAACGCTCTGATGCCAAACTGGTACACACTCCATCAAACCAGGCCTTGATACTTTCCACTAGGGGCAGAAAGTGACAGCAAACTGTTCATCAATCTCTGTAGACGGTTTGATATGGAGGGAGGCTTCAAGGTTACTTTAATTAAAAAGCACCCCAGAACTTCAGTTTAAACCCGCCAGCACTTCTGCACTTCACTTCCCAGAGATAATAATAATAATAAATTGTATTTTTATAGCGCTTTTCTCTAACCCAAAGACGCTTTACATTTGGGGAAGGGTAGACAAACAAGGACAGGCAATACAACAACAACAAAACAAAAACAAAACAGAAAAACAAAAAAACAAAAAAACAAAACAGAAAAGCAGTCAGGAGGAAGTACCTGGGTAGTATTGGGACGTCTAAACATGCTCATTTTCAATATAGTTTAAGAGAACTGTTTTACAACTGACCCAACATCCTCTATACATGCTCTAATTGTAACATAAGTACTTCTATCAAAAAGACAAAGCTGCTCAGTGAAATGCCCTTCATGTTCAATATTTAATTTCCCCTTTCAAAAACCCTAATTCACTCATATGTGTATATAGTTCTCACACTGTACCTTGTGCATTCAAATGTAATATACTGTACTGACTTAGCTCACTTATAATGTTAATGGTATATTCTGAAAACATTTAGTTCGTTTTATCAAATCAAAGTTACACTGACTTCCACCTGTGTATTAATATTGTGTATTTAATTGAGACACTTTATAAGTATACATTTTTCACTGTTGATATATAGATATTTACTGTTTTTATTAGTTTAATTTAATTTTTAATTCATGTGCCATTCTTTGGCTACATGCTGCTGTGACAAAATAATATTCCAAATTGGCATAGCAGGTAGAAAAGGCATGCAAGAAAGAAAAGCAGACATTGGTAATATATATATATATATTTTACGTTATCTGATCTAGGCCCAGCGGCCCATTCACTGCTCTGTGCTGTATTTCCCTGTGCTCCCGTCATGCTAACACTGATCCTGGGTCTGCAGGCTGAGGCTCCCGGTGGGGTACCACGGCAGGGCCTCCTCAGTGGTCGTTTCTCGGACCCCCATCCGCCGGCCCTCAGGCCAGATGAGGCCGGACCAGAGTAAGATCCCCACAGCTGACAGAGTCCACACAACAAATCACCAGAGAAGAGCATGTTACAGATACAAGTTTAAGACTTGTTATTACATCTTTGCAAACCCTAGAAGAGTACTGCACTGTTTATTTTTTTTCACACTTTTTTTAACCCTTTTAAAATTCAACTGCCAACCATGTTCATACGCAGGATTTTATAAATACAGAGGTCTTAAATAAGCCGGCTGGGGAGGTTCAGGGGAATGACCCCACCAACGTTGGACCTGCTCAAGATGTGCTTTTTAAGACATTTGGAGTGGGCAAAATTGGATAACATTTAGATGTGATAGTGGGCAGTAGCATACATGATCTTTGAAGCAGTAATCCATTTGTCAATATTTAATTAAATAGTAAAGATATAAATCCACACTACAGACTTCTTCTCTCTGTGACTGCTCTCTCTGTCCTCCACTCTTTGTGGTGCCTCTTTATTCGCTGCCTGTGACTCCACTGGTCGCTCCTTTCCAGTGAACATTATTTTGTTATTTCATGTATTATACACCTTATATATTTCATCTTTGTTTACATTATTATGGATTCAAACGATACAAATGTGTCTCAAACAGAACATACTTTTTATTGCTTTTTCAATGAATGCAGCCTTGGCCCATAGATGGAATGGTTTGCCCTGATCGACATATACACAGAGCTGCACATCTTACTGCATGTTTCCTTTTCCTCTCAGCAAAGCCTCCAGTGTTTGGCCCGTCTAAGCAGCTGGACATCGAGCTGGAGATGGTGAGTACTTCAAAATCCAAATTCCCTGAGGATAAGCTAGGGCTGTGCAATTAATCGTATTTTAATCTCGATTACGATTTTGGCTTGCAACGATTACGATAACAACGTAATCGAAATAAAACTATTATTCTTTTTGATTTAATTTTTTTTATTGGTTTTTCAGTTGAATTATACTTAAAGTTCAGGGTAATCAACTGTTAAAAACATAGTGTTCACATTTTTTTTAAGTCAGTAAATGGATAATCGTTTTTTAATAATGGTGATATCAATTATTGACCAAAATAATCGTGATTATGATTTTTGCCATAATTGAGCAGCCCTAGGATAAGCCAAGGTTTCCCTTCTCTCTAGCCTTTTGTCAGCTGTTGTGATTTTAAAGGTCCCATGTCATGGCCATTTCTACTGATCATAATTCCATTGTTGAGGTCTACTAGAATAGATTTATATCGTGCAATTTTCCAAACTCACATTGGTTTCTCATACAGCATCTCTGTATAGTATGTGTATTCACTCTCTGTCCTACACGGCATGTTGGAGCTCCTGCCCCCCCCCTCCCTATGAGCCCAGTGGCCGACAGTGAGACACAGCGAAACCCAGCCCGAACCCACACACACCCGCAGCCTGGCTGGGAGTTTGTGTGTGTGCTCACACACCGACTCACAGCCTCGCCGCGTCCCGCCGTCTCGGGGAGGAGAAATCGGCGGAGCTGCAGCTGAGAAAAGATTGAGTGTGTGTGTGTGAGGGAGTCCGGATTGGTCCTTTTGGACCAATCCACGGACTTAACGTAACGGCTCCAGGGATTGGTCTATTTGGTCAATGGGTCCATTTGGGTATGGGCACGTCACTTTACTCAGAAAGAAAACAATGGAAAAAGAGAAATCTCCAACGAGGCGTTCTGGGGCAGCATAGACAGGTCTTCTCTGTGTTAGAGTTTTACTCGCCGTTTACATGCAGAAAAACCTTCATAACACACAAGGGGACGGGTAATAACCGGAAAAGCATGACATTGGACCTTTAACACAACGTCAGTATTTCATTGCCATTATATTTCTTCCTTACTCTGATAGGCCTTCTTTGTTGGAGGAGGGAATCAGCTGGGGGAGCCAATCCCCATCGAGAAAGCCCATGAACACATCTTCGGCATGGTGCTCATGAACGACTGGAGCGGTGAGCCTCTGCACAACAAATCAAACATCCTCCGTGTGTGCTTGTAGCTATGGTTCCCTGACACATCAAGGCCACCCTTGGTGATAATGATAGGCTTTACAGTCATTGAACATGATGATGATGGAAAGCTGATATTTGTGAGAAAGTTTGTCAGATAGTTCTAAATCAGTGATAGAGCTGCTTATACGCATCCAAACCAACACTGTAATCAGCAATGGCGTTTCACTTAGAAGCACTCTTGTTCCTTAATGCAGATCTTCATTATACATGGGGCTGCCACTGCAGATATAGTCTGATGGAAATGATTTTAGATATAATGGCAGTCCTCATCAAAATATTAGTAGGTGTATGTATTATTGATTCAGATCTGGAGAGACATGCACGGGGCTGGCGCTCTCTGACTGTCATTGTCTCTAATACCCTCCCACCCGTTCACTCCCAGCATACTGTAGCCATCAGTAGTACATTTAAACTGGCATTGCAAAAAAATATTAATATAATCAGAGAAATCCTTACTTGAAATTGCTTCTCCAATATGCATGGTTAGGAGAGTTACAATGACTCATTTCACATACGAAAATGTATTCTTACTTATTTAGCTATCAAAATATATACGTTTCTTTATGAATATATAGGTTCACCTACTGAATTAAAAACAGAACAAATGAACAAAGAAAGTGAAAACCATAAAGCAGATTCAGGCAGTTTCAGATAGATTCACACGTAAAGTATTATCCTACAGAACAGTACAGCTCTAAGAGAAGAGATAACATCTGATCCTTTTACAACAAACACTAGATGATCTTTTTAGGTTTTAATAACACTGTTATCCTGCTAGTAATCCATCATTTTAAATGCAGGATTACACAGGGAATACAGTTACCTTTTACTGTATCCTGATTATGTAATCCCGTTCGATGTATCAGTTCTCCTGAGGCTCCAGCTCCACACATGACTGTGTGTTCTATCCTGCAGTTATATTCATGTTTATTCTCAGCCAGGGACATCCAGGCGTGGGAGTATGTTCCTCTCGGTCCTTTCCTGGGGAAGAACTTTGGAACAACCATTTCCCCCTGGGTCATCCCCATGGAGGCGCTGTTACCCTTCGCAGAGCCCAACGCCATCCAGGTCAGCACCGCGGTCCTGTAACTGCTCTGATGGTGTGACAACATCTCCTCCATGGTCCTCCACATTAGAGACATTTGGATTGCTCTCTGGACCAACATCAGATATTGGGGCTTTCTTTTATTAAAGCTGGGGCATTGTGTCAGCCAAGGTTTAGGTGTAGAAAGGTGACATCAAGGCAAGTGAGTCGGTGTGTTTCAACACTGGGGTTGACTCTCCTTATGAACATATATGCCTTTGGACAATTTATGGTGTCAAAGACCTTATTTATTTCAAGGAAAAACAAAAAATTCAGGCTCTAGGTTTCAATTCAAAATATAAAAATAATGTGCAACGGCTTTCAGGAATTCTGTAATGCTTTCAGATATTTATGCTCCTGTACTGTACATCAACTTCTTTTTAGAATGTAATGTTATTTATGCTGAGTCAGCACACTAGTAGGCATGATATATTTTATTATAAACCCCTGGACTTTATTAGCTTATACGGATTCAGAAAATATTGCTGCTCATTCAAAGTTTACATTTCTGTGTTCTCTAAAGGCCCGGACACACCGGGCCGATTTCGGCCGTCGATAGATGTCTGGCCGTCGATGAGCGTCCTGTCGCCCTACTCAGATTGGTGTGTCCAGCACCGCCGTGTCTTTTCGGCCGTGCCGACACCTTCCGCTCCCGATTCAACATCGGGAGACTGTCGGCAAAAGGCTGTCGGCAAAATAAATCACTCGGATTGGCTGTTCAGCTTAGCGAATCAGTGCATGAGAAGTGAAACGGAAGTGAAGATGGCACACACAGACGGCTATTATTTTTCGTTTTCCAGTACCGCACTGAACATGTTTTCGATTATAAGTCGTTATGTGAAACAGTCTGTGAAACAGTCTGTGATGGACGAGAGTGAAAATGGAACGCACGCTATTTGGTGTTTGTATATATCACGCAGTCTGTCTTCCGGTTGCCTCTTTTGAATTAAGAATACACACTACCGCCGCTTGCTGGTAAGGAGAGTTATTGCCACTCACACATGCACAACCTCCACCCCGCTGCGGGACGTACGTGCTACTTGGCCGTCGGCTGAAGTCTTTGCGGTGAGTTCCAGTGCGACTTTTTGGCCAAGACGCAGGAGACGTGAGGCGAAACAACAATCGGGTCCGTCGGGACGTGTTCTTTGGTGTCAGTTTGGTGTGTCAGGCAGTATGTACAAAAACACAAAAAACGTAGATGTTTATATACAGTATAAACTTCTGCAGTGACGTGCAGCGAGGTTCATGGCTGGTGAGGCACTGGCACTGGCACTGACTCTTCAGGTTTACAAATATTATATTTTGACCTAAATCAAAATATTATATTTTCAAAAGCTTTTTTAGTCTGATGCTTCGATTCATTTTAAACAGACAGTTCAACAAAAGGATACCCAAAACATTTTTTTTTATCATTTAAATATTGGATTGTTCTCTCTTAGTAAGATCCCATTTTCAATAAAATTGTGGTCTTTCCTTGACTTGAAGATGAAATCCATTTGCCTATCCTTCTTGACAAAAATATCTATTACTTTTTTGTAAAAGTCCTCCTTATCTTCCTCTAGTTTCAAAAGTCGAATCATACATTTAATTGATAGATTTATGATTCGAAAATTATAAAAGTAGGGTAGACATGTGGATATTATCCGGCTGAACAAAAACGTTTTCCACAGACCAGGGGCGTCGCCTGGACCTGAAACATTCGGGGCTTAGCCCACAGTGGCGGCGGCCGCGGCGCTACAGTGGAATTTTCTACTGCAACACTCCCCACACGCAAACACACAGTACACCCGCGACTGTTACAATGAAGGCTCGATAATCAGCTCACGGCATATAGGCAGGGGTAAAGTGCTATTTTTTATGAGTGGGGGGCGGACCTCACCTCCTCTAGGGGGAGTTGCTAGTGAATTGTCCGACTGGCCCACTTTGGTACCGGCCCACCGGGAAAACTCCCGGTATTCCCAATGGCCAGTCCGCCCCTGCACAGACCTTATTTCGAGCTATTTTCTAAAATCCTATGGAGAAATCTCATTGCTTTTTTGTCGAGGGAACCCGTGCGCAGCTTACTTCCGGGTTTTAGGACGCGTCACTGCACGGCCCAATCCCAAACCACGCCCTACACCCTACCCACACACTCCCCCTCCTTGACGGAGTGAACTCCGTGGAGTGACACTCGCAGCTCAACGAGGCTCCCTCCTGTCAGATGGAGGGAGTAGATACAGCGGCAAGCTTTGGGACAAACTCCCCTCTCTCCGGCAGAAACAGGAAATGCCGTAACTATATGTAACAACGGTTTCAAATCAGCATCTCTTAGACAAAAAATGAATAACTAAATTAAAACTCCAAACATCTTCTTAGTTTCAGTCCGTGACGTCATTGGGCCCAGAAAGACTTTTCCCCATTGACTAACATTGGGAAAGAAACGTCTGTAAATCAGCGGATAATTTTTTTAAAACTAAATAAACTACCCAGTATGAACTATTTTATAGCCCTTATTATAACCATTAGGTCCTTAAAGTTGTAAAATGCACTAAAAGCCGAATTTAGATTTATTTTCTGTCTCCATTCATTCTACTGAGCCGAGAGTGGGAGCCCGGGGGGCGGGGCTTAAGGGGCGCATGCTCTGTGAGCGCACATACGGGTTCTTCTGCTCTGAAAGCTAGACATGAGTAATCTGTGACGTTTCGCTCTCTCAAAAGTTGGGCCATTTTGTCATCAGCAGCTCTCATAGGAAAGAACGAGACCCCGCCTCCGACGCTGTATCCAGTTCTTATTATACATCCATGGTCAGCACCGATGCAGACTCGCTGTTTGGTGGCTTGATAGCCCACTCCCCCTCCACACCGCTCCACACTCGTTGGTTTGGAACAGCACTTAATGTGGCGGACCCTCCGCGCGAACTCGCAAACGGAGGGGTAGGGCGTGGTTTGGGCCCACCACTATCTCGTCTCCTCTTCACACACTACACTTTTCGCGGGACATGTACTTACAGCCAATCAGCCAATCATCTGAATTATGTGAGATGATGTATGGTGGGGATGCCAGCACAGTGCCCCTATGGTGATTATTTTTTTGCCGCACACATTGAATAGAAAAAGACTTTGAGCATGCGCAGTGTAGTTTTTACAGTACACGTTCACTTAGACAGTGAGAGGGAGGGGCTAGATCGGGGCTTGCCCCCACATGGCTCAAAACGGCTCAATAAGCACACACTGTAGAAACTAATTAGAAGAACACAGTCTAAAACAGCAATGTACAGACAAATCAGATGATTAAACATGATCTTAAAATATATTTTAAGATGTATTATTTTTGCATTTTTTTGTAATTATTATTTTAATACTTTCTGCTGACACTAGGTGGGGCTGCCCCTAATGACCAGTCGCCACTGGTGTCAGGGCCTTAACACGTCGAGGAGAAAGGTGGAGAATTTGGAGCAAAATAGTTTCAATAATAAATTAAGTTTAAAAAAAGATTAACATATTAGTTTTGTTTTTGGCGTATTAAAACCATGGTTTCCTCAGTCATCTTCACAGACAGGTAGACATATCACTGCTTTACACACTGTCATAAAAACCTGATTTAAAGGAACTGACCATACCATAATGAAGCCTTCCCCTCCTCACTTTTTCTACTTTGTCCCTGTTGCTCCTCTCTCTGCAGGATCCAGAGCCCCTCCCTTACCTGCAGCACCTGGACCCCTTCACCTTCAACATTAACCTGTCTGTGTCACTTAAAGGTACAGTACACAGAGCGTTTCAGTCTTCTAATGTCTGGAGCTTTGCATTTTGGTCTTCGCGACTTGTTTCCTCGGAGCGACCTATCACTGGTAGGTAGACATGTAGTTTCATTGTAAGGAAATGTCATTTTTTGGCTGGAGAAAAAGTACAATATGAGGTAGCAGAAAAGTACCTCAAGATATAAATGTACCAAGGTACTTTCCGCCATGGCTAAATAAAACTATACCGTGGTCATGTCAAGTCCTATTTTCACTTTTGCTCTAAATCTAAGACATACTTTATTAATCCCACAAGGGGAAATTCAGCTTTCACTCCATTGTTACAGTACATACAGAACACCTGAAATACACACATGCAAAGGACCTATACTCATTAGGCTGGAAATGCACAAACACGCATTAAGGGAGAGGTGTCCCAGAAAATATAACCCACAATGGGGTGTCAAACCTTCTGTTATATGTGATAAAGTGGATGTCTCCTTTAAAATAAGTCACTTGTTGCTGTTTGCTCTTGTAGGACAGGACATGGCAGATGCAGCAACCATCTGCAAGACAAACTTTAAGGTAAGAGGATCCATAACAACAATCTCTGCTAAAGTCCCAAACTAATATTTTCAGGACTGGGTAAAATGGGGCCATGCCTAGCTTGTCAATTTTGTATCACTGCAATAACTCCTGGTTAATAAGTAACAACACCTCTACACAACCAACAGCTTTCAAATACCTGTTGCAGTTTTAGCTAAACGTTTGTTCTCACGCTCTGCCTCTCTTTGCTCATATTTCCTCTCTGTCTGTAGTACATGTACTGGACCATGAAGCAGCAGCTCACCCATCACACAGTGAACGGGTGCAACGTGAGACCAGGGGACCTGCTGGCCTCGGGGACCATCAGTGGACCTGTGAGTGCACCTTAACACTAGATAGGATGGATTATCTTTTAACGGTGTATCTGTTTATGTGAACTGTGGATTTTAGGGATCTCTAGTTTACCCTCAAACGCATACATGTGTATTCTGAGGTTTGCACAATTTATCTAATTGATTTTATTTATTGTCGTTTCTGTCTCTTTTAACCTCTCTTACCTCCACCTCTTGTATTGAATATGTCAACATATAGTTTTGACCAGGTGGCACAAAGAATACATGAGCTATTTTTCAAACCTGACTTGTGTTGGATGATGTGTTATTGCCCCAGATGCCTCTCAGCCTTGTGTTGTATATGTGCAGTTAGCATATAGAGCTCATTCTGTGTGTTCTGTGTTCCATCAGGATCCAGAGAGCTTTGGCTCCATGCTGGAGCTGTCCTGGAGGGGCTCTAAGAACATTGATCTGGGGGGAGGAGAAACCAGAACTTTCCTGAGGGATGGAGATCAAGTCACCATCAAAGGTCAGACTCAGCCTTCAGCACAGATAACAAGTGGTGGTTATCATTTAAAAAACTTTATTATCAATAAGCAAAACAACAAAAATACCATAATTTATTTCATTATTGATAAAACATTGGTAATGTTGGTGTTGAATACAATATATGAATAACATTTTGTAGTAAAAAATAAAACAATTGTAGTAATAATAAAACCTGTCTAGCCCAAATGCTTTTCATATATTTGCATTGAGGAAGAGGAAGAGTTAGCTTGACTTTTAGTCCCATGTGGTCCAGCTTAATGCTGAATTAAACTCAAATTCATAATTCATCATCTCTGACTTATAAATGTCCTCATTTTTCAAATTCAATGTCTATGACATGATCACGGATCATTTTTTCTGTGTTTTTCTCCCAATTTTTTTTTGTAATGCAGGTCATCTTTCTTATGTTATTATAAATCATTTCATTAGGCATTTCACCTCCAGCTGTACAGAAAATATATTCAGCTCTCAGCTGATAATGTCCAGCTTCCACTGCGATGCACGGCCTTTAAGGTTTCTGCATTTACAGCAGTCCTCTGCAATTATATCTTTTACAAGTCAGCATTGTAGCATTACTTGTATTCTGCAAGAAGTGCATTTATTTGTTGAGCATGTCATTTACCATCCCTGTCGTCTCCTTCTTGTTACTTTTCTAATCTTCAAATAAGATATTTTATTCCCCAAAATACTAACTTTCTGTTAAATTGTGTTTTTGTTTTCTACAGCTCACATACAAAACATGTTCTGTCCTTTTAATGCAAACCACAGTTCCTGGTGTTGCGAGTGTATTCCATCTCCATGCCCCAGTCATCAATCAAACAACCCCCCCCCCCGCTAAGATACTTGCAAAGTGATGTAAAACTGCTGAAGGGCCTTTTTTCTTTCTTTTAAAAATGAAAATATTAACAATGAATTAGATGTAAAGTTGTGTTTGACTGTAAAATGACATGTAAACAGGTTTCAGACCAGCCCTAATGATAGGATTTAACTGTCTCGTATCCATAATCATTTGTTTACAATTATACTAATGTCCCATGTTTTCCTCTGTCTAGGTTACTGTCAGGGAGATGGATACAGGGTGGGCTTCGGACCCTGCGCGGGGACCATCCTCCCCGCCCTGCAGCACTGAAACACACTTACTGTTACTTAAGTGGGGATCCTTTAGCGTTTCTACACACACACACACACACACGCACACGCACACGCACACGCACACACACACTGGTCTGATTACAACTCTTTTCAGAATATCTTTTTTATATGACAAAACTTGGTAAACAGTCAATAGGGCAACATATTTGCATTATTCCAAGTTAAAGATCGGCCCTAAAATCCCTGTGTTCCCTCCACTCATTTGTTTACTTCAGCAACATAGTGACATAATTATGTAACACTTGCGCTTCTATTGGCTAGCGTTTCAACACATTGCACATGATAGGCTAAGGGGCTCTAAGCGGTTGACCAATCGCAACAGAGCAGCTCAGCTAACTAATCAGAGCAGACTGGGCTCTGGTTTCAGACAGAGGGTGAAAAGAGGTGCTGCAGCACAGGCAGTATGAGAAAAATAAAGAGCTTTTTGAACATTAAAGCATGGAGACATGTCCTGGTAGAGGCTCTAACCCTAATATTAGCAGAATGTGTCCTCTTTAAAATAGTCCCAGAATGTAAACTGTATTTATAATTTCTTCAGCCCATTTAAAGAGAAAAAGGTGTCGGTAGAAATAAATCATGCTCATTTCATTTAGTTTTCTAAACTGACTTTAAAGGTCACCTATTATGCAAAATGCACTTTTTGATGTCTTTTATACATAAATATGTGTCCCCGGTGTGTCAGGAGACTCACAAAGTGTCAGAAAATAAAACCCTCTCTATTTTAACCACGGAACTGTGTCTCAGGGCTTCTTAACATTTAACAAACTGTGAATGTGTCATACCCACCTAACGGTAGGAAACTCAGCTAACTGACGATACGAACCTTTTTTACCGAAACAAAACACAAGTCTCACAAGAAGCGTCTAAATGAGCCCTTAGCGAAAACGGGCTAATGCTATTTCTGCTCATAACTCACAAAAACGATCTTTTATACTTCATACTATCTGCACAAACGACTCAGATTCCACAGATTCCATTGGTATAAGTCTCATCACTGCACGGCCAGAACTCACTGAGCGAGCAGCCAGAACAGAGCAAGAAAACAACATCCGTTTTTAAAACCATAACAATAATTACGTCTTACCTTTGCTGTTTTGTGATCAAAAGTTGTGTTCAAGGGAATAAAAACGCTGCTGAAGGTTAATCCAATGTCTCTGTGTCACTTTAAAAATTATTACTGATAATCCATCCTTCCATTTTTTTCAAAAACCCTAAAAAACTGAGATTTCATATGCATGCATGCTTGTGAGAGCTACAACCATACTTGCCAACCCTCCCGATTTCATTGCCCTCTCCCGGTTTCCTCCCGGGGTCACATTTCTCCCGCATTTCTCCCGATTTCTGACAAAATCAGATTTACTCAGGACTGTTTCCACTCAGACTTTAATACAGCTACACCATTGTTTGGTTTCCATGGTAGGGCGTCTCTTTAGTAGCGCGCAACTGAAAGTCTGAGAGGGTGAGGAAGATAGTCACAGAAAACAGAACAAGAATCGACAACTCTACCCTCTGCTCAATCCTTTCCTGTAAAATACAGGTCCAGCCCACACATATGCCCCACCACTAACTACAACTACAATAAGCATGTTAATGTTAATCTAATACAGCTCCGGCGAGCCACTAGCACCCCCGCCCCCCCCCGCGGTGGTTTTGGAAATGCTCCCGATTTCTGAGGTCTCAAGGTTGGCAAGCATGCATATGCCCCATCAAGGATGGTGCTACAGGCCGCAAGGCAGTGCACTTACAACTACAATAAGCATGTTAATGTTGATCTAATACAGCTCCGGCGATCCACTAGCACCGATTTTCGTTCTTTTGGGAAGGTGGAGACAAATCACATTGTTTGGTGGATGCAGTTTGAACCAGAGTAGCAGCATGAAGGTCGGATCGTCACCATAAATAAATAAGTGGTCCGAAAAAAGTTAATGACAAAATACACATAACCTTCCTCAGGCAGTGTGTCAGTGCGTTTGTGCCGGGGACATATAACATACATTTATATTGTGCACATTTCCAAACTCACATTGGTTTCTCATACAGCATCTCTGTATAGTATGTGTATTCACTCTCTGTCCTAAACGGCTTGTTGGAGCTCCTGCCCCCCCCCCTCCCTGTGAGCCCAGTGGCCGTCTGTGAGACAGCGAGACACAGCGAAACCCAGCCCGAAACCCAGCTCACAGTGTCCCGCTCCTCGCAGCAGCGAGCCTCGCAACATCCCACCGAGTGTGTGTGTGAGGAAGTCCGCGGATTGGTCCAAACGTAACGGCTCCGCGGCTTCCTTCTGCCATCGGTGTCGCAGTTTCTCGTCTCTCCCGTTTTTGCATGGGTCAGAGTTTGTGTGGAGGACCGCACATTTTCCCGTCAAGTTTGTTTTTTATAAATCGCAAACATTGCTTAGAAACTGGCGTACGCCATCTTTTGAGCGTACGCACCGTTTATAAATGAGGCCTCAGGGCTTAACAGGTTAATAATAATAATAATAATAATAATAATAATAGATGAAATTTGTATAATGCCTTTCAAGGGACCCAAGGCTTTACATGGTGAACAAACAAACAAACAAACAAAAGGGGCAAATAATGATGTAAGACATTTAATAAATAGCAGTAGGAGTGGAAGCAGGGGGACTGTGATGGGTTAGGGGGTCAAAGGCCATGGCGAACAGGTGAGTTTTTAATGATGACTTGAAGATGTCTAGGGAAGCAGCATTGCAGATCTCGAAGTGCATTCCAGAGGGTGGGGGCCGCAACACTGAACGCCATGTCTCCAACAGCTCGGAGGCGAGAGCGGGGAACAGAGAGCAGGCCCGTGTCTGAGGACCGCAGACTCCGAGAAGGGGTGTAGGGATGGAGGAGGTCCGATAAGTACTGGGGGGCGAGGGGATGGAGAGACTTGTAAGTGAGGAGGAATGTTTTGTACTGAATCCAGGACTTGACCGGCTGCCAGTGAAGATGGATGAGGGTGGGGGCGATGTGTTGCCAGGGCTTGGTGCGGGTGAGAAGCCTGGCGGCAGAGTTCTGGACGTATTGGAGCCTCTCCAGGGCTTTGCTGGGAACCCCGGACAGGACTCCATTGCAATAGTCGAGGCGGGAGGTGATGAAAGCGTGTATTAACGTTTCTGCCACAGTCAGAGAGTGAAGGGCGGAGTTTGGAAATGTTTTTGAGGTGGTAGAAAGCCGATTTGGTGACAGATTTGATGTGCGCCTGGAAGGAGTGTGGTGTCCAGGATAACTCTCAGATTGCGGACTTCAGTGGACGGAGAGATGGAGCAGCCGTCAATGGAGAGGAGCAGGTCTCCAACCTTCCGGAGCTGCGCCTTGGGAGCCACAATCATGAGCTCTGTTTTATTGCTGTTTAGTTTGAGCAGGTTTGATGACATCCCGTTTTTTATGTCCTGTAGGCAGTTGACAAGGGATTGAGGGGGGAGCTGAGTGCACGGTTTGGTGCAGAGATAGAGCTGTATGTCATCAGCGTATGAATGAAAGCTGAGACCATGGTCGCGGATGATTTGACCAAGTGGGAGCATGTAAATGGTGAAGAGGAGGGGTCCAAGCACAGAGCCTTGAGGTACACCTGTTCCTCCTTACCCACATCTCTAAAAACTGGGGTACAATGGAGCTGATCCAGATTTGCTGAGAACTTGACGACATTACTAAAATGTGGGCTGGCTTTACATTGACCTCCTGGCAACGTTCCGCCCAACCTATCGTTCCCATATACATTCGGCTAGCTGAATCCCCTCCCTCAGCTGTGTATCTGTATATTCAGCAGGATGTCTGCAGGAGGCACTTAGAGTAAAGTTGTTATAATACGTATAATGGCACTGTTCTAGTGGTAAACACTGAATAAAGAACATGTCAAGCTATGTGCTGTATCACAAACAATGCGTGACGTCTTTTGGAAGTAATAGGTCTGTGTTTACATTAGCAAGCATCGCTAACACTCAGAGCTAACGCTGTACTGGAGAGAATGTGTGTAAACAAGCCGGATTAAAAAATGTACTGTCTTTGTGGTAAACCCACGAGAGAGAAAGCGTTTGAGCTCCATACTGTTACAGAAATAATGCTTGATGTGGTTTGGAACAATATAGCGTTTAATCACGGCAGCGTTTAGCTGAGTTTCTGCTGGTAGACAGCCTTCTCTTCACAGAGCTCACTGCTTGCATGCGGACGCTCCAAAGGGGCGTGGCCAGCAGCAGCTCCAAAGGGGCGTGACCAGCAGCAGCTCCAAGGGGGCGTGGCCAACAGCAGCTCCAAAGGGGCGTGGCCAACAGCAGCTCGGTTACATTTAAAGGGCCAGACCCAGAAACAGCACTTTAGTAACAGGGCTGAAATAGAGGGGTATGAGGCATGCTACAATAGCCGCTTTCACACCAAGTACTTTGCCGTACTTAGTTCCCAGCACTTAGTACCGCCATGGAACTAAGAGCCGATCGCGTTCACACCGGAATAAGTTCCCTGAGGGAAGATTACGCAAATGAAGCCGCTGACGTCACTTCTTCTTCTTCTGCTTTGGGTTTACTGGCAGGCCGCAAACAACTTCACGGCGTATACTGCCACCCGAAGTCCCCGGCCGGAAGTCCCCGGAGTTGGGGACTGGCTTCAGTAGAAGATGCTGGGACTCCCAGCAGCTTCTACTGAAGCCTTCCGAATAAATCGCCAGAACGCTGACACCTCCTCATCTCCACCGCTCCCATGTTTTTTTTTGTGTTGCCATAAGTTATTCTCTCTCCGTTGGTGCGCTGGGCTAATGCTAATGCGAATAATGCTAATGCCAGCAAATACAATGGCGGCTTCACAAAACTTTTCAGAGTTTTACGGGGCGTGGTTTGCAATTCGCCCAGCCAATCAGAAATTGGAACTTTTTTCTCCCCAGGAAAGTAACACCTCTCTAGCAGGCACTAAAAAGGGGGTAAAAGTTCTCATGAACTAAGTTCTCTTTTTGGTGTGAACGCAAAATCCCAGGAACTATCGGAACCAAACGGGAAAAGTACGGGGAAAAGTAGGCTACTCTGGTTTGAAAGCGCCTAATGGGTGATCTGTTTGGTATTTTGAGCAAAACACTTCGGAGACAGGTTTCGTATAGATATGATCTTATAATATATTTTTCAAATATAGCATAATAGGTGAGCTTTAATTAAATCCTGATCCTTCAGTTCATGCAAATAGTTTTCTGCCAATTTTCTGTCATTGTCAAAAGCTTTGGCAACCCCCATCGGGGTCCTGACCCAAATATTTGTAAGCACTGCCTGAAGGGAAGAGGTTGACAAACACTGCTGCAGCAATTTTTGTCACAAGTGTTGGTTGTTTCTCGGGGTGACTGTTTGGGTGAAAACAAAAATACTTGCTGCCAAGATTAAAGCACTCAGTGAACTCACAGAACTTTGTCCTGTGCTGCACTGCAACACAAGCTCTTCAGAGTGTTAGTATCAACAGCATGAACACAGAGTGGGCGGCTTTCATTCTGCGGTGTGTCCTGTAATCCAGCAGCTATTTTTACTTCATTCACTGAAACTCATGTAGTCATTTTTTCTCTCTCCCTCTTTTCAATTAGTGTGAAGGTTTTGCAGGGCTCTATCTCCCCCTTCCCACCCGAAAACCGAGAACCGCATTTGGCAAAGGTTTACATAGGGTCATCCCCATTTTGTACAATGGCCATTGACTGCTTTGAAAAATAACATATACCAGGGTTGTAAAGTGATAAAAACAATCAAATTAAAAAATAAAATGCTGAAGATGTATTAATAAAATTAATCGCTATTCACTACATATGTTAATCTTTACTTGAAAATTCCCCAAATGAATTGTAATGAATGATATTTAAACTCAAAAACATTATGTCATTGTAACACATTAGTAAAGTTGGGGCATTATTCATCAAAACATTTTATTTCCAATCATTTTCTGGCAAGACTCTGGCTGTCTGCTGAGCGGAGTATTCCAGATGAAGGGGTTTTTATAATATATTGAATCTCTCCCTCTCCCTGGCTTTTTTCCATAAATGTGAATAATGAATCTCTTTTTTCTAATACAGGTAAAGGGTGCTTGCTTGTTCTGACACACACACACACACACACACACACACACACACACACACACACACACACACACACACACAGAGAGAATCAGGACCATATATATAAATCAGTATTCACTCATGCAGAATGTTGATGTAAATGCCACGGATGTTAGCAGGAGGCCCTCACACCCCCAGATGCATACCGAATGCTGTAAAGCGTGCCCTGTGCCCCACAAACATGCTCTACATGAGGCATCTGACCTTTTCATAGAAACAGAGCTGCAGCAGACAGGAGGCTGCAACATAGCCAAGGTTAAAGGCAAGAGAGAAACAGGACACAATTGAACAGCCAGGGCAAATTAAATCACTGTTTTACATTCTCACCAACCTCATTATCATATTATACTGCTTGTACCTTGAACTCGGCCTTCAAAGCCCTGCGGATGGTTGAATGTGCAGAATATGCCCTTGACTCTCAGCAAGATTAGATATTTCATCTCCGTGCCATTTACCCTATTAAGTGAGACAGAAGTTGATGAGGGTTGGCAGGAAGTTCCCCAGCGGTAAGTGCTTAATAAAAGTTCAGCAGGCTTTTCGTGTGACCCAATTACTCTTCAAAAATAACATAAGATTGGCTTCCAGTTTCATTCATGTTTAATTATAAAGCACACAAAAGACAGGCACTTTTAGTTTTCACAATCCTCTTCACTGTACTGCAGTCCAATCTTTTTCAATGTGAAGTACTTCAAGGATCCAAACATCTGACATATTCACATTCATCATTCATGTACTAGCTAGTTTCCTATAGAGTGGTGCAGTAGTGACACATTTTTGTAGGCCGACCCGGAAGTTAGCATCCCAAGGGCTCCCTCGACAAAAAGCAACAGGTACTGTATATTGCAGTAAAAAAGGCTCTGTGGCAAACACACATTCATGATACTCCATATATAAACACCACTTTGTGATTTGTAAAAGCAATTGGCAGAAAGAAAAAGCTAACATTAGGCTATAAACAAACAAAATGGCCTTGGCATGGCTGGGCATCACCACCGCTAAGCTAAAGGCTGCTAATGTTTGGCATGATGACGTTCAGTCGTTTTTTGTTTATTCTCTAGTTAGCAACCGCTGTTTTTATAACACATAAAAGCTTCGGACATTTACAATTGGTGTAACTACTGATGTAGTTTATGTCGTAGAACAAAACGGGCTAATCTCTTCAGCTCGTGCTAACCACACACCTTATTTCAGGCTTCTAACCACAAACAAAACAAAACATTGACTTTGAGACGAGGGAACAGGAAGTGGTAAAATGCTAGGAGGCCTAGCAGCGTCTGCAGCTGCAAAACTGATCACAGGCTCTTTTATACCTTGACTACCCGAAGCAGATACAACTCTGAACAGAGGGCTGTATTCAAACGTGCTAAAGTGCATGTAGCAAGTGCATTCAGAGCGGTGCATAATTTGGTGCAAAATAAGGAGCAGGGGTCAAAAGGGTTGTATTTCCTCCCCTAATTAATCAAGACATGTTTTGGGCGTAACATGAATTAACCAATAAGAGCGCCATCTCCCACTCCTGGTAAAAGCCAGGTGATTCTCCTGACAGATTACTATTTACATGAAAATTGGAGAAGCAAGTGGTTTTCTGTTAGTCCCTCTGCCTCTGTCTGATCAACACGTCCATTCGAAAGCAAATCAGCAAATGCTTCCAGGGGCAAGGACCTGTGTGTTTACCCGACTGTGTGGTGAGTCTTTGTGTAACACGTGTAACCACACAAGGGAGGTGGTAAAAACAACATTATTGAACACATCATGACACATATTGTAAAAAAAGGGTCTGGTCTCTGGGTGTGTAGCAGAAGAATTGTGCTGCTTCTGACACCGTTCTGAAGTCTCTCTCCTTCTGGTCAGGAGCTACAGAGCCTTATTCATGTTAAGTTGTATCTTAACATAAATAAAAACATGTTTTAAATGGCTGAATAGCAGTACATTGAGAGTCAATGCTCATTAGCTCTACTCAGCCTATGCATCCTAAGCAGAAGTCATAACATCAAACTGCATTTCACAGTACTATGTGCGATGCCAATAAAGTCTTATCTAATCTATTCTAATTAAATCTAATTTAATATAACATTTGATCTATAAAACAAAAAAGATCTGCCTGTTCCTCATGAAACCAATAGCCAAAGGCCCCCTACAATGTATTTATAATTGATATGATTTAAACTGCACTGCAGTGATTTTGCAATTACACTTGAATAAACAGCAGCAGTGGCTCAATGACTTTTAAACACGAAAACAGGATTCCAAAAAACACCAAACAAGCACAAGCCCAACTTCTCCAGTGCCAACACTGTTTCAGAGGCACATTGTAGACCTAATTTAGAACAGAACTTTAAGGTGCTGTAACAGAGGAGTAAAAATACAATTTCCCATTAGCCCTAGAATATTGATTAAATATTACCAGCAGATGAGCAAAGATTACAAAATATAGATCGTAAACCCCAGGAACATTTCCCTTTTTCAGAACAAACAGATAAGCATTCAGAGATGGTATTAGGTTACACAGGCTAGTGGAACAGTGGCTATTTCAGATTTAACATCGGACTTTGAGTAAGGCTGACTAATCCCTATGATTAGCAAATAGATTTTGACAAATAAAGTCAATGAAGTACCTCATTAAACGCGTCATGTCTAATGGGGATCACCAAGACCTGGTTTTGAAAGCTGAGAGAGATGTATTGTTCTTTCGTCTTTTCCTTGTAAATTGTAGAATACACTGATCGCTCCATGCTAACAGCAAAAAGCAGTTTCCAATATAACATAGCAAATGCTTTTTTCTTATTGGAGTGGTGCAGTGATGATATATTTTTATAGGCCAACCCGGACGTTAGCATCCCAAGGGTTTCCTCAACAAAAAGCTATCGGATTTCCCCATTGGATTCAGTGTATTGCAGAAAATAAGCTGTGGCCAACACACATTTATGATACTTACAGGTTCTGTTCATCAGGATAATCTCCACATATTAACACTCCTTTGAAATTATTGAAGAGGAAATACAATCAGCAGAAGTAAATAGTTAATGCTAGGCTATAAACAAACTACATCAAGGTCACATGGCTGGGCATCACCACCGCTAAGCTAAAGGCAGCAAAAATCAGTGAGATGACGTTTACTTGTCTCATTTAGTCACTTGTTAGCAACCGCCGTTTTAATGACAAATATACATTTTCGACATTTAAGAGTGGAGTATTTCTGACGTATTTGATGTGGTTGAACAAAACTTGAAAATCTCTTGCTTGTGTTAACCACAAACCTTATTTCAGGCTTCTAACCATAAACACGTTCAATAAAACATTGACTTCGAGACAAGGGAACCGGAAGAGGTAAAAAGTAATTCTGGGTTCTGGGACTCATTCCTGCACCACTCTATTGTACATTTTTTACAGTATATTGGGAGCTTGATCACACAGGTCTTCTCTTCAAAGCGCTTTTGTATTCCTCTGTAGGATGATTTTGGTTTACCTGAACTTTTTTATGTGTTCTATATTAAATGTCAGGTTTTATCCGCGCTAGGCCAAATTGTGTACTGATTAAAGCTTGCCAGTAATGATTGCGTTTGTTATTCAGACAGGAATGTTAGGCAGGCTCTGGGCCACCTGAGTATCTCTAGGTAGATACAAAAAGTCAAGTTTATGTGCTTTACTCTGTAGTTATAGTGATGTTTCTCCATCAGTGACAGCTTCCTTTGGAGGGCTTTCTCCTTCTAGCCCTCCAAAACTTACAGGATGTTAAAGTGTATTGTTCATGCCTGGATTCTAGCTATTTCTCCCATCTAGGTTATTTTATACCATTACTGCAGCAGAACTCTTTGTGGTGCTATGAATTACCCCTTCCTTAAGTATGTACACTCTGTTGAACATGGCTCTTCTAGGTTTGTTATGAAGAAACATTTTAGATTGTGCATTTGTATAAAATAAGATCAGTACCAGGAAAAACATGTTCTTATTGGCTTCCTTCGTCTTTTTCCCTTGTTGCCTGTTTGTTTTTGTGTTTCTTGAATCAAATTTGTGTGGAGTTATTGGGTTTCCTAAACAAGCACTGGCTCATAACAGAACTCTTGATGAACCTTCCTTTCCTGGAGGATCACACATATGCAGGTATGTTTGAGTGTGTCAGTCCTCCAGGTGCTGCTCCACCCAGGTGGAGGTGGGGATGGCGCTGTAGGGGTCCATGATGACCTTGGCACAGCGGATGATCATGGCCACCAGCAGCAGGCAGAGGAAGGCCACGCAGGCCAGAGTCAGGCCCTGGTCCACGTCCACTGAGGCTGGCTGTTCAGAGCCATCCAACTCCATGAGTGTGTGCTGCTGCTGTCCTCACACACGCATACACACCCAGCTACCATCCTGAGGACCCCGCACACGATTTCTGTAAAAAAAGAAAAGTTAATTTAAAGTGGACCTATCATGCTATATTTGAATAATATAGTGTAGGACCATACCTATATAAGGCATATTTATACTTTTTTTTTTTCAAAATACCAAACAGATCATGCATTTTAGCCATGCCTCATTTCGCTCTATTTGAAAAATGTTAGCTCTGTTTTTGCAAGGGCTGATTCTGTGAGAACAGCACCACCTACAGGCCTGGCATATGTACTACAGCGTCTCCAGCGCTTTCGAACGGCAATGGCCGTGGCTGTCTCCTCCTGATTGGTGGAGTTGGCCCAATAGCCGTAGCGCCACTGTCCTGACGTCAGGACAGTGTTCAAATCTGGATCAGTTTTTATCAGATCCGTTGCAGCCCCTTTTTTTAGAGATTTGGGTATGGAGGAAAATAGAGAGGGTTGTGTTTTCTGACACTTGGTGAGTTCCCTGGAACACCGGGGACACATATTCATGTATAAAAGACGTACAAAAGTGCATTTTGCATGATAGGTCCCCTTTAAAACTTTGAACACCACAAGCTGAGTTCATCTCTGTCTCCCAAAAGTAGACAAATCTATGTCCAGACTGTGTCTCATGTGAAAGTTTGTCTAACCTCTGTTCAGGCTTTTCATTGCAATCACCTAAACTATGTTTTATAAAAATAAGATTCACAATTTAATTCCCCTTTACATATATTCTTCTTCTGTTTAGATAAGGGAACACGGTTGAAATAGGGTTTTTATCTCATAAATAATACCCTTGAGTGGACATTTTCCAGCTGTTACACTTTAGTGTTAAGATCATTATTTTGTAATCACAAAAATATCAAAACATCAAGCTGTTGTTTAATGATACATACAGTCTGAAGGGGACTTTGGAAAAGCTTTAGTTATGCAGAAATGTGGGTTCAGTTTGGAAGGACCCCTATTCAGATTTTTCGAGTTTTCCCTTCCCTGCAGTGTGTTCTATAGGTTTTTGTGCATGTAAATGGTCTGCAAAGGCTAACATCCCTGTGTTACCCCCCTCTGCCTGAAATGCCTCCATTGGACTCCACTTTCGTTACTTCTGTAACATAGTGACATCACTATGGTTTCAGACAGAGGGTGAAAAGAGGTGCTGCAGCACAGATAGTATGAGAAAAATAAAGAGCTTTTTGAACATTAAAGCATGGAGTCATGTCACAGTAGAGACACTACATACTGATATACACCTGAACATCAGCAGGAGAGGACTCTTTAAAGTAGAGACACTACATACTGATATACACCTGAACATCAGCAGGAGAGGACTCTTTAAAGTAGAGACACTACATACTGATATACACTTGAACATCAGCAGGAGAGGACTCTTTAAAGTAGAGACACGACATACTGATATACACCTGAACATCAGCAGGAGAGGACTCTTTAAAGTAGAGACACTACATACTGATATACACCTGAACATCAGCAGGAGAGGACTCTTTAAAGTAGAGACACTACATACTGATATACACCTGAACATCAGCAGGAGAGTACTCTTTAAAGTAGAGATACTACATACTGATATACACCTGAACATCAGCAGGAGAGGACTCTTTAAAGTAGAGACACTACATACTGATATACACCTGAACATCAGCAGGAGAGGACTCTTTAAAGTAGAGACACTACATACTGATATACACCTGAACATCAGCAGGAGAGGACTCTTTAAAGTAGAGACACTACACACTGATATACACCTGAACATCAGCAGGAGAGGACTCTTTAAAGTAGAGACACTACATACTGATATACACCTGAACATCAGCAGGAGAGGACTCTTTAAAGTAGAGACACTACATACTGATCTACACCTGAACATCAGCAGGAGAGGACTCTTTAAAGTAGAGACACTACATACTGATATACACCTGAACATCAGCAGGAGAGGACTCTTTAAAGTAGAGACACTACATACTGATATACACCTGAACATCAGCAGGAGAGGACTCTTTAAAGTAGAGACACTAAATACTGATAAATGTATTGAAAATGAAAATGAACATATAGGGCCCCTTTAAGTGAATTAGGGTGTGTTTAATGACATTTAACATCTATTTCTCCCACAAATTGACCAATTACAGATTAAAATAACATATTTACCCATAGTACCTGTAATGTTCTTATTGGTTATAAGTAAGACATCATCTTGAATCTTTAGACTAGCTTTACT
This sequence comes from Trematomus bernacchii, assembly GCF_902827165.1. Lineage (NCBI taxonomy): Eukaryota > Metazoa > Chordata > Actinopteri > Perciformes > Nototheniidae > Trematomus > Trematomus bernacchii. The sequence goes on along the minus strand of NW_022987332.1, from coordinate 1,987,494 downwards.
AGCCACTTTATTAGCCAACTCACATCTTGTTCTGCTAACATCTATGTCCATAGATGTTATACTGCCGCCAAGTGGTAACATATATGCATTGTAACTAAGCATAAACACCTATCATTACATCCCCTTTCCAAACAGGTCAGTATAACACATTTCTTAATTATATAGCTTCTGGAACGTACAGTCTTCAAATGTAAACATTTTAAACATTCAAAATGTCTAAACATACTGTAAAGAAAATATAGCAGCTTTAAATTTGCTATTTACTCTAAATAAAATATCTATTGTTAAAGGTCCCATGTCATGGCCATTTCTACTGATCATAATTCCATTGTTGAGGTCTACTAGAATAGATTTATATTGTGCAATTTTCCAAACTCACATTGGTTTCTCATACAGCATCTCTGTATAGTATGTGTATTCACTCTCTGTCCTAAACGGCTTGTTGGATCTCCTGCCCCCCCCCCCCCTCCCGGCCCCTACACACGGCGGCGTGCGTTGACGCTTCAACGCTTCTGCCCATTCACTTTGAATGGGGTGACGTCACGCTTCGCCGAACTGCTTTGTGGGAGCAAAGCGTAGCTTTTCTCGCGGTGCTCGCTGCAAAAGTAGAGCAATGTTCTACTTTTGAAGCTTCGACGGAAGCGTCAGCCAATCGAATCATATGCCAGTACAAGCTCTAGCCAATCAAACCGCTGCTTGTGTGTCCGGGGCGGGAGATTCAGGTGATTGGTTGTTGGTCTAGCTTCAGATATGCCCGCCGGCAAGCGACAACGCACGCTGCCGTGTGTAGGGGCCGTCCCTGTGAGCCCAGTCGCGAGACAGCGAGACACAGCGAAACACACACACACCCGCAGCCTGGCTGGGAGTTTGTGTGTGTGCCCAGGCTGAGTTCCGCGGTGTCTCGCTGTCTCGCCGACCCCACACCAGTGAGCCAGTTCACAGTGTCCCGCTCCTCGCAGCAGCGAGCCTCGCAACGTCCCGCCGAGTGTGTGTGTGTGAGGAAGTCCACGGATTGGTCCAAACGTAATTGCTCCGCGAAAATAACGTAACTACACCCAAATACGTCACTATACCCAAGAAGTAAACAATGGAAAAAGAGAAATCCCCAACGAGGCGTTCTGGGGCAGCATAGACAGGTCTTTTCTGTGTTAGAGTTTTACTCGCTACATGTGTATGGGTTTGTGACTCTCCGTTTACATGCAGAAAAAGCTACATAACACAAAAGGGGACGGGTAATAACCAGAAAAGCATGACATGGGACCTTAAACAAAACTTATGGCACAAATATCAAATAAATGCCAACCATGCTCTTTTCTTAAAGTCACTTATAACTGCATGTCAACAATTTGTTGTTCTATAAGTCTGTCAGGTGGCTTTCTATGTCTTGTGGATTTTCTCAGATCTGGTGCTTCAGTTACTGGGGAAGGTGAAGGAGGCTCATGTTGCAAGTCTGGTGTCTCCTCAATTCCCTTTTCAGACTCAGTCTCCTGACCAACTTCCTCAATGTTCTCCTGAGTCTTCAACAGACTCTTCCTGTTTCTCCGAAGCACTTGTCCATTCTCAGTTTTCACAGTGAATGACCTGGGACCCACTTCACTGAGGACAGTTGCTTTCCTGGTCCAGGAATCAGGACCCTCAATTATCACAACATCCCCTTCCCGAAGAGGTTCCAGTCTCCTTGTCACTCTGTCATAGTTCATTTTCTGTTTGAGCTTGAGCTTCACTCTCTTATTATCCAGCACCTTCTTGTCGTTGTTGTAGTTTGAAATGTGTGGTACCGTGGTGCGCAGCTTGCGACACATGAGGAGCTCAGCAGGGGATGCACCACACTCCAGCGGTGCGGCCTTGTAACTCAACAAAGCCAGGTAAGGGTCAGTTTTACCATCACTTGCCTTTTTCAGCAGCCTTTTAACAATTTGGACCCCTTTTTCAGCCTGCCCATTAGCCCGTGGATACAGTGGGCTAGAGGTAAGATGCTGAAATCCATACTGCTCTGCAAACTGTCTGAATTCCTCACTGCTGTATTGTGGACCATTAGCCGCGTTCACACCGCAGTACTTTTCCCACTTTAGTTCCGATATAGTTCCGAAATGTCGCGTTCACACCAAAAAGAGCCGGAACAAAAATTAGTTCATCAGAACCTTTTTTACCCCCTTTTCCATCCCTGCTAGAGAGCAGGTACTTCCGTGGGAGAAAAAGGTTCCTATGTTTGATTTGCTAGGCGGAATGCAAACCACGCCCCGTAAAACTCCCAAAATGTTTTGTGAAGCCGCCATTTTTTTATCCTCGCATTAGCATTATTAGCATTAGCATTAGCCCAGCGCACAAACGCAGAGAGACTAACTTATGGCAAGACAAAAGAAAACATGGGAGCGGTGGAGATGAGGAGGTGTCGTTGTTCTGGCGATTTACTCGGAAGGCTTCAGTAGAAGCTGCTGGGAGTCCCAGCAGCTTCTACTGAAGCCAGTCCCCAACTCCGGGGACTTCCAGCCGGGGACTCCGGGTGGCAGTATACGCCGTGAAGTTGTTTGCGGCCTGCCAGTAAACCCAAAGCAGAAGAAGAAGAGGTGACGTCAGCGGCTTCATTTGACTAATCCTTCCCCAGGAACTTATTCCGGTGTGAACGCGATCTGAACTTAGTTCATGAGAACTAAAGAGTTCTCATGAACTAAGTTCTCACGAACCTTTGTGGGAAAAGTACTGCGGTGTGAATGCGCCTATTGTCACTGACAACACATTGTGGGATGCCATATCTGGCAAAGAAGCCCTTCATATGTGTGATGACAGAAAGTGCTGATGTACTGGAGAGCTATGCTACCTCAGGGTAGTTTGAATAATAGTCTATTAACAAAAGATAGTCCTTGCCATTCAGATGGAATAGATCAGTGCCCACCTTTTGCCATGGTGCAGCTGGTAGGTCTGCAGTCAGCATTGGCTCCTTTGTTTGTTTGTTTGTTTGTAGTGGTGTCTGAGACATGTGCCACATTTTCCTATCATGCTCTCAATGTCCATGTTGATGCCTGGCCAATAAACTGCTTCTCTGTCCCTCCTTTTACATTTTTCCATGCCAAGATGTCCCTCGTGGATACGATGTAGCATGTCCTGACGCATGGATTGAGGGATGACAATCCTGTTCTGTCGCAGCAGAAGGCCATTTGCCACACTCAGGTCTGCCCGTATAGGATAGAACTGTGGACAACTTCCTTTTGTCCAACCATTGAAAGTATGATAGGCCACTTTCTGTAGTGTAGGGTATTTTTCTGTCTCTTGCTCAATTTTCTGCAACATGACATCAGAAGCTGGGAGCGATGCCATCACCATGTCAACGTGTGCTTCAACATCATCACCAGCTGTGAATCTGAGACTTGTGTCAGTGCTAGGTACAGGTGCCCTAGATAAAGTATCTGCCAGTACAATGTATTTCCCTGGAGTGTATATTAACTCAAAATCATATCGCAGCAGTTTTATCATCATGCACTGGATTCATTTAGGTTTTTCTTTATGATTGAAATCAGCGGTTTGTGATCAGTCTCAGCTGTAAAGGTTGGTAAACCATAAACGTAACTGTGAAACTTTCCACACCCATACACTAGACCCAGAGTCTCCTTTTAAATTTGCGCATCGCGCATCTCAATCTCTGTCATTGTTCGTGACGCGTATGCCACCGGCTGCCATTTGTCTCCATTTGCTTGAAGGAGTACAGCTCCCAATCCATCTTTAGATGCATCTGTAGTAGGGATGTGCATCTCCATCACTGAGGCCGATGCGATGCGCATCTCGATACGTTGCCAACGATACGATACATTAACGATACATTTGAAACACCAGGCGATGCGATACGATATGATACGATTCACCCCTGTTGCGATACAGTTCGATACGATTTGATTCAACATTAGGCGATACGGGGCGATACGATGCGATTCAACACGATGCAACATAATGATACTTCAATATGGTACAACAGAGGATTTTTGTTTTATTCCTTATATGCAGCAAATCATAAATTAACAAAAAAGTGCTTTACATATTTGGTTCTCTCTACTAGTACTGCACATCCCATCATGATGTTTCTTTGTTACCTTTTTTATCTTAAAAAACTCTCCAGAGTACAGTACAATTGTATAACACCTCCCAGTTAAACAATTTAAGGATGCATTGCCCATGATTAACAATGTGCATATAACAACTACCATAGTGCTATGCCCATACAACTGCCAGCCTGATGTGCTTAACACTCATTCATAAGCTAACTCACCAGTGAGCAGAAAGCAGTGGTTTCTATATGAACAATAACAAATACAAATAACCTTTCACAAACAGGTATTTCATAACTGCTTACAATTGTAAGGAAGACATTTAAACTATTATTGGCAGTCACAGCTGTTGTAAACTAAACACCACTCTCACTGACAGAACACCTCACTGAGTGATTTAACTCATATGTCTAACTTTCAGGTTTTTCTTTTCAGCCGCAAGACCCCATGTCGCCTCTTTATGTGCGTCGCTAAGTTCCTCGTACTACTTGTGTACTTTAAAGCGGCACGGCATCGTTTACAATTTGCGAGCGATTTTTCAAGTTGACCGTCTTTCTTGAAAAATCCGAAGTCAATCAATCAATCAATCAATCAATGTTTATTTATATAGCCCAATATCACAAATGTTACATTTGTCTCAGTGGACTTCACAGTTTGTACAGAATATCAGTATGACAATACGACACCCTCTGTCCTTAGACCCTCACATCGTACAAGGAAAAACCTCCGGAGAAAACCCACAGTTTAAAGGGGAACATGGGAGAAACCTCGGGGAGAGCAACGACTCGCGATCCAGGGCTCGCGATCCAGGACTCAGGACCACAGCAACAGGATCAGCCACGACTCAGGATCCCGCCGTAGATAGACACCAAAAATAAATTTGGGGAAGCTGGGTTATTCGGAAAACATGAGAGTACACTGGTACAGACAGAGAGAAGGAAGAAGTAAGGTGTCCCCCGACAAACTAAGCCTATAGCAGCAAAACTAGGGGCTGAATCTAATCAGCCCTAACTATAAGCTTTATCAAAAAGGAAGGTCTTAAGCGTACTCTTAAAACGGATAGGCTGTCGGCCGCCCGAACACAAACTGGAAGCTGATTCCACAAAAGTGGAACTTGATAAGAAAAGGCTAGAAGGCCAGAGAGAAGAAGTGAGTTTTAAGTGTTGATTTAAAAACATATATATTTTTCTCTCTTTACAATAAATAGTTAAACTTAGAAGTTGTCTGTCTTTTCTGGAATTCTGAACCCAACACCTGTCAGCCTTCCATCTGTGCACAAACTTATCTCGTGCCCTCATTGGTCATGTGCGCGTTTGTGTGTGTTGGAGGAGGGGCTCTGTAAGGAAGTGGCAGATTTTTTCCGGTTGTGTATTTTCAAATTCTAGCACACACAAGCTGGTTTCTCCAAAATTACCTACCCCACCTTTAATAACAACCTTTCTTTTACTGTCATATAGTATTTTATACCCGTTTACTTTATTCTCTTATTTTTTTATAACTATAATGATCATATAAAGATGTGCCTTTACCTCACTGGTTGTAGAAAAAGCTTCTTATATTCGTTAGCATAGCATCTAACCAGATGCTAATAACAACAAAGTTATTGACTGTATGATCAGTATGACAGATGAACAGATCAAGGTTTCCGGGTCTGCGATACAGCGAGAACAAGCGAAACTCATCCTGAGCACACACAAACACTCACAGCCGAAGTAAAAACAATAAGTGTGGCTTGATATTGAGTAAGAAAAAGGTATATAACGCTGTGAGAATGGGTCTGCGGAGAGCATTTCTCCACGATCCCAACTCGTCTATTACCAGCGTTCAGGGAGCTCTATGCAAGTCAATGGGGACTCCCTGTTAGTTAGCCAAGGGATCCTGGTGTGTGAGGTGCTCCGCGGATTGGTCCATTTGGGCCAATCCGGTCATTTGTTGTTGATTTGGGTATTCACACGTCACAGAACCCAGGAAGCAAACAATGGAAAATGATAAATCTCCAATGAGGCGTTCTGGGGCAGCATAGAGCCAGGTATTTTCTGTGTTAGAGCGTTACTCGCTGCAGGGTGTACTTTGAGGGTTTTTGACTCTGCAGACCGTTTACATGCATAAAAACCTTCATAACACACAAGGGGATGGGTAATAACCGGAAAAGCATGACATGGGCCCTTTAAATCATCACTGTCATCTGAGTCTTCAACTGTGTGCACCTTATTCCATTTATTTTTTTCTTTGGAGAGGCACATCTTTGCATAATGATTTTGTCCTTTGCACTTTGCACACATTTTCCCATAAGCAGGACATTGTCTTGGTTTGTGTTTTTCCCCACATCTCTTGCAGCTGAACGACTGTTCGTCATCATTGTTTTTATCTCTGTATCTTTTCCACTGTTTTGCTTTAACTGACACAGCGTTCACTCCTTTGCCATGTTATGTTTTGATGGAAAAATTAGCTTATTTCTTCAATAACTTCCAGGTCATGTGACCTAATCACTAAAAATCAGTGCTGGGTTAAATAACTACACTTACTGCATAGGACACACCTATTTTTATTGCATTGTAATTCTCTATGGGAAAATTAGCATATTGCTTCAATAGAGGCCTACATGTACTGTAGGTTTTGCCCGTTACACAACTCTTTTGCAGGTTATCCGCCGGGAATCCGAGGAAACCCGACCCGGTGCAGGACTCTTCTCTGGGGCTCATCAAAGTTATTTTTTAACAGTACCTGCTTAACGCACCTCAGTCCGGACTCCGCGTCGGTCTTCACCCCAGATGACCCTCAACCACTTAAGATGATCTTTGTTATTACTTTTAAATACCGTAAGTGTAACTGAGGACCACTGCTCAGGTGTAACATTAACTTCACTAACACCATGAGAAATGAAAGACCTGGGCCCAGTAGTTCAACATTTTTAATCCCTATCTGATCGGATCAGATTTGGATTTTGGGTAGTTCAAAACCAAAAAACAGGATTAGGATCACATTGATATCCGATCAGATTAGGAAATCAAATCCAAACTTTAATCTGGATCAAATCTTCAAACGGGTAGTTCAAACCAACAACACAGGATTGGGATCATTTTGATCCCAAAAAACTGGATTATCTTGATCCCACCAGAGGGGTGGATTTCCAGTGGATTACCAGAGCAAAATGTACTGTACAATTTATTTAAAAATATGTTTCAATATAAATAAGATGGCAAAGTTTGTTTTTCGCAAATCGCAAACACAAAAAAGGCTTCCGTCCACACGCAATAGACACCGGAAAGTGTCTGTTCACACGAGACAGCTCCGTTTAGCTCCAACCGCTGGAAAAGCTGCAGTACATATGCCGAGCCTGAACGTGGAGCTGTAACTTCCTCCACAAAAGGAGGGAAGAAGCATGGTTGTCATGGTTGCCCTTCTGTTTATTTTCCGCGGTGGGGGCCGAGGGAACCGGGCAGAGTTTTTCGCCGGTCAACGTGTGTTAAAGTTTCAAGCTTCCGGACAAAATTATAAAAGTGCCGGTCAAAGGTCTTCTTTGTTATTTATTGAGCTTTAAAACAAATGAATAACCACTCTATATAATAATATAATAATAAAATACACGGAGCCTCTCTCTTTCCTCCCTCTCTTCTGACAGTGTCAGTGTCTGTCTCATGCAGCAGCTGATCCAGTAATGAGTGACCCGGCCGACAGTAAAAATAAACATATTTATAACTAGTTTAGTTTTTTGAGAGGTAATTAAAATAGCTAAGGGTGATGATCTGACTTGAAGTGTGTGTTTTGCTCCGTTCACCGCTGCATCACAGCGGGAGGAGCTGCAGGTGAGCAGAGCTGCGTGTCTCCATCCTGTCACCTTCACTCGCGTTTATGTCCATATCGAGAGAAAGATAAAATAAATCTGAATTCAGTGTGCAGTTTACTTTGACTGAGCAGCAGAGGTGGGGAGAGGCGGGGCTATCATTATCAGAAAATGATCGTATAGGGGCGATTACACGGAGCCGTTTGACCCCCCAGAGCGCTCCGTTTCCAGATCTATCCACCTTGGGACCCGTTATCGTTTGCGGGGTCCGTTTCTATCGTTTTGTTACGGCCTCGTGTAAATTAAAGGGCTATACGCAAGAGAAACTATGCGGATACAACCCGTTTCGTCCTTGTGGGGCCGCAGCCTGAGACGAGGGAACACGTAGTGGTAAAATGCTAACTCACTTCCGGGTTTTAGGACTCGTCGCTACACCACACTACTGTGTCATTTCATTTAATTTCAAACCTTTATTTAACCAGATGGTCCCATTAGGGGCGTTCACACCAAGTACTTTTCCCACAGTAGTTCATGAGAACTTTAGTTCATGAGAGCTCTTTTAGTTCTGATGAACTAAAGCAGATCGCGTTCACACCAAAATGAGTTCCTGGGGGTGGATTAGGCAAATGAGCCGCTGACGTCACTTCTTCTTCTTCTGCTTTGGGTTTACTGGCAGGCCGCAAACAACTTCACGGCAAGTACAGTAGGTGGCGGTATGCACCTTAAAGTTGCAATTCGCCAAAAAACCGAGAGAAGAAGAAGAAAAAAAACTTCCGCTTCCACTGTATGCTTCTGTTTACCTTCCGACCTCAGACACGGTATGGAGTTGACGTTTTGATGGTCGTGTTATACAGCTTCGTAACGGAGTTATTTAAGCCAATAACTCAGCCACAAATACAAATGCAGATCGACCATTCAAATGCAATAGAAATGCTGAGTCGGAGGCGAAGGCGGTTAAGAAGCCTTAACAAAAGGATTGGACGACGAAAGCACACGCTATGGACATGTTTCGCCGTAGGACAGCTGAGGATGATGGCCGTTATCACGCCCAAAGAACAGCAATGGTACGTTCATTAAATCACATTAATACTATCTAATGTAGGATTTATGGAGTTATGTAGGGCAAATTTGTGTCTTTGTATGTGTTCCAGATATGCGAATACTACGGAACGCGTCGTGTCCCGCGCTCTCTCTGGGTGAACAATAGAACATCGGCCTGGTGGGAGAAGGTGCCAACGTACACCAATGTGCAGTGGATCAAAGATTTCCGAATGTCCAAGGGCTCTTTTCAACTCCTCTGTATTCGCCTGGAAGCAACGTTGTGGAGAGGCATCTGAACAGCATGGAAATTGTAAATTGACAATAAAGCTGATCTTTTGTACAGTGCATTTGGTTCTCTTTTATTTACCACAGTCAACAGACACAATTACAATAGTGCAGACACACCTTAGTGCAAAGATTAAATGTCAGTATCAAAACAGTACTCATACTGTATATTTGTATATTAATATGAGTATATTATTATGTTAAATGTGTGTTAAAGACAATGGGATGAGGTTGAAAGCTCTTTAAAAAGCTTTTGTATACCATCTTTACTGTGATAAATACATACATGTTAAGCATACACACCTGAAGAACTACGTTACACACACACAGGTTAGTCTGTGTACCGCTGCACTGCTGCTGGTTTAAACAAAGACAGTCATGATGCTAGTGCCGTGCATGTAGGTTCTCTTTTATTTATCAGCAGCAGATCAATAAGTGTCAGTAGTATCAAAACAATATAATAACAGTGGCAATATATATATATATATATATATATATATATATATATATACATGGGCGTAATTTCCACTGGGGACAGGGGGGACATGTCCCCCCCACTTTTCAAAATCCCATTTGTGTCCCCCCCACTTTTTAAATGTGTTTATTATAATTTTTTTACGCAAGCGGTCATCGTCAAGGAGGAGCGTCTGTGTGTGTGTGGCACGAGCGCATCTTGTGAGAGAGAGATAGAAAGAGAGAGAGAGGGGGTTGTTGTTAGCATTTGGTGCTAGCTCGGAGCTAACGGAGATTAGTAGCTGTTTCAACAATAAGGAGAGGGAGAGCTCTTTCCTGTCGGACTTTGAGAGACTGAGAGAGAGACAGACAAATATATAGAGAGAGAGAGAGTTCCGTGGGTTGTTGTTAGCATCTGGTGCTAGCCCGGAGCTAACGGAGATTAGTAGCTGTTTCAACAATAAGGAGAGGGAGAGCTCTTTCCTGTCGGACTTTGAGAGAGTGAGAGAGAGACAGACAAATATATAGAGAGAGAGAGACAGAGAGAGAGACTGAGAGAGAGACTGAGAGAGTTACGTGGGTTGTTGTTAGCATCTGGTGCTAGCCCAGAGCTAACGGAGATTAGAAGCTGTTTCAACAATAAGGAGAGGGAGAGCTCTCTCCTGTCGTAAAACAGGTTCACATGGATAGGATACTAGATAAGTGTGCACACTCATTATATACACTACACATTTTTCTTGGATTTGTTAACACTATAGTCCCTAATATATTTGAAAGGCAGGAAATTGAATTAAATCGAGAATGTTTCATTGCGGAGGACCCCCTGTTTTGTGTCTCCCCCACTTCTCAAACCAAAGTTACACCCTTGTATATATATATAATAACAATAGGTAGGCTCAGCAGCAGACACACCTTAGTGCAAAGTTAGGTGTCAGTATTAATAACAGTGGCATATATATATAATCACAATAATACAAAATTAACTGTCCCAGGTGTAGGCAATTTGGGGTGAAGTGTCTTGCCCAGGGACACAACGACATCCTGACTGCAGTGGGGTTTGAACCTGTGCTCCCCTGATCTGAACACCAACGCACCAGACCACTGCACCACACGCCTCCCAACAAGTCATTGTACAGTTTATCAACGACGACGACAAGTTTTTCTTAATTTTTGTATTGAAGGCCTGTTGGATTTAATCAGCTCGCTTAGCACTGCCAGAAGCCCAGCCTGAAAGGTATTTTGTTGCTGGTCGTCCGATTCCTGGGCCTTGTGTGAATGCAGCAGCCGTTCGTCGTGCATCTCCTTGGCACGCAGGTCCTCATTCTCCTTGTTGACCATGGCACGGCGGTCCATCGCCATGATGGTGTCAAGGAAGCTGTCATCGCGTGCCCACTTTCCTAAGGTGAAATATGCAAGATACAAGATCAGTTTAATCGCAACAACGAGACAACATTGTCCAACATTGGACATGGTGCAGGCAGGGACAGTGTACAAAATGCAGGTGTAAAGTAGAAGATAAGATAGATAGATCGGATCAAATAATATCAAATAAAGAATAAATATCAAAGTGCCCTTATTTATTGTTTTGTGCTTAATGTATGCTTGAACTTTGTTTTATAGGGATTAGTGGACATCAGTTAGATGTGTAACCTTCTTTCAAGGCCAGAGTAGTTACAGTGTAAGTGGATTGACATCTAACATAACATGGCTGAGTACAATTATAATAATAATAATTATAACAATCAATAAAAAAAAGGAAAAATAAATAGAATTTCAATTACATTTCTACTACTCTAAAATATTAGAACATCAGTCTTTGTGGCATGCAGGTAATCAACTGTTTAAGCTTTTACCATTAACATGTAGAATGAATGTTGCAAATGACTTGAAATTATAGCAACTGCAATGTATTGTTAGAGGTAACAATACAGAGGTAGCATTATGTCCAGCTAGCATGCTAATTGCTAACGTTATATTATCGTTTTATCCCGGAGGGGAAAACTAGTTTCTAATCCTGAGAGAAACACCTTGCCTGAAACACACGATTAGTGCCATGAGTTAGTGAAGCAAATTACAGAACATTGCACACTTATTCACAAGTCAAAACGTGTTCATAGCGGGCATGGCTGAGAATACCTAGCTAGCTAGATGTTGTTAGCCAGCTTGGACCTATGATAGCAAGTTCCAGCATGGCTAGCTCGATCTACTGAGCAAATAAAAGCACATCTAAGACCAGTATTGTGCAGATTAAAACAGTGCAGTGCATGTATTTTATTTTACCTTCGTAGTCGTCCCGACATGACTTTGCCAGGTCTGCTAACTTTGCTGAGCCACGGAAACTGCATTCAGTAGAAGCTTCTGAATGCGGCGCTTCGCGTCCTCCGAGTAAATCGCCAGAAGCGCCGACACATCCTCATCACTCCACCGCTCCGATGATTTATTTAGTGTTGCTATAATAACTGCTTTCACAAAAGTAATCTCTTCTGTGCGCTGGCCGAAGCGAGCAAATACAATGGCCGCTTAGAAAAAAAAATTCAGAGTCAAGCGGGCGTGGTTTGCATTTGTTAGAAATTAAAATCAATGTTAAACAGCATAATTCAGTCTAAAACATATCGTCAGTTTAAAGCTGTTTTATTGTGGAAAAGCCCGGAAGTTCTCAGGAAATCAATGCCAAGCTTTTATTCTGAAAAATCCTTTATCCGGTTAGCTTGTGACTAATGTTGCGTTTTCTGAATGTAAAGTGAAAATGACTTGGAGTGTTACACACAAACGTACGGACTTTAACACTACATCGATAGACGTTAAGATATTATTACTGCTGAATATTAAATGAAGGTCTAGTTGATCGTAGTGTTTACAGATACGTGAGAAGCTATGACGTCAGAGGGAATTTCCGTAAAATAAGAACTGTGCCGGAGCGGAACCACTAGGACTTCTAAACTAAGTATTACAGCTGTTTATAAGGTATTAAATAGAAAGTCATGACAGAGATAATGAGGAGAAAATGCTTAAGGAAGTAGGCAGAGAATATCAATGTCGAAATCATCTGTGCTCTCGCGATATCGAACCGGCAAATGAGTAGGGGGCCACCCACTATTTGCACAGCGGGGGACAACGAGACGTGGATAAAAAGGCAGGACGAAAGATAACTCACGCTCTTCCCTTCGCTGCAGCCTCCCTCAAGACAACACCGGCTTTGTCTCTCCATTCACCATGCTTGTTCTTTCACCACGTTACTTAATTAAACTACCCATTTGAACCTTTTCAGAGACTCCATTAGTCTCGTTATTTTAAGTTTCTTTCCTGGGAGCGAGAAGATCACAAATTATCAACATTTGGTGACCCAGACATGTGATCTCGACACTGGGAGAGAAACCGCTAGTTTCGACGGAGATTTTGGCGAACCAAAAGACACACAAAGGGCCCATATGCGAACGGTAAGGAGAAGCCAGTTATATCAAATTCTTCAATAGCTTATATAGAACCATTTAGATTTGTGTGTTTTGCGGCGAGCAGGACATCCTGAGAACAGCTGTTAATTTAATGTTAAATATAAATTTAAACCAAACCACGTGGCGTTGTTTTAGAGCAAGCAGGGTGAGTCTATTTTCCTTTCTTTGATTCATTAACCTGTTCCACTCTGAGCCTGTTTTTCAGGTCTCAGGCTCGAAAATGACATTCCCAGAACAAATGACCATATCTTCCCTTCTAAAAGGGTTAAATTAATAATCTTTTCTCAAAGTAATGATAAACCTGTGAGTTGGATGTAGAAGTGTCAGAATCAATATAAATGTTTTTTATTTTAAAGAAAATTCAGATTTTACATAGTAAAAAACTGTAAATTATAGTGTCCGTCCAAAAATTATTTTTTACAGATAGTGAAAACTACCCTTGGATGATGGGTTAGTAGACTAAAAGCTTTAGGAATCCAAAGTACAACATATAATAAGTACCCTGTATCAAGATTGATGCAAAACAAGTGAAATTTGACCTTTTTAGAGAGATTTAGCCAAAAACTGGGCCATCTGGGGTCATTTGGGTGGATTTGACCTATCTCTGGCCCCCCTTGCTCGATCTGGTTGGTTGACATACCCTTGTGACCGTTAGAGCCAATAGAATCGAAGGAGGATACCTACATAGACACACATTGTAAAGAAAAAATGTTGCCGCTTCGCGTGTGGAAAGCGAAACTAAACTGGAGGAATGTCTCCTTCTGGAGTTTGGAAACTAAAACGCAGTTGTATTGCTTATGGATTATCAGAAATAATTTCAAAGAAGGCACAGACACATAGGATGAACCTATGGATTAACTGCAGCATCGTTTTTTTATCGTTTTAATGCCATTGAAGACCACTTTTGACCAAGGTAAGCCATATTTATATGTTTAGCTTCTTGGCTCCACATGTGATGATGTACGCTTTCGTTGATAGCGTCGCGAATGTTTATCACTGAGTGTTGAGGTGGGCACCGTTAGATTCAGTGTCTCCAGGACACCAAAAAATAGTGTTTGGTTGTGCATCTAGGATAAGTAATAAGGGAGTTCTGAGTGAGTTTATGTGCCTTAGTCGGTCCCGTTTTTTCGATCGAGGCTAATTCAGAGGCTGAGTGCTAGCATTGTGGGTTTTTTTTGAAAAAAAAATTAAAAAGATCAGTTAGCTGAGTTTCTTCCCGTTACATGGATATAACACATTCATAGTTTTATTCAATATTAAGATTCCTTAGACGTTGTTTCCTGCAAATGACGCGTTTATCCGCCCGGTACCGGGGGGAAGGCGTGAAACAGGTTAACCAACTGCATGTTTTTTTAAACCAACTGCATGATTATAATGTGTGTGTTTTCCAAGCCGGATATATTAATGTGCTTTTAAGCCGGTATTTATATAATCTTTAAAAAAATAAATAAATAAATAAAAAAAAAAAAAAAAAAAAATCCCAGATATTGAAGTTAAGTTCGGATGACATAGGATATTTGTTATCAGGAGCGAAGGTACTATTCAGTGGATTAGTGATTCATCTTTGATACATTTAAGGACTATATCCAACTACTTATTATATTGTGTTTGACGACTTATAGATGGACTCTTGTCGTTTTGTATATTCTCAAGACAGATGGTATCTTCTTGACAGAGAAATAGATGGTATCTTTTCTCGTTATTAGCAAGTTAAAGATGGAATCTTCTTGTTAAAGAGAGTTGATGGCATCGTCTCGTTTTTAGTCTCAAGATCAGATGGAATCGTCTTGTTTCATTGTCCCAAATAAGTGAGATGGTCTCTTGTTTAATTGGTGATAAGAGTCTGTGGAAGTCTGAAGTATACTCTTTAATCATTGCGTGTGCATTACGGAAAGAAATGCGGCATTCGTGCGTTAGATAGACGATATTCTTTTAATAGTGTTTGACTGGCTTCCCATTTGGTCGCATAATAGCGTGAGAGTTGCTCAGACGACCATAGACTAAATAGTTTTGATGGTCTCTAACTATTTTGTATTAACTTGTTTAAATTGTATAGCATATTGAGAGCGTCGTGCTGATATACTGCTCTGAAGTTTAGCCTGGAATGAGGTCTCCTTGTTGAGATCAACACCTCCAGGATTTCAACGCATCAGAGACAGCCATTCTTCTTGCAAAAAACTCTTTGTTCTGCAGGTCAGCATTTGAAATCAGTTGCCATCTTGTTTTGACCTCATGTTGACAAACAATGACATGGCAGTCGCCATTCTGTGAAATGCTAATTCAGAGGACCAGTTGTTGTCTTTTTGAAATCCATTCAGTTTCACTCACATGAGGCTAATTCAATATTCATGACCTCCATAGTGTGTAGAAAAAAAAATCATTCTTGAGTCAAAGTTGGAATTAGATATTCCATTTTGCTGAATCAGGTTATCTATACCGTTGGAGTTTGGTTTTTGAAGAAAAAGATTATTGTATTTTCTAAAAAGCTCAAATCTGATTTTTGAAATATTAGTCCTTGCAAAGGAGTTTTACCTGCTTATGCTTATACTGTGCGATGTGGTTTGGCTGTTTTATGCTTTGTCGATTAATCCTAAAAATTGTGTGTGCTGATGGCTGTTTTATGCTTTGTCCATTAATCCTAAAAATTGTGATTGCAAGTGTATTCGCTGGTTTAAGTTTGACTGTTTAATCATAAAGTGAATTTCTTTCCCATATCAAAAGTAGTTTTTAAGAAAATAAGCTTCTTGTTAAAAAGAAGTCCGTTTCTAGAAAAATTTAAAAGGGGGGGAAACAAAGCTGAAAAATTACAACAGCGCACTCTGCTGGTTGTACAAAATTGTGCACAAGAAATAGGGGTAAAAGGACAAACGTATAAATACAACACCAATTGATTATAATTATGCTAAGGTTTACTTTCAAGTATTATAGATGAACGCGTACTTCATCACACATAGATAGAATCACAGGTGGTTCCTGATATTAAGATAAGAAACCTTACATAAGTCTTTCAACCTAGACTGTAGAATACCTAAACACCACACAATTGAAGTAAAAACATAGTTTATGACATTAGCATAATTTCATGCACTTTGGAATACACTATACACAGTAAAGCCAGATTTTTACGAGATTTCTATTTGCATATTTCAAAGCCAAGCCAAAAAAAAAAAAAAAAAAATTAAAATTAAAAAAAAAAAAAAAAAATTAAAAACGTTTTTGCATATTTTTATATTTCTGTATTAATCTTAAAAAAAAAAAAAAAAAAAAATCCCAGATATTGAAGTTAGGTTCGGATGACATAGGATATTTGTTATCAGGAGCGAAGGTACTATTCAGAAGATTAGTGATTCACCTTTGATACATTTAATAACTATATCCAACTACTTAAGCAATATGTCGCCAAAATACACTAAGTTAGGAGCACCCGCAGAGCCAGGGTCAACTGCAGACATCAAGGCAAAGGTACATGTCAGATCAGATGCCACAACACATGCATCAGACAGACAAAATAACTGGAAACAGATACAGGAATTGTTTGATCAATGGCAAACAAGAGGGTTGATTCCACCAGATGATCAACCTGGACCAACAAAAGCCCATAGAAGAGCAGTACTCGACTATGAACAGGAACAATGCCTACAACAGCTAAATGTATGGAGGGAAGCTGAACAAAGGTTTATAAGAGTTACAAGTCTAATACTCCATCTGGAATATGCCAGCCTATTGACAGACAGCATAAATGTGGTCCAAGTAGCAGACCTACCAGTGAGGGAAGACATAGCAGAAAAAACTAAAGACGCTCAAGTTATCCAAACTCCAAAGCTGTATCTAAGCCTGGCCGAAGTCCCTCCTCCCTCCCCAAATGTTGGATTTATAGAAGCATTGCAGTTCAATGGAGTCTCCACGGACAAAAGTGTCAAAGAATTGGAGTATGAAGTAAGAGTGCTAACCAGCAAATCCAAACAGCTGATGGAAGAGAACATACGATTAGAAGAAATCACAGAAGAAAGACGACGAGAAAGACAAACACAAAAGACAGAGCGGGAAGCGCTACAGATAAGACTTTTGAAGATGCAAGTAGCTGAGAAAGACATTGAGGCTTGTAGGAAGAAGACAAGGAGAAGGGAGGAGAAGCTTTCAGAGATAGCCATAGAACCAGAGAAGGCAGGGCGAACACCTCTAACAGTTCAAACTCAGGAAGAACCAGAGAATCAAATGCAGAACCAACAAAGCGGAGGAGGAAGTTTCAGAGGAAGACGTTTCCAGAATGGTGGCTGCTACACATGTGGTCAGACGTCACATTGGTCCAATGCATGTCCCACACAACTCCAGCAACAGCAAGCACCTGTGTATCTTCCTACCCAAGTACAGCCACAAGCACCACAGTATCTTCAACAGCAAACACCTGCATATCTGCCTACCCAAGTACAGCCGCAAGCACAGGTATACCCTCCCATACAACGAAGGGGCAGAGGAGGACGTTTTCAATCAACAGAAAGAGGTTCCCAAAGTGAAGGATGCTTCAAATGTGGTCAGCTGACACATTGGTCCAGAGAGTGTCCGCAGAACATTGCATCAAACAACGGCCCTCCACAAAGTTACCCCAGGGGAGGTTTCCATGACTATAACAGAGGCAGGGGGTCTCAGGGATGGCAAAGAAGAATAGTATTTCCAAACATGAATGTTATTTAACAATAGTGAGTAGCATATTGCATTTAAATATAAATCATCCACAGATTAGTATAAGAAGATTAAAACATAGTAGAACATTTAGCAGACTATTTTTGTAATTATGAGAAGGAAAGAGATTACGAGTGATGTTGTTCCCCCACACAGAAAACTATTGTGCCCACACAGCTAGAGAGGTCAAGACAATGGTTTTCGCCCAAAAGATGAAGATGAAAGCCTAGTCCTCGCCCAAGACGGAGGGTCCTTACCAAGTCCTCCTGTTTAAATCGACTGCAGTTCAAGGGGCAGTACAGGCTACACCTGATGTGCAGCTGCTAAAAAAAAAAAAAAACAGAAACTCGATTCTGCTGTGGTGAAGTCTGGCTACAAAGGGAGGTGTTTCAATAAGATCGCTTGTCTCAAACCAGTGAAGAAGTCAACAAGAACCCAGCAGAACTAGAGAGTGACTGTTAGCGGGAGAACAGTGACAGAGTGACAGAAACTGGCACAACATTTACCAGCCACCATAGATAGACCCCGTCAGAAGACCGGGGCTGTGTTTAAAGGGGAACTTCATTTATTAAGTTGAGGTATATATGGAGTCAGATTACATTCTCTCATAAACACATTTTTATAATAGGTCTGAAGTTTCTGATTTAAGGCATGAGCTGCCAACTAAATAACATAACACTGAGCTTGGATGAAGAAGTTGTAGGGTTTTTTACAACAGTTTCAAGAATCAGTCTTCATTTATTTATGTTCAAGTTAATTTGTTGATTTATAAAGTAGTGCATAAAGCAATATCTATTTTTAAGTGAGGGACATCAGCCCTTCATGTTCTTCTGCGTGCAACCCTCTGTGAGAGTAGTTCGTATTTCCCACTAGTTTAAAGACATATTATTCTGTCATGATTTGTTTGTTTAACAGTGTCAGCCAATCTCTAATACTAGAGCTATTAAGACGTATTAGCAACACCAGTGTGGTTTTTTCGCAGCAACACTGATACATAGTACCATGACAAAAGCCATTATTGAACTAACAAGAAGTAAACTATATTGTTGTACTAATGACAGATTTTTTTAGTCAATGTGCATTTATACCATTGGAAGACGATACATCACACAACATCTTTGTACGCCTTGTGGGTACACAGAGGATTTATATGTGTTTGCTACGACGTTATGGGTTTTCCATGTCCTATTCATAATAGAGTAATCATTGCGATATTAATTGAGCATTTTATGCTCAAAGGAGGGAAGGTCATGATTAGTCAGATAATGGATTTCGGTAACGTTGTAGTTGATAAATACTAACATGCTGTCAACAATAGGTCGCATAACAACAAAAGGTATACCAAAGCTTGGGCCTCCTCCAAGGAGGGAGTGGTCCAGTTTTAGATATTAGACAAATAGAAGTGGATGAATATGTCAGAGCTCTGAGTAATATTTTCCAAGTTTTTGTCTACACAGGCTAGGAAAGACTGCACAGATACCAGACGAGACATCAGAAGAGACTCCTGTTCGGCCAGGTGATTGGGTGAGGGTGAAAGTTCCCAAAACACAGTGGGCTGATCCCCGGTGGTCGGAACCGTGACAAGTTGTAAAGAACTTCCCACGCGCTCCGGTTTAAAGGTAAAGAAAAAGGAGCAAATTGACACCACCTCACACATTGTCACCCTTCACTGGCAACTTCCAGAAAAGTTATTGGAAGCTAGGACTGATTTGGCAGAGCTGGAACAAAAACAATAAATAGAAATACGATTAAGATCAACAGCTCAAGAGACGAATTGTCTTTAGATTTTTATAGATTGTACACTAAAGTGAAAACCTATTTTGTTTTTTCACCTGAAAAAGAGTCCAACGTTTTGTTTCCATTTTCGTATACGTTATTTTTGTACTCATTTACATTTTATAACTGACACAACCATGGATAAAATGTCAAGAACAAAGCCAAAGCAATTATGGGGTCCCCTAGGGATAAGAGTCAGAATAGCATTGTTGATTGTGCTCATTACACTTGGCACCTTTCTGGTTGGATGGGGAGTACAATATCATGAAAGACATGGATCCATTAGTTCACTCGTAGAAAATGCCCACATCACTAACAAAACACCAGCTGTGTTTCAGAGACTTTCACTTATCCCCAGAGCCAAAAGATCAGTTGAGCAACAAGAGGAGGAGTTAGAAATACTCGTTCCCAAAGATGAGGAGGTTACAATCAAGATCATTCACCCCCCCTATATGCAGTTCTTGTATCAAATGATGAGATGGGTTTAAGTGATGGGAATTTACAATTTAGGGGAATCTCCAAATACACTGGATCCATGTTTTAGTCTGTACCAGAAACACCCCCGTTAAGACTATGGACAACTGACTGGTGACCTGAGCACAATTATTGAAAAGTTATTACAGTAGAAACAGGGTACTAACCCACAAGGACAACTGTATGTACAAGCTCTATGAACAAAATTCCCCAACAGATTGTGGCGACTGTGCACAGATGTATCCAGTCACAAAAGTTACTATTGTTCTAAGTAATAGTGAGATTTAACATATTGGAGAATATATGGAGACGTCCTTTTATAGTGTGTGAAACATGTGGTGCTTGAAACATGTAAGTATTTCAATTTATAGAAGAAAATGGTTTCCTGAAAGAGTTATTTGGAGTAGATGTGTTACAGTGGGAGAAAAAACAATGTTTAGAGATATAGTACATTTATTAGTAGACATTAATTGTGTTTAGATGGCATTTAACATTTAAAACAGATAGTATGATTAGAAGATAGAGTGGAGAAGGTTAGATTTACTTTACCTCAGTGTGTTAGAATTTCTATAGGTAATGCGTCCCGAGACCTGGACTCTCTCTCTCTCTCTGCCTGTCAGACTGCTACGACCCCTATCAGACAAAAGACCTCACTACAGGAGACTCCTCCTCCTCCTCCTCCTCCATCGAACAGACAGAGAACCAGAGCTGAACCAACAACGACAAGACTGCATCCAGAACCTTCTCCACCTGCGGCATCCAGAACCAGAACAGCATGCTGACATAAAGAGGCATACTCTCATCAGTCCCTAACCCAGGACATGAAGTTCCAAGCTGAGCCACGAGATTTGGCACAAGAGCAGAGTGTGGGACATGAAAGCAGAATACGCCCTCCATACAACAGCGAAGAGACTGTAAAGAAGGAGATGAAATGCAAAGCAGTTGGGCCACTGAAAAGAGTACCAGCGAAAGGATTTAAGAGCTGATGGACTGAGGAGAAGACGGAACCAGAGGAGTTGGCATGGTCTAACAGAATGTGAGGGGGTCGTGGCTTGAGACAACAAGAGGAGGAGAAAAGGAAAACGGGAGTGAGTGAGTTTATACATAAACACACTTATTCACAAACAAACTTGAATTGACTTGATAAATACGTAAAGACAAAAAGATTTATTAGCCATGAATTAATAAATTGGTAAATTAAAATAGTAAATAGGAAACTTAAAGTAAAATGAGGAAATAATCCTAAAACACACTGAGGGTACTGTGAGATAAAGGGGTAGACATGATGGAAATATTCACCACACTTTACACTTTAAGCAGTGAGTGTTGTGGGACTTAGGAGTAGAACATATTTTTCAATCTTTCCATCATGTAAACGAATTATTCCCTAAAAGATTTTATTCATGGGTGAATTTGGTAGAGATCTAATGTGTTACAATATTGATCTAC
Source organism: Trematomus bernacchii (assembly GCF_902827165.1). NCBI lineage: Eukaryota > Metazoa > Chordata > Actinopteri > Perciformes > Nototheniidae > Trematomus > Trematomus bernacchii. The sequence continues at coordinate 1,966,063 of NW_022987332.1, read as the reverse complement.
AGCTAAAGGGATAGTTTTAGTGACCACTCTATAAGAACAGACAAATCTGTGTTAGTTGGACAATGTTAAAGGGAGAGCTAATACCAAGCCAAATATAGTATCCCAATCTAAAGTATTGTTTTCGCCATTGTAGCATAGTTATTACCATAGGAGAACTGTTAAGGTGGAAATAACATTTGTTTGTCCAAGATGTAGAGTTTTAAAGGACACTGGGCAAAGAGCGATTGCAAATTTAATTTTGGAAAAAGCAATATAATTGGGAGTAATACATGCGGGGCCTTGGATCACTCATTGCAATGATGCATATTTTTGACAACCCATATCGTTTAGAGAGAAGGGGTCACTCAACCCACCCAGCAGTTGTTTTAAATCTTACTTGTAGCTTCACAGGGAGCGCACGGCACCAAATTATGAGTTTAAAAGACAAGCGCCACCACCTCCTGATGGTCATCCATTTAATCAGGGATGACCTGAAATTTAGAGATGTTATTTAAAGTAGAAACATATCCGCCATAAGTGAAAATTCCTAAATTGAACTACAAACCATGGATGAAATAACTACTGTTTTTAAAATCCTTGATAGAGGAGGGAGTAACTGTTACATGCTCGGACACCCAAGGTTCCACACACTGTTAAAGGGGTTAGCATAGTTCTTTAAACAGACTAGAATTGAAGATAAATTAGTGAAATGAGTTATTGATATTCCACCGGTTTTCACACCATTTAAGGAACTTTATCACTGCATTAGAACGGACCACCCAAAGGTACTGAAGTAGGAACCATAAGTGATGAAATTCTCCAATTGTTGTAACTGACCAAAATCTTCTCCCAGAAATGACTGTCTGAAATGCCGTATCCCAGAGTAGATGTTTGATGGTGTCATGGAACTAAACCCTTGTATGCAGTCTTGCTACAGGATTAGACTGGGACCTGTGCACTTGTACAGCCAGTGATGTTTTATATGCAGTACCAATGACAGTGGGGCAGTTAATCAACATGGCGAAACGCCCCAAAACCAGTAGGGCTAAGAGACCAGTCAAAGGAGGGAGTTTAGGCTCGACAGTGTACAAGGATAGCATAGGGGTGCCCAGGGGAGTGCTAGATGTTGGAGTTGCATTCCATGTACCCGCACCCTAACGTACCGATTGATCACCACGGCCTTTTCTAGAGAACATATTACTTTCATACTTTAAAAAGTATGAAAGGGGGGAGGGTACATTTCTCATAAGGGAACAGTTTCAATTGCTAGCAGAACAAGACGACTCAACCCATATACAGATATTGATGAAAATGAAGACAGTGTGTAAATGATGTTAAATGATATGGATGATAAATGATGAGATTGTTCAAAGAATGTCCAAATCATGTGATATTTCAAATGATGAAATATATTTCAAATGATGAAATCATTAGAATGAAGAACCAGCTACAAAGTGGTATTACTTTGCACTATTCAAAAAAGGTTTCTAACTTTTATGTTTTATACTGTTATTAGTGATGCAATTTTTAAATAGTATGTTTTTATACTTTGTAAAACAAGTGCTTTAACACTGAATGTGGTATGGGAACGGTTTCTGTGAAAGGAGGGAGTAAGAAATGTTCTAATACCACAAGTTGCTGCTATTTTAAAAAGTGATATTGAATGTTAAAACTAAAAGTTATGCACAAGGGAAAACTTTTACACCAGAAGACCAACCAATGTATTGTTTGTATTTTTGATGACGGTTATTTGAACCATTCCATTTTGATAGTATGTTTTTGATATGAGTTATGTACTATGCAAAGTTCAGATGAAGAACTCATTGATTTCAGTATTGTGTTCACACCTTAAAAGGTGTGAAAGGAGGGATTGTTAGAAATTAAAATTCAATGTTTTATGGCATGATTTAGTCTTAAACATACCGTCAGTTTAAAAGCAGTCAGATGAAGAACTTATTACTTTTAGTATTGTGTTCACACCTTAACCTGTTTCACGCCTTCCCCCCGGTACCGGGCGGATAAACGCGTCATTTGCAGGAAACAACGTCTAAGGAATCTTAATATTGAATAAAACTATGAATGTGTTATATCCATGTAACGGGAAGAAACTCAGCTAACTGATCTTTTTAATTTTTTTTTTCAAAAAAACCCCACAATGCCAGCACTCAGCCTCTGAATTAGCCTCGATCGAAAAAAACGGGACCGACTAAGGCACATAAACTCACTCAGAACTCCCTTATTACTTATCCTAGATGCACAACCAAACACTATTTTTTGGTGTCCTGGAGACACTGAATCTAACGGTGCCCACCTCAACACTCAGTGATAAACATTCGCGACGCTATCAACGAAAGCGTACATCATCACATGTGGAGCCAAGAAGCTAAACATATAAATATGGCTCACCTTGGTCAAAAGTGGTCTTCAATGGCATTAAAACGATAAAAAAACGATGCTGCAGTTAATCCATAGGTTCATCCTATGTGTCTGTGCCTTCTTTGAAATTATTTCTGATAATCCATAAGCAATACAACTGCGTTTTAGTTTCCAAACTCCAGAAGGAGACATTCCTCCAGTTTAGTTTCGCTTTCCACACGCGAAGCGGCAACATTTTTTCTTTATAATGTATGTGTATGTGAGTCTCCTCCTTCGATTCTATTGGCTCTAACGGTCACAAGGGTATGTCAACCAACCAGATCGAGCAAGGGGGGCCAGAGATAGGTCAAATCCACCCAAATGACCCCAGATGGCCCAGTTTTTGGCTAAATCTCTCTAAAAAGGTCAAATTTCACTTGTTTTGCATCAATCTTGATACAGGGTACTTATTATATGTTGTACTTTGGATTCCTAAAGCTTTTAGTCTACTAACCCATCATCCAAGGGTAGTTTTCACTATCTGTAAAAAATAATTTTTGGACGGACACTATAATTTACAGTTTTTTACTATGTAAAATCAGAATTTTCTTTAAAATAAAAAACATTTATATTGATTCTGACACTTCTACATCCAACTCACAGGTTTATCATTACTTTGAGAAAAGATTATTAATTTAACCCTTTTAGAAGGGAAGATATGGTCATTTGTTCTGGGAATGTCATTTTCGAGCCTGAGACCTGAAAAACAGGCTCAGAGTAGAACAGGTTAAATGGTGTGAAAGGAGGGATTGTTAGAAATTAAAATCAATGTTAAACAGCATAATTCAGTCTAAAACATATCGTCAGTTTAAAGCTGTTTTATTGTGGAAAAGCCCGGAAGTTCTCAGGAAATCAATGCCAAGCTTTTATTCTGAAAAATCCTTTATCCGGTTAGCTTGTGACTAATGTTGCGTTTTCTGAATGTAAAGTGAAAATGACTTGGAGTGTTACACACAAACGTACGGACTTTAACACTACATCGATAGACGTTAAGATATTATTACTGCTGAATATTAAATGAAGGTCTAGTTGATCGTAGTGTTTACAGATACGTGAGAAGCTATGACGTCAGAGGGAATCTCCGTAAAATAAGAACTGTGCCGGAGCGGAACCACTAGGACTTCTAAACTAAGTATTACAGCTGTTTATAAGGTATTAAATAGAAAGTCATGACAGAGATAATGAGGAGAAAATGCTTAAGGAAGTAGGCAGAGAATATCAATGTCGAAATCATCTGTGCTCTCGCGATATCGAACCGGCAAATGAGTAGGGGGCCACCCACTATTTGCACAGCGGGGGACAACGAGACGTGGATAAAAAGGCAGGACGAAAGATAACTCACGCTCTTCCCTTCGCTGCAGCCTCCCTCAAGACAACACCGGCTTTGTCTCTCCATTCACCATGCTTGTTCTTTCACCACGTTACTTAATTAAACTACCCATTTGAACCTTTTCAGAGACTCCATTAGTCTCGTTATTTTAAGTTTCTTTCCTGGGAGCGAGAAGATCACAAATTATCAACACATTCCGCACAGCCAATCAGACGTACGAACTATTTTCTCCCACAACAGTCCCTGCTCTCTAGCAGGGACTGAAAAGCGGGTCTGACGAACTAATTTGAACTACTTTAGTTCCTGGGGCTTTTTGGTGTGAACGCAAATATATCGTAGTTCTGATGAACTATTGTGGGAAAAGTACTCCAAAGTACTCCGGTGTGAACGCGCCTATTGAGATCATAGATCTCTTTTTCAAGGGAGACCTGCAGCAAAGTGGTGTAAAGACCATAGAGAGGCGAAGTCCCTCCCTATCCGGTGGACCTCCATGGGACCTTATTTCGGAAAAGTTATGCATTGAAGTCAATGGAGAGAGAAAGATTATCTTTCGATCCCGTTTGAATTGTGCCACGAATTACACATATGATGTTTGTCAATTTAAAAGATAATTTTACAAGTAAAAAAAAATAAAAATGTGTCGTAAAACTGTGAAGTAACCTACATCTCCCGTCTCGCACCACACACCAAGACGGCCGTCACGTTGGCACATTTCACTTCTTTCAGAATGAGGCGAAAAGTATTAAAAGAGGTGAAAATCACTACAAGTCTGGGCATGTTGAGAGCTGTACATACACAAAAGGGGAGTTAGTCGGTTCGTAAGAGCCAGCATGCGGAACCGGGATTCTGGGATTTGTAGTCTTTCTAGTTGCGTATTTTTCATAGTCTTATATTTCAACAGTTTTACGACAAACTGTGACTTTTTTGACATGGAAATTATTATTTAAGATTGACAAACATCATATGTGTAATTCGTGGCACAATTCAAACGGGATCGAAAGATAATCTTTCTCTCCCCATTGACTTCAATGCATAATTTTTCCGAAATAAGGTCCCATGGGGCGGAAGTAGAAGGGCGGGACTTCGCCTCTCTATAGACTGTATATATAAATGGACGTAGTGTCCGTGACGTCACCCATAGGATTCTGCAGAGTTGCCGAGAAGCCCTTAGTAGGCGGAGTCGGCCACTAACGCCTGCTCCAGCCTGCTCCAAATAAGGGCAAAGAGGCGGAGCCGAGGCGGGACCTGCTGCCTCCAAACTGGAAGTAAACAGAGCTAGCTCAGGCTAAGACGCTAAGCTAACATGAAATACATGCATACCAAGTTACCGCGTGGCACTTTGGTTTTGATAAAACAGTGTAGTTCCCCTATATAAACGTTACATTCATAATCAAACGAGACAATCTGCAAGATAATTAGCTATTTTTTGTTATTCTTAATGCTTGTCATCACGTTAATAAAATAAAAGAAGTACTAATACATAGCAGAACAATTGTGGCGATGTTCAGCTTAATAAGCCTTGTTCAACATAATTTATTTAGCTAATACTCCAGCGGGCTGCTGGCGAACCAAGTCCGCGTTTCGCTACATTCCTTGATCTCCAGTTATAACGCCGGACTCCACCGCCCGGAGCTAACGGAGCCGCAGGGGGCTCCGGGATGCCGGCTGGAGCTGGACGCCGGCTGGAGCTAGCCCCCTGCGGCTCCGTTAGCTCCGGCGGCCACCACTGGGATAATTGGATCCCCTTTTAACATTTGCTCCCGTTTAGCATTATGGGCGTCATAGCCATATACTATAAAAGTCTTACCCAAGGCTGAATCATAAACTAAACTGTATATATATATATATATGTATAAAGGGTTACGTCCTTAGCTGGCTAATAAGCTACATAACAAGCTAAGCTAACAAGCACACAAACACCTGCTAACGGGGTTAACATGTATAATATTATCATTTTAGACTTCTTGGAAGTTCTGTTAGTACATTCAAGCGCACAGCACGACATTTTAATTGTCTGGTATTTGTAACAATATTCCCTAAAAGGCACAATCACCACGAACACGGCTAAAGGGTCAAGTACAGTAACTACAACTAACTAACATTGTAGCCTAGCAGAGTGGACATGTTGCTGACAGTGAGGCACGTACCTGTCCATCAAAGTGACCACGCCCTAATTTATGCAAAAACTTTAAGACCTAATATAAAGGGTCGCGTTAGAAAACAATTCTCTCACAGATTCATAATCATGAAGTTGGAATCTAACTATATCCATAATAATATGTATTGCATCCAGGGGTAGAAACATGTTTTTTTCTATGGAAATTGCTCCTTTCTGCAGTCATCGCCTATCGGCCAATATATGAACTGCAGTTTGTGGCACTTCCGTATTGGCGTCCCGGCTCTTCCCCAGAGTTTGCCGCTTGGTAAAGACTAGTATTCAATTCAGAAAGTGATTTTGAGTGATTACGTCAGATGACCTGTAAGTTATTGAAGAAATATGCTAATATTTCCATCAAAATATTAATATAAAAATATTTAGAGTATTACAATGCAATAAAAAGAGGTGTGTCTAATGCACCAAGTGTAGTTATTTGATCCATAGCTGATTTTGAGTGATTAGGTCACATGACCTGGAAGTTATTGAAGCAATATGCTAATTTCCCCATACAAATATTAATATAAAAATATTTAGAGTATTAAAATGCTATAAAAAGAGGTGTGTCCTATGTAGCCAGTGTAGTTATTTGATCCATAGCTGATTTTGAGTGATTAGGTCACATGACCTGGAAGTTATTGAAGCAATATGCTCATTTTCCCATCAACATATTAATACAAAAATATTTAGAGTATTACAATGCAATAAAAAAGGTGTGTCCCAGGGTTTCCGTTAGCCGGTAAAATGTATTAAAAAACGGTAAATTCAAAACCTGCCGGTCAAAATGTCCGGTAATAATTAGGGATGCTCCGATCGATTGGCCGCCGATCATTATCGGCCGATATTCACTCTTAATAGTTTGATCGGTGCTCTCTATAAAGGCCGATCAGGAGAGCTGGAACTGATCGATATGGACATAAACGCGAGTGAAGTATAACCGGACGCGAGAGAGAGATCAGGGGCCTCATTTATAAAGGGATATACACTCAAAAAATGGCGTACGCCAGTTTCTACGCAATGTTTGCGATTTATAAAATACTAACTTGACGGGAAAATGTGCGGTCCTCCACACAAACTCTAACCCAGGGGTACTCAAATACAAATCTTAAAGGTCCAAAAAAATTGTTTCAATAAGACAAAGGTCCGTTTATTACGGTCATTCAAACTTTTAAACAATTGCAACAAGATTCTTAACACGAGGTTGCAAAAACAAAAATAATCTGTATGCAGCAGTTTTCATTGTTATTGTGTCTGTGCTTGATCCCTCAGAGTCGCAGTGTAAGAGCTGCACAGTTATGAATAAAGGCAGCTGCACCCTCTTTCATTCAGCATTCCCATTATTGCTTTATAAATGTCTTGCCCCCTTCTGTGTCCACTGAGGTTCGTCAGGCCCAACACATCTTCAACAAACTCCCCCTTTGCCTCATCATAAAAACTCACAAACACCAGCAACTGAGCATTGTCAGTGGTGTCAGTGGACTCATCCACAGCTAAGGAAATGCACTGTGCATTTTTTATTCCATCACAAAGCTGCCAGTATTTATGTTCTTCTGGTTGCTGTGGAATCTGAGAGGGGGATTTGCTTGATTTGACCTGTTATTTCCTCTTTTTGTTTGCCTTCAAACATGGTCTCCATCACTTCAGTCATGCATTCTTTTATACTTCAGTTATTATCCAGTGGAATGCCCTTACCTACTGGCCTAGTTAAATCAAAGTGGTTACTTTTTTTTGACTGGGCAGTGTAGTTTTACACACCGTCTTATTTGACTTTCTCAGGACTTAAAACTGTTTTTTGGGGGCAGACCCCCACAAAGAAAAAAATATATTTACACACTTAAGGTCATCATCTTAACAGTTTTGTATGCTCATCCGTGAGCAGAGCATCAAGTTGACATGTCTATTACAGCTGAATGCGGCGATTACCATTTTGTTCAGCAAAACGCCTCACAAACTTATTAAGATCAACAGCTTTAGTGCGTTTTGATTCAATGCTGAGTACAGCCAAACTTGACAGTCTCTTCTCTGTCATTGTAGACCGCAAATACCTCATTCCTTCCGTACTTTGGTCCGAATGCTTCTCGTTTTGCGCCGTACCGTTCAAATGAAATCAGGGCCGGGGGAGGGGTTACAAGACGTGCGTCTTGTGCTGCATTCACTTGCACTCGGACATTAGAGACTTTCTCTCATCAATGTCCGATGAGACACAACTTTTCTTTCAAAACAAAGCTGCCAACTGGGGTGGCAGCTGGGGTGGCAAGGCCTATTTTTAGGGTGGCAGTTTTTTAGGCCACCCCATGCCACCCCGGTAGGTGAAACTAGGCTACTAGCTACAGTACAGATGCAACTAGATGAGCTGTTAACTCTCGCTCTGACTTTTTTTTTAAAACACACACGCATTTTTCCCACCCGCATTCCGCGAAGACTGTTGGTGGGGGGGAAAAACGCTGACGGGATGCTGAATGTGATTGGACCAATGCGTTGTCAGACACACACAGACAGCGGAACAGTCGGACATGCAGAGCGCTGTTTGCAGTGGACATAGCGGAGAATTTTGACTCGTTGCGTTGTGGCGATGTCTCGCAGATAACACAGATAACACAGATAATACAGATAATACATATGAAAAGTAGAATTTGCTCAGAGTCCAGAGACAGTTGTGGTTCGGTCCGGATCCGGACCGGAGTCCGGACTTTGAGGATGCCTGCTCTAACCCAGTGGTTCTCAACTGGTTAGGCCTCGGGACCCACTTTTTACTTGGTCAATACATCGCGACCCAACATTTTGAAGCACTCAAATCTATTCAACAAAAAATCGTGCTGTAATATATACGCTTTTCAGAATACAATATTAATAAAAGTGAAGTACAGTACATATATCCCTTCACAGAACTAAAGTATGATTTTAAAAAAGGTTTAATGAGATGATGGAATCAAAGCTGAACTATATAAAAAGGCACACATGCTGAAAACCCAACCCCAGCAGGGGGGTCTGGGGGGATTCTCCCCCAGGAGATTTTTAGAAATACTAACATAAACTACGCATTCTGGTACACTCTGAGAAGAAAATAAATAAATCTATTACTACCCGACATATTAATAATATTTTATGCCATTGTTTATTTTTCACTTAGTTCTGACAGCTTGCTGAGAGAAGAGTAAAGAGGAGATAGTCTGTGTGACTTACTTTAAATTGTGGGTAAGGGTAGATAGCTCCCATTGTTCTGTGACCTGTCAATCATCAAACCGGGGGTCATATTTCATTATGTGTTCATTTTTATCTGAAGTTGTACCCATAGATGTATAAAGAATAGTTCTACCGCAGTTATTCTCCGTGGGGACTTCTGGCAACAATCTTGATTCTGATTGGCCAGAAGACTCGAAAAAACATCAGCAGAGATGTTTTATTGAGAAGATGATCACTACGTGACAGAAGTTTTCAAAACCATTTATGGTCTCCGGTACTTCCAGTCCAACGCCTACTGCATGCACAGCATTAGAAAATCGGTCCTTCAAAATAAAAGTTTGCATTTTTTCCCAAAAAAAGAAAAAAAAAATTCCAATTATTTTTTTCAACTTTTTTTTCTTCACTCACACATCCGCGACCCACTTGAAACGGGTCCGCGACCCACTTTTGGGTCGCGACCCACCAGTTGAGAACCACTGCTCTAACCCATGCGTACGCACTAAGCACAAAAACGGGAGAGACGAGAAACTGCGACACCGTTGGCAGAAGGAAGAATGGAGAAAAATATGTGGAAATAATACCATAAATAAAATGTTACCTCTCATTTATCATATATGAAGAAATCCTTTTCAAACATTGATTAACCTGTTACGCACGGCCCCCCCGGTACCGGGCGGATAAACGCGTCATTTGCAGGAAACAACGTCTAAGGAATCTTAATATTTAATAAACTATGAATGTTTTATATCCATGTAACGGGAAGAAACTCAGCTAACTGATCTTTTTAATTTTTTTTAAAAACCCACAATGCTAACACTCAGCCTCTGAATTAGCCACGAGCGAAAAAATGTAACCTAAAACGGCACTTAAACTCACAATAACTCCCTTATTACTTATCCTAGATGCACAGCCAACCACTCGTTTTTGGTGTCCTGGAGACACAGAATCTGTGTAAAAAACCTCAACACTCAGTGATAAACATTTGCGACGCTATAAACGAAAGCGTACATCATAACATGTGGAGCTAGGTAGCTAGAAACGCTAACATGGCTTACCGTGGTCAAAACTGGTCTTCAATGGCATTACAACGATAAAAAAACGATGCTGCAGTTAATCCATAGGTTCATCCAATGTATCTGTGCCCTCTTTGAAATTATTTCTGATAATCCATAAGCAATAAAACTGCTTTTTCGTTTCCAAATGCCAGAGCTAGAGATCGCTTCACTCTGCTGCACATTTACATGCGCGCAGCCCCCACCTTTTCTCTTCACAACGTGTGTGTGTGGGAGCCTCCCCCTTCGATTCTATTGGCTCTAACGGTTAGAAAGAGGTGTCAACCATCAAAATCGAGCAAGGGGGGGGCCAGAGATATGGAAAAAAAAACATTTTCACCCAAATCACCTCAGAGGTGGGGTGGTTTTGGCTAAACCTCTCTAAAAAGGTCAAATGTCACTTGTTTTGCATCAATCTTGATACAGGGTACTTATTATATGTTGTACTTTGGATTCCTAAAGCTTTTAGTCTACTAACCCATCATCCAAGGGTAGTTTTCACTATCTGTAAAAAATAATTTTTGGACGGACACTATAATTTACAGTTTTTTACTATGTAAAATCTGAATTTTCTTTAAAATAAAAAACATTTATATTGATTCTGACACTTCTACATCCAACTCACAGATGTAACCTTGCTTTGATAAAATAAATTATTCATATAACCCTTTTAGAAGTTAAGTTGTAGTCATTTGTTTTGGGCATGTCATTTTCGAGCCTGAAACATGAAAAACAGGCTAGGTGCTTAACAGGTTAAAGCCAATCTTAAAATGATTAAACAAACGCCTGTTTGCGACTCCTCAGTGCACACAAAAACATAACTTGCATCACAGCTGTGTATATCACCATTCTTTAATTAAATGTTTGATAAGTGCATGCAGATCACAGTACAGTAAAACACGTACACAGATACATTATTTTGTATTTTTATTAAATTTGACAATGTCAATTTCACTTTCCACTACGTCCACCGTTATTTTGCACAACCAATGGCAGAACTTTATTGAGGCCTGTAATTAGTCGACTACAGGTATCTTGGGTCAGTCTTGTCTTCCAAAAATCCTGTATCGCTTGCATCAGCTCCTGCTTCGAGCCTGGTTTAGCCTCCTTCCGAATGAAGTCTTTCATCAAGTGCCAGACCAACTCGATGGGATTCAAATCCGGAGATTCGGGTGGAGTTTTAACCCAGTTTATTCCCTCAGCCGCAATTGCAGCTGCAGCCGCGCTGTGTTTCGGGTCATTGTCTTGGAAGAAGCGGTGATCCGACCCAAAATGTTCCCTGGCCGTAATTTCCTTAAAATGAAGTCCGAGTTCGACATTTTAATTCATGTCCTGCCAACACTGGCAGGACAGAAGGCGACACGCCCGTTCTAAACCGTGTCCCTCACTCCTCACATCCCAAGCTGCATCCCCAAAAGTGTATTATGTTGTTACATCGTTTCAGATGTTATGTTTCAGTTGTGCTCTTGATAAACCATTAAAACAGTAAAAACACGTTCAGTTTCCTTTTGCTTTTTGTGTCTCCTGTTCACCAAAACATACCCATCTGTGATGGATAAAGAAAGTAATCCAAAAGTAATCTAAAAGTAATCTGATTACGTTACTTTTTTAAGACACGTAACTGTAACTGTATTCGGATTACTTTCAGAGCCATGTATTCAGTAATCAGTAACTGATTACATTTACAAAGTAACCCTCCCAACCCTGTTCATATCGCAATATATTCCAGAAGTCTGAAATGCAAAACATTTCCCACATTAGGGCAATTCACCTATACTTAACCCCAAATAAAAGAACCCAATAAAAACAGTTGTTAAATAATAGTGAAGTCACGTTGTAATAACAATAACTCATCTCTCGGTTTGAGTGTTCTTTTTCTGCTTTGCCAAAAGCCACTGTGTCAAGTGTCTAGTGACTATTTCTCTTAGCGGATGCATGTCAATTGAAATCAATACAACTATTTTTTAAATCAATAAAAACATTTTCTAAATCCATAAAAGCATTTAAATTAAGATTGGGAGTCATGTCGTTACTTTGTTGAGAATGTGGCCATGTAATAAGCGGGATAATTTGCAGCGACTTTGTCATTGTGGGGAAAAATAACACCCAGGGATCAAGATCCCTCCGCTACGCGTCAGGATCCTGATCGTTTTAATGAAGTTGAATACAGAATATTCATATTTGTCAGTGATTTCATGTCAATTCGGCGAACATAAACATAAATGATCGTGGTGAAGATGATGATTAAATTAGGATTAAAAATCGAGAGCCGGCTGCATTTCCTCTCGTTCGTTTTTTTCGACTAAACAACATTATTTTGTTAAATAACAACATGGTGATGTTTTGTAAATGATTACATGTCTTATTTAGCACAGACTATGATCCTATCCGTGACATATGGATCTTAACAAAGATCCGCTATACAGTAGTACCAGACATACTGTACATCCAGCTTACTGTATCGAAGTTGATTTCACATGAGCTCCAGTGTGGAACCCCACTGCACCCACTGGTGGATCAATGATCCATTGCAGCTGGCTTCACAATAATTAAATGTATTTATCATGGGGGCGGTCCTGCCCCCAGACTGGGGGCAGGATCTTCATCACGGGCCTTTCACGGGCCATTCACGGGCCATTCACGGGCCGACCACGACCCTCGCGTTTCAAACTGTCCTAAATAAGCTGCTACATCTGTAGCAATAATACATATGAGATATATTTTGTACATGTCTCTCTCCAGTACCGACCGATAACGTCGGAGCTTAATGGTACCACGGTCTTTAATAATTCAGCCCTGGGGCTCGGTACCCATCCCTACACATGACTGGCTCGGCGGCCACAGGTTGTTTATCCTTGACAGTCGCACAGTGGGCACACACTGAGAGTTTTCATATTCAGCAAATGTGTACACGCTTCACTGCAGACCTCAAGAAGAAATAAGACTTACGTTAACTCACAGCAAAACTTACTTTACTTACTAATTTACTCACGGTAAAAAAATGCACTCCCTATTCCATTGTCATGAAGGTGGAATCTAACTATATCCAGAATAAGTTTGATTGGATCCAGGCTAGAAACATGTTTATTTCTGCTGTAAAGTTGGGCATTTTAACATGGGGGTCTATGGGGATGGATCCTTTGTGCATCCATCCCCTGTTGGCCACTAGAGGAACTGCAGTTTGTGGCACTTCCTTCTGGGCTCTGCGCTATAACGCGCTGATTGGCTGTGGGTGGGCCAGACGTGCATGTGGGTGGGCCCAGGCACACCCGGGCCCACCCACAGCTACGCCACTGCTTTGGAGCAGACTACAGAGACAAGGTAACCATGTTAGCATTTTTAGCTACCTAGCGCCACATGTTTTGATGTCTGTTTTTGTTTATAACGTCGCGATTTCGTATAATTGAGTGATAATGAGGGTACCCTTCGATTCTGTGTCACCTCACGATGTCATGGATGTGGAGAAAAGATAAATAATAAGGTTTTGTGAGTGATTTTCGGTGCAGTAATCTGTTAGCATTTTTCGCTCGTTGCTAATTCAGAGGCTCAGCGTTAGCATTGTGGGGGTTTTTTTTGATTTTTTTTTTAAAATGATCAGTTAGATGAGTTTCTTCCCGTTACATGGATATAAAACATTCATAGTTTATTAAATGAACATGCCCTCAGACACTGTTTCCTGCAAGATGTTGCGGCAGTGCCCCGGTACCGGGGTCTCTCGGGCTTAACAGGTTAAAGTGGACCTACAGATGTAGCAGCTTATTTCAGACTCCAGCTTACTGCTTCCTGCCTGCTACCTGCCTAAGACCTGCCAAAGACCAGTATCTGGGAATGTTAAGCCCTCCCACTATTTTCCAAGAGGGCGTTGCCAGATTTTCAATTTCAGGATTTAACCAGGAGATGGCGCTTCATTCACAAAAACAGGAAGACAACTTTCATGGACTTTCAGTTTTGTTTAGAAGAGCATTTGAACACATCAATATTTTAGATCAAATAAAGTATATCTAATCTTGTAATTCAATAATATATAGTCTTTATATATGAAATAACTATGGCCAAACTAAGACTTAGTTTTTCAAAAGAGAAAATGCAGATATTATATAAAAAACTCAAGTTAAAATCTTGTTTTTAATGCCCCAAGAGCAATAAAAACACTTGGTAAAAAAATACAAGCTGTACTTATATGTATTTAATATTAATAACATAATGATTAATTTCAGATGATAATACTTTTCAGTGTCTGTCTCATGCAGCAGCTGACCCGGCCGACAGTAAAACTAAACATTTATAACTAGTTTAGGTTGTTTGAGAGGTAATTAAAATAGCTAAGGGTGATGATCTGACTTGAAGTGTGTGTTTTTGCTCCTAATTAAATGTGTACAAGATGTGAAGTCAACAGGTATTCACTCAGAGGGGGGTACTGTAGCTACTATTTATTTTCAAATGCATATAGGCTCAGTCAAGAATTTGAATGGGATGGGGAGACGTGTGTGATTAAAAATGAGTGTCCAAACTATGGCCAAACTAAGACACTTAGTTTTTCAAAAGAGAAAATGCAGATATTATATAAAAAACTAAAGTTAAAATCTTGTTTTTAATGCCCCAAGAGCAATAAAAACACTTGGTAAAAATATCCTGAGTGAGGCTTTCATAAATTGCATTTAGCTGACGCTTTTATCCAAAGCGACTTACTATTTAATAAATGATAAATGATTATTCATAACAAATATGAGTGATGTGTGATTATTATTCATGCTATATACTGATATAGGGCTAAGTAAGCAATCAATCCTGCAAATTAACCCTTAGTTGTTCAATATATTTATTCAGACAATGTGAGTAGAAATACAGAAATTCTGCTCCCACCTAAGGCCAACGTTGCAATATTACAACATTTCCCTAAAAACGTACCAAAACGTAAACATTTTTAAAACTCTTTCATTTCTGCTCAAGACAGCCATTTGTAGCATATGGGAGAATGGTGATGTGAACTCAACACGTAGTCACTCAGAGGGGGGTACTAATTATTTTCAAATGCGCATAGGCAATGCTATCTATTTACATGTACTGTAGGCTCTTTCAGTCAAGAATTTGAATTTGAATGGGATGGGGAGACGCTCTGCCAACACTGACCCAATCTTCTGCTCCTTACAACCCACTCACTGCCTATGTTTTAACATTCGTACATTTCTGAATGAGGCCTAACATTCCGAGGTTATTCTGTATTTTCTGAGTTCTTGGTCATTTTCCACGGGGGCGTTGGGAGATGGCACATCAGCATAAATACAGCGCTGTGACACCACACCTCAGCAGGAGCCGAGGTAGCGTGCAAACCATAGGCGGCTACCCTGAGTTAGGAATTTCATGCTTAGTCACACTGCAGATGGCCGTTTCCAATTTAAAATCAGATTTTATCACACTGCAGCATGCACTTCTTGATTCCAAACTGCTATTGAACAGTAAGAAAACCAAAGCAATGCTTTTTGCTCCCAAGTCAGCGTCCTCCTCTTGCCTCTCCATTGACACCCTTGATGACGTTTCTGTTGAGTTTGTTGATACCTACAAATATCTGGGCTTTTGGTTGGACAGTAATCTGAACTTTAAACACCATATTGAAGTTTTAACAAAGAAATTGAAATTCACTCTTGGCTTCCTTTACAGACTTAAATGTTGTTTTTCAATTTCATCCCGTAAAAGGTTGGTCTCTGGCTTATTCCTGTCCCAGCTGGACTACGGTGATACAATCTATAGATTTGCCTGTCCCACTGTTTTGGCCAAACTTGACCCACTTTACCATGCTGCACTGCGTTATATATCAAATGCACCCTATAGGACTCATCATTGCACACTGTATAGCCTAACTGGATGGTCCTCACTTACTATGCGTAGGATGCAGCACTGGTTTTTATTAATGTATAAAGCCATTTTAGGTAAGCTTCGCTGTACATATGTGTCAGATTTGCCCCAGTTTGTGACTCTTACAACCTCAGATCCAGTGCCTGGATACGGTTCCAGGTTCCTGCTGTGCGGACTGAGGCTGGAAAAAGGAGTCTTTCTTATTATGGTCCTTGGTCTTGGAATGACCTTCAATCAGGCCTAAAACTGATGGCACTTGTCTCTATATCATGTTTTAAATTGAAGTTGTCTGAAGTCCTCACCACCAGCTGCTCTTGCAGTAACAGGTAGTGTACTTTTCTTACTGTCCTAATGTGCACAATGTAGTGACTGCTTTTTCGTCTTTTGTTTTCTTAGTTATGTTCTCTGTATTTTATATGTTTGTGTTATGTGTAACGTTGCTGCCTTCTTGGACAGGTCAGCATTGAAAATGAGATTTTATCTCAATGTTTTTATCTGGTTAAATAAAGGTTAAATAAAAAATAAAAAGATACTGCACATACAGATGGATCAGCTTATTTCAGACTCCAGCTTACATACATTTCCCGCCTAAGGATAATACTCCCACAGTGCAGCATAATGTACAGTATCACACTGTATTACAAATTCAAAGTAAATGACTGTGGGTAATACAGCAATTTACTGCCTAGATTACAGATTTTGTTTACAGTGTATGTTGCATGTTTTAAATGTATTGTATTTACTTGTTTAAAATGAAATGTGTTTTAGATTGACTTTTAAAATCTAACTAACTACAGATGAAAAATAGCCTCTTGGCTAACTCTAAGAAGAAAGGGTAGACATATCTGTACTCTTAGTGCCAAGTAGCTAAGCTATTCATTCGCAGAAATGTAAAGTGATCTAACTAAGTTCTATTCATATTCTTGATGGGAAGAGCAGTGTAAATGGGTGGCCTATATGCATTTGAAAAGCAATATAAATCACACAGTTAGTATACAATAGGCTTTACAAGCACCATCGATAACCATTGCCTTCTCCAAATCAAACCAAGGTATCTTGGGTCAGTCTTGTCTTCCAAAAGGTTTGTGACAAGATGTGAAGTCAACAGGTATTCACTCAGAGGGGGGTAGGTACTAAATGCCACCCATTTACATGTAGGCAAACAAAGTCAAAAATCAACATACAGTAGGGGGGTGGGGGGTGGTGAACGGTATGGTCAATGTTTGTAAACACAATCCCCAGGATGTGTCCTTATCAAACCAAAATAGAAAATGCAGATATTACACTCAGACATCTGAAAAGTCTATGTTAAAAAGCCTCAGTCACCTTAATTCATGTAATAAAAACATCTCAGGTCAGTAACACTGAAAGCTAAATGTGCAATATCATGTTCAGCTATGTTACTATTTATAATGTTATTGTTGTTACAACAGAATATGTTTTTCTTTATATTGAAGTTAAATGCATCAATCTGGTGCACTTTGAGGGCAAAATTAAGAGATTTATGGATACCGCTGGAAAAAGCTGCAGTACATATGCCGAGCCTGTACGTAGCGCTGTAACTTCCTCCACAAAAGCAGCCTTCTGTTTATTCAACGTGGTGGGGGCCGAGGGAACCGGGCAGAGTTTTTTGCCGGTCAACGTGTGTGAAAGTTTAAATCTTCCTTATTGAGCTTTAAAACAAATGAATAACGACTATATATAATAATAAAATAAACACCGGCTGTTGTTATGCCTGCTGTAACGTTAAATTACTCCGTTCTCCGCTTGTAATTATGCCGTTACAAGCTTCATAGTTGTATTTATCATCTAAATGTCTGAATATTCTGAAAGCCAAGACTTTGTTTATTTGAAATCAGATGAAAACAAACTGTAACGGACCCTGCCGTGTTATCTATGATTACTATATGCCTTACTGTACATTCATAATTTCAGCCGGAGGGAGGGGGGCGGCGCTGCGGAAGGGCAGATTGCGAGTGAGAGGTGCCTGTCATCTTCCCTTTACAAGCTTTAACATTACATCTATAGACGTCGAGATATTATTACTGATGAATATTAAATGAAGGTACAGTTGATCGTAAAGTGTTTTCACATACTTGGGTAGCTATGACGTCAGAAGGAGTTACCGTAAATGAGAACTGCCGTAAAAGTGTTTCTAGGATTTCTAAACGAACTATTACAGCTGTTATAAAGCATTAAATAAAAAGTCATGAAAGAGATAAGGAGGAGAAAAGGTTTAAGGAAGTAAGCAATGAATACAAAATGTCGAAATCCTCTGTTTCACGCGATGTCGAACATTGAAGACAGAGGACGGCGGTCCCCCAATCTACACAGCGGGAGAAAGAAGAGCATAAAGCAGATCAGAGGAGACATCACGATCTTCCCACATTAGGGCAATTCACCTCACCCCAAATAAAAGAACCCAATAAAAACAGTTGTTAAATAATAGTGAAGTCATGTTGTAATAACAATAACTCATCTCTCGGTTTGAGTGTTCTTTTTCTGCTTTGCCAAAAGCCACTGTGTCAAGTGTCTAGTGACTATTTCTCTTAGCGGATGCATGTCAATTTAAATCAATACATACAACTATTTTTTAAATCAATAAAAACATTTTCTAAATCCATAAAAGCATTTCAATTAAGATTGGGAGTCATATCGTTACTTTGTTGAGAATGTGGCCATGTAATAAACGGGATAATTTGCAGCGACTTGGTCATTGTGGGGAAAAATAACACCCATCCTGATCGTTTTAATGAAGTTGAATACAGAATATTCATATTTGTCAGTGATTTCATGTCAATTCGGCGAACATAAACATAAATGATCGTGGTGAAGATGATGATTAATTTAGGATTAAAAATCGAGAGCCGGCTGCATTTCCTCTCGTTCGTTTTTTTTCGACTAAACAACATTATTTTGTTAAATAACAACATGGTGATGTTTTGTAAATGATTACATGTCTTATTTAGCACAGACTATGATCCTATCCGTGACATATGGATCTTAACAAAGATCCGCTATACAGTAGTACCAGACATACTGTACATCCAGTTTACTGTATCGAAGTTGATTTCACATGAGCTCCAGTGTGGAACCCCACTGCACCCCCTGGTGGATCAATGATCCATTGCAGCTGGCTTCACAATAATTACATTTATTTATCACGGGGGCGGTATCAAGTCAGACTGGGGGCAGGCTCTTCATCACTGACCTTTCACGGGCCGTTCACGGACCGTGCACGGGCCAACCACGACCCTCGCGTTTCAAACTGTCCTAAATAAGACACTACATCTGTATCATGCTATATTTGAATAATATATTGTAGGGCCATACCTATATAAGGTATATTTATACGTTTTATTTTTCAAAATACCAAACAGATCATGCATTTTAGCCATACCTCATTTCGCTCTATTTTGCTCTCCTCCACCCTGTCTTTGCATGCGCTGCAGCTGACCACGCCCCCCTGCAAAGGAGGGGGCCGAGTTACGAGCGTCGTGTTACCATGCTGTTACCATGCCACGGCAACCTCTCATTCCCCTGATAGGTCAGCTCCTCCGTCCTGACGTCAGAGAAATGTTCAAATCTGGATCAGTCTGTATCCGATCCGTTGCAGCCCCGTTTTTAAAGATTTGGGTATGGAGCAAAAGAGAGAGGGTTGTGTTTTCTGACACTTGGTGAGTTCCCTGGAACACCGGGGACACATATTCATGTGTAAAAGACATACAAAAGTGCATTTTGCATCATAGGTCCCCTTTAACATTTCTGTCGGTGCACAACACAATGACTAGCCTATTTAATTACATACTTTTCTTTTAATTTCCATGGCCATCTATGATAGATGATTTGACCTCGACCTACTTTTTCCTAGCCTAGAAGAAAATATAAGTACAAATTGGCTCATCTTACCCCAATTGGCTCATCTTACCCCACTCTCCCCTATCAACGTACACACAACCGCATCATGAATGCAACATGTTAAAAGAAAAGATACACCTGTCAACTTATTTGTAAATAAAAAAACAACAAAAAACATCAACATTGATGATACTCATGTTAGACTGTCTATTATTTCACGCAAATCCTTACTCAATGAGGGGATCTAGCTGTACTTTATCACTGTGCAGCACCCATATCAGAGAATGAGTAAGCTATGGCTACATTTTGTCATTGTAATAGCTAAGTATTGCATGCACTATACAGATGCCATAGGCATTGCCATTGTTTTATCTTACATTATCAAAACTGTCATATGATTTAGAATACCTCAATATGCATACAATCTCATTAAAAAGTTATTTTGTATGCAATTAGAACATTGTGATTTGCATTTACCATTGCAGTCACTGTAATATTAAACATCATAGCACTAATTTCAGAGGGCAGACATGTTTGCAAATGTAATTAACTTTTGCCTGAGTTAATCTTTGCATGAAAACTATTTAAACTCAAAATCGAATTATAGTAATAAAGTATAATAAAACAAAACAGAATGGCTCAAGTATAGGCAAATCCAAACAACAGGCTACATGCC
Source organism: Trematomus bernacchii (assembly GCF_902827165.1). Classification (NCBI taxonomy): domain Eukaryota; kingdom Metazoa; phylum Chordata; class Actinopteri; order Perciformes; family Nototheniidae; genus Trematomus; species Trematomus bernacchii. The sequence goes on along the minus strand of NW_022987332.1, from coordinate 1,945,562 downwards.
ATGTGTGTCCTGACACCGCAATCAACTTACTCTTAGAGGTGTTTAAATAAATATATATATACAGTACCAGTCAAAAGTTTGGACACCCCTTCTCTTTCAATGGTTTTTGTTTATTTGAATTTTGTTCTACTTTGTAGATTAATACTGAAGACATCAAAACTATGAAAGAACACATGAAAATAAAAAATCCAGAATATGATTTATATTTTAGATTCTTCAAAGTAGCTCCGTTTTGCCTTGAGCTTTGCACACTCTTCGCTTCTCTCAGTCAGCTTCATGAGGTCGTCACCTGGAATGGTTTTCAATTAACACGTGTGCCATTTGTGGAATGACTTGCCTTCTTAATGTGTTTGAGGCCATCAGTTGTGTTGTGCAGAGGTAGGGTTAGTGCGCAGTGGAAAGCCCTATTTGAATACTGTTGTAATCCATATTATGGCAAGAACCACTCAACTCAGTAAAGAGAAATGACTGTCCATCATCACTTTAAGAAGTAAAGGCCAGTCGATCCGGAAATTGTCAAGAATTTTGAATGTTTCCTCAAGTGCAGTCGCAAAAACCATCGAACGCTATGATGAAACTGGCTCTCATGGAAAGGAAGAGCAGGAGTTACCTCTGCTGCAGAGGATAAAAACACAAGAGTTACCAGCCTCAGATACCGCAAATTAAAGCACCTCAGATTAGAGCCCACATAAATGATCACAGAGCTCAAGTAGCAGACAATCTCAACATCCACTGTTCAGAGGAGACTGCGTGAATCAGGCCTTCATGGTCCAATTGCTGCAAAGACCCACTACTGAGGATGAACAACAAGAAGAAGAGAATTGTTTGGGCTAAGAAACACAAGGATTGTTTTGAAACTATTCAGACTCCACACTCAACTGTACCATTAATAATCACAAATCACATCTGGACATTATGCACACTTGTCAAAGCCTCTTTTGGACAGAAAATCCATCTATTCTGAAGAAATAAACCCTTCAAACCTCTAAAACACCAATGACTGTAACCTTCCGGCAAAGCATTTGTCATAGCATGCACAAACAAATAAAAAAACTGTTCCCAGTGCAGTGCAGAGAGTGGGTGGGGGGTCTGGGGGGTTCTTACCTGTTTCTTTCACATCCTGCAGCGCTGCTGAAGGCAGGACGGCACACAGTCTGCACCTAAGATCCGTTAAAAAGAGATAGTGAGGCAGGTGAGACGGTAAGGGAGAGTGGCAAGCAAAGGGAGAGCTGCATCTCTTCTCTGCATACTGAGCCCAAAAGGAAAAGCAGAGCAGAGTGCTGCACAGTTCCCTGCTCCACTCTGTGTGTGCCGCTGCGTGTGTGTGTGTGTGGCATCTTTTTGTAAGAAAGATGCTGCAACTGTATATGGCATCATATCTGCTTAACTGTGGCTGAGACCCCTCAGTGAAACACATGAGAGTCCTACTTTTGCATACATTTAAAAACTCTGATAGAGGAAGCCAATTTGTCTTCAAAGAGTTAATTTGTAATTATATTTTCAGTTGGTTTTAAATGTTGAATCAGAAAGAAGATTCAGGTTTAATTTAGGGTTAAGGTTAAATGTGTTAAGTCTAACAATATTCTACGTTGTCTTACCGTCAACCAGAGGTGGGAGTAAGTCCTACATGTGCAAGTCATGAGCAAGTCTCAAGTCTTGACATACAAGTATCAAGCAAGTCCCAAGTCACTGTGGTGAGAGTCAAGCAAGTCAAGTCAAGTCATTGCTCAGGTCAAGCAAGTCAAGTCAAGTCATACGAAATTCTGATGAATAAGCCCAGTTTCCGCATTTAAATCAGTTAAAAGACAGTGGTTATGAAAATGGATTCAACCCACACTATGATCTTCATTACATACACAGTTAATCATTTGAAATCTAATTTAGACCGATGACAATCATATTAGATTCATATTAACCCTAGAACTGCAGACAATATAGCTAGGACTCAGTCAAAAAGTCTGTTCAAAAAGGCAGAATTCCAGGTAAGAAAATCATATATGGCATTTGCCATTACACATATTTAATTTAAATGTCTGTTAACACTAGAACCGCCAACAGCGTCAGCACCTACATAGACATCATTTTCAAATCATTTAATTTGTTCCTCTTCATCATTTCCTTATAAACTAAGTAGGACGATTTAAAACTCAGTTAATTGGGTTCATTTAGAAATTGCTTCAGTTTATCATCATAACAGATCAAAAAGTTCAGATTCATTTTACAATAAATCAAATAATGATGCACTTCTACAAACAAAAACAACATAATTAAAACATTTAAACAAACTACTAAAAGTAGATGAACTACATTATTCAACAGTTTACAGCAACTTCTGATAATAACACAGGGGAAATAAACGAGGCATCTCTTTTCCTCTCTCTCTCTCTCCCTCCCTCTCCTGACAGCCCGTCAGTATCAGGGTTAGTACAAATGAATCCCTTGGCGGTTCTAGTGTTCATTTACCGTTTTGTCTTCTCTTTGCAATGCTTACTCGATTTGAAACCAAGTCTGACGTAGCTTAAACTTAACGTTAGCTTTCTAGCTAACACAACACATTCACGCACCTTTCTCTGTGGGTTTTTTTGTAGTGACGAATGAAGTTGGATGTTGTGGTGGTCGTGTCACTGATCTTTGTGCTGCAGACCCTGCATACCGCTGTTCTCTTCTTATTAGCGTCATCAACAACATAATCCTTGAATCCAAACTTCACTATTTTTGGAGTAACGCTAGCCGCTGCCATGTTAACTGACGTTCCTGCCGTCTAGTGGGTTGCCAGGTTTGCGCGCACGGCGCTATAATCACCCAATCACATTTTTCATTTTCAAGTCATCCGTCTCAAGCTTAAGTCGAGTCTCAAGGCATGAATACCAAGTCAAAGTCAAGTCAAGTCTTTTATCAATGTTAGTCAAGCAAGTCTCAAGTCCAAAAATATGCGACTCGAGTCTGACTCGAGTCAAGTCATGTGACTCGAGTCCCCACCTCTGCCGTCAACAGTAATGCACCTGGGAAGTTTTTGTCCACCAGTCGTGTCTGATTTAAGATTAGGAATAGGTGTCCTTAGGCAAGATACCAAAATCCAAATTGCTCCTGACAGTGTAGACAGCAAGGAGATAATGTGATGAGGAGTGTGTGAATGTGTGTGAATGGGTCAGTGCTGACTTGTGTTGTGAATATTCTTGGGAGTCGGGAGGCCTGTTAATGTATTCCGGCAAATTACTCAGACCTACTAATTGACCTAACAAAAGTTATTGAGTCTTTGTAAGTTTACTGCTTGGCTCAGATCCACCATCGTCAGCAAGATCTCACCTCTATTAACTCCTGGAGAACCAGGTTCAATTAACTGCTGTTTCAATTCAGACGACCCGCTAAATCTGTTTAAGTGATCCCGAAGGATTTTGATATCAGTAATGAGGTGTGGCCCTACCTAAGTGTGAGTGTGGCAGTGTGCATTTCTTACCTTTCAAGCAGGAGAGGATAGCGCAGATGTCTTTTAAATTGTCCCAATCCAAAAGGTGGGATCAGTTTATTTGAAGAAAAATTGGTCCACACTTGAACAGGGTTTTACCTTCTCTCGTTACAATATGACAACAATATAAAACATATCATGCGGTGGTCATTTTCTAATCTGAAACCTTAATTCATAGTTTAGACATTAAAGTCTTCCGACATAATCCAAAGAAATCTCCTCACGGATCGAAGGTGCTAACATTCACACCTATAGCCTGACAACATTCAGAGGCAGTTCCTCATAAATGGTCAGTAGGATCTAACAGTTTCAAACTTTCATCCAACAATTCACTCAGCATTCAATAAACCTGATTTAAGCAATATTTACCAAGTTTGAGAGAACCTTATCGAGGGAAAACCCAGCTCTCCAGGGAGAGAGCTTACCGGGAGAGAGCATACCAGGGGAACCCCCCCCCCCCTCTCTCGAGTTTGTTCCCTCTCTGCTAGTGAAAAACCTAAAGACACCTCCTCCATACCCATATTTGTGGAAACTGGGCATGGCCTCTGATGTACAGGACTGGACTTGTCCAGACATATTCTATGGCTATGGCATAAGACACACCTTCCCATGTTTGTGTAAAAATGTCATGACCTCTAGTGTGCAGGACTGGAAAATATTATTCTCGGCTATGGCATAAACACCTTTTTGGGGCCTCAGGCCTAGCCTCCACGGGAACGAAAACGGGTTGTATCCGCATATTTCTCTTGCGTATAGCCCTTTAAGCTACACGACGCCGTAACGGAACGGTAGAAACGGACCCTGCAAACGACAACGGGTCCAAAGGTGGATAGATCTGGGAACGGAGCGCTCTGGGGGGTCCAACGGGGCCGTGTGGTAGCCTATACGGTCATCCGTTTCTGATCATGACGACGCAATAGCCCCGCCTCTCCCCACCCTCTGCTGCTCACCCCCCGCAAAAGTACACTGCACACTGAATTCAGATTATTTATCTTTATCTCGATATGGACATAAACGCGAGTGAAGTCTAATCTGACAGGACGGAGACACGCAGCTCCTCCCGCTGTGATGCAGCGGGAGCAAAACACACACTTCAAGTCAGATCATCACCCTTAGCTATTTTAATTACCTCTCAAACTACCTAAACTAGTTATAAATATGTTTATTTTTACTGTCGAGTCATCATTACTGGATCAGCTGCTGCATGAGACAGACACTGACACTGTCAGAATAGAGGAAAAAGAGAGGCTCCGTATATTTTATTATTATATATCATTATATCGTCGTTATTCATTTGTTTTAAAGCTCAATAAATAACAAAGAAGACCTTTGACCGGTACTTTTATAATTTTGTCCGGAAGATTTAAACTTTAAACACACGTTGACCGCGAAAAAACTCTGCCCGGTTCCCTCGGCCCCCACCGCGGAGAATAAACAGAAGTGCAGCCATGACAACCATTCTTCTTCGCTGCTTTTGTGGAGGAAGTTGCTGCTTTTGTGGAGGAAGTTACAGCGCCACGTACAGGCTCGGCATATGTACTGCAGCTTTTCCAGCGGTTGGATGTAAACGGAGCTGTCTCGTGTAGCAAGACACAATCCGGTGTATATTGCGTGTGGACGGAAGCTTTTTGGCGTTTGCGTTTGCGTTAATCCTATGCGTTTTGCCGTATGCGTTCCCGTGGAGCCTGGGCCTTAGTATTTCTCCAAAAAGTCAGGAGCCCCCCCCCCCTGTGTACTGCTGTGAGAAGAAACTGTCTCCTCTTTCTTATCAGTGACACCCATAAACCATAATAGGCCTTACACTCAACTTAACAAACCACTTGTGTTTTGTTTATACTGTAAATATAGAAAATCATAAAATATGAAGCATTTTCATTGTGGGTTATACAAGAATATAATTGGTTATATTTGATTATATAAGTATTCAACCTAATATGGTTAAAGCACTCCTTCTACCGTTTAAAATATCAAAACAGAACCCAAACTATCTGTTGCATATCTAGAGCCGGATATTAAGTTTTCCTTTGTGCCATAGAGCTACTTTATTGTTCAAAAACTATTAAAGAGGACATATTCTGCTCATTTTCAGGTGTATATTAGTATTTAGTGCCTGTACTGTGACATGTCTCCATGCTTTAATGTTCAAAAAGCTCTTTATTTTTCTCATACTGCCTGTGCTGCAGCACCTCTTTTCACCCTCTGTCTGAAAACAGAGTCCAGTCTGCTCTGATTGGTTAGCTGGCCGGCTCTGTTGTGATTGGTCAACAGCTTAGAGATGTCCCGCCCCTTAGCCTATCACGTAAGTGTATGGAGTGCTAGCTAATAGAAGCGAAAGTGTTACATTGTGATGTCACTATGTTGTGAAAGTAAGCAAAGGAATCCAACCGAGTGGTTTTTGGCAAAGCGTGTGGAGGCCCATAATAGAACACACAGTATAGCAACACCTTTTTTTCACTCGGTGGCCATTTGGACTTGGAGCTGATAGCTACAGGTAGACTATGGAAGTCTGAAAGTATTGAGAGGCAAATAAACACGTTGTTGGTGCAGCTCTTTTAATTAGATATTTTGAGAGTAAAACGATATAGAAAAAAACGTTGTGTAGATCAAAACATAGATTACAAATATATTGGCCTTGCTTTCATCCTTCATGTCCTCTGGATATGAGTCAACAGTTATTTGCTATCATGTAAGCTATACCAACAAGCTGATATTTCTGTATCTGCCATTAAGATGCTTCTCTGCCCACTTATTGCTAAATTTGAAAAAGCTCCAAATGGATTTTCTTTTTGTCATGTCCTCTTTGACTAGGCTGGTTAATAGAGGTGAGATCTTGCTGACGTTGGTGGATCTGAGCCAAGCAGTAAACTTACATAGACTCAATAACTTCTGTTAGGTCAATTAGTAGGTCTGAGTAATTTGCCGGAATAAATTATCAGCCCTCCCGACTCCCAAGAGTACTAATTAATAACCTGTGTTTGGAAATGTTGCACTTGATCATCTGAAATTAAGGTGGGGTGCTGCTTTGGTACCTAGTATTTATTTACAATGTATGCATGTTTGGTGCTTTTAGAAAGTCAGGAATGTAACGTTTAAAGATTCCCACTAAACAATAAGAAAACTAACCTCAAGTATAAAAAAGGAATCGGACAAAAATAGATATTAACATAAACACTCAATAAGCCTAAAACAGAAAGAATAGTAAACACAAGCCAAAAAAAAGGTCTTAAAACAACATATTATAATTCACAACATATAATAATGATACATGGGATTATTATAGCGCTAATATAATCTCAAAGACACTTTACATAAAATCAGAACAGAAACAGTACAAAGAAAACAAAAACATAACATATGTGAGGTGTATTGTGTTGAAATTGCTATAGCCCACAGAACATAAAAACATCTAACCAAATATTGGTTATCTTAAACTGTATTAGTTGGGCTCTGGTGTAGTGTTATGATTATTACTTTAGCTTTGAGTATTTTTTATTATTACTTATACTATGATAAATGATAGTACCACTTTCTATTAAGTCATCCTTTCAAAATGGTTTGTAAGTTGCAATAAATTACTTTTTTGATGGTTTTATAAATATGTTTATCGGTATTATTTTTTTTCTTTCAAACTGCAGTAGCCTATGTTTCTTTACTCTTGTATTTATTTGCTAGAATACAACAGTTTGGCACCACTATCAACCGGGCAGCTTTTAATAGCATGAGGAGGAGTATTCAATGTATGATTATATCCCACATTGAATACTGTTTTACAAACTGGTCGTTTGCTTGTGCCACAAACCTGAAACCCATAGAACAGCTGTACAAGAGAGCTATCAAGGTTTTTGACAGAAAGCCAAATTCATACCACAACTGAACCATCCTTGATAAACACAATTTCTTGAGTTTTGACAATTTGAAGTCTTTTAAAAGTATGTGTTTTTTTCTTAAATGTTTACATGGACTGGCTCCCCCTCCCTTAGGGGAATTCATCCACAAAAAACACACTGGACGCTGCACTAGGTCAGAAACCAGAGAAGACTGTGAAGTCCACCATAGACGGACAACTTTTGGACAAAATGTACTATCAATTAAAGGCAGCTCATTGTGGAATAGCCTCCCAACTGAGATACAGGATTGTCCCACTCTCAATAGTTTTAAAGGACAACTTAAAGAATGGTTGAGCAACAAACAGACGTGTAATCACCGCTAAATGCACTTTTATACAGGGGTATCTCCTCTTGCACTTTATGTAGCACTTTTATCTTATCTTGCACTTTATATATCATAGCTGCTACATTGTACTGCCATGTGGTAAATGCCTGTGTGCTGCTCATGCTCTTCCTGCATATCATGTATTTATTTTTGCTATGTATATGTCATGTTCTTATATGTTGTATGTGACGGGACTACGGATGGAAATTAGCTCAAAGCTAAAATCCGGCTCATTTACACTTGTCATCAATGTGCACTGTCCCGGTTCAAATAAACGATTAAATAAATAAATAAATAAATAAATATCAACACACTCTCCACACAGCATCTGCCTACACTCAACACCACCCGGCTTTGCATCACATTCTTCACTGCAGCAGTCACACTGTATAACATTAATTTATTCAAGCAACCCTAAAATCTCGCGGTGCTACCATTCAGACATCTTGCATTTTACTAAATCTGGTTTTGGAGATTTTTCCTCATTAAACATATACTTTATCTTTATCTACATATATATATTCTCGGTAGAAACAGGCTTCCTTTGGGGTCCTTTGAACCGAGATTCCTCCGAGCTAACAGATGTAAGGCGGTCGGACCGAGCCTCGCGTGCCAATCCCGCGGAGTTTAGACGCTTTCTCACGGGCTGCTCTCGCCGTATTGTGCGTCATCTCCATCGCTGCCGTTTTGTTATTTTTCTCCAGCGAGGAAACATGGCAACTCCCGCCGCGGTCAACCCGTCCGGTAAGTCAGTACCGGAGCTGTTGGTGGTTGGAAATATGAATGTTTCTTAGTGTTAAATAGAACATTTAGAATCTTTTACACTGTTGCTGGACAGGCTGAAGCGGGGACAGGCCGCCGAAGCCTGACTCCATCCTCCATCCCCCTCCCCCCACTGACCGCCGCTCACAACATTGCTATTCTTCACACATTTGAAGCCAGTTTAGCAGTCATAACGAGTTGGTTTTTGTGTGTTTCTATGTATTTATCCTTATATGGTGTCGTATTGTTGGTTTCCTCGGTTGGGCTAGCACATATCGTTCTCTCGCCGAGCCTTTGCTCTCCTCTCTGGGATACAAAAGGTTACTTTGCATATCGCTATCGCTGCTCTGCCCTTCATTTGGTCTGTGTTTCGTCGGGGACATTTTTACATTTGTTATCGGTAAATGTTGTCACTTATATTTCCCTGTTCCTTGCCTGTTGAATCAATATCGTGCAGAAAGGCTTTACATTTAGTATGAAGGCTGTTCATTCAGTCTTTTGCCTCAATGGGCAGCAGGAAATTGTGTGAACCAGGAATACAAGTTAATGTGAAATGACTAGAACAGGTTTGTAAAGCGAAAGGCATGATACTATGTTAAACTTGAGTATATACATCTTAATAGAATCACAGTTTATTTGTCTCACCCCAGACAGTATAAAATAAGTTGAGCAAATGTACTGTATCATCTTGCTATCATTAGCCTACTTTATTTTTACTGAGCTTGAAATGTACAGTATTCAAATAATACAGTTAATCATTTTAATATGGCCAACTGCCATTGCAATGCATTACATTAATTACAGTTGACTACAGTGGCTATTGCATGGCATGTCTGTGGATCTGCATCATTAGAAAACAACTTTTGCTCCAAATAGGATGTCAAGTAGAAAGAGACGCAGTATTTGGTTATAAAACAATAACACCAAAAAGATCTGTCTAAATCAAGAAAAAGTAAATACTCTTCTATAAAGGATGGATGAGCTTCTATGACCTCCATATGAAAACATGTCAACCACACTCTATCTCACGCTCTGTGCCACCTCATTGGCAATGCAAATGAAAAGAGAATTTAAATAAAGAATTGTCTGGTTATTAACACATTGGCTGCATACAGAGTGTCTAGGAGGGGTGTTTTTAGAATAAGCAATGTACACACATGAGAAAATAACCCTGTCAGATAAAAAAAAGGGCCATATGAAAGACAAAACCAAGGCTTCCCCTTAATCTTTTTTTAAAAATAAAAGCAATCTGTTGGTCATTTTAGATGCAATTCAACATGTATACAAGATTCGAAGGCTTCATTGTCATACGCACAGTACCTACGATGTAGATATGGCAATACAAATCTTAAGGCCCAGGCTCCTCCAACAATGCATCATAATATATAAGACCTAAAACTAATTGAAAAACAATAAAATAGTGCAAGAAGAAACGGAGTATATTAAATTAGTGCAAGATTATCTTGCAAGACCAATGTGCGGGTAATGCAGAATGAGTTAAAAACATATAAATTCAATAAGCTAAATGATGCAGAGAATGTTGTAAGTAAACAAGTAAATGCAGGAGTCTATATACATTCAAATAGAATAAGATAAACAAGATCATAATGTAAACATAAAATACTATTGTAGTAATAAATAAATAAATTGTAAGATGCAAACAGATTAATGTCACTGCAGATCAGAGTAATATCTTGTATGGAAGGATGAGAGGGATACATGTTGAAGGCAAGCATCACAGAACTACCAGGGACTGTATATTAGTTCAGCGCCCCCCCCCCCCCTGCAATTGCATGTGCTGTACTGTGATGATCCACTCAGATGTTGAGCGTGCAGTGAGAGTTACGTGCAGCTCCTCTATCCGCTGATGAAACCGGTTAGAATTAAGTCATGCCTAATGCTGCTGCTGCTGTAGCCAAATCAGGACAGTTATCCTGCTGATCAGTGATCTGCCTTTGTGCTCCCCGGGCTTGGCAGTACAGTCAGGTGAGCTGACCCCGGACCAGAGGCTCTGGATGTGGGAATGCTGTGTCACTGCAGGATTATGTGCAGCTGGCCTGCACCCAGATCCAATTGGTGTAAGAGCCTGTGAAACATTACGAGTGAAATTACCTAATGAGGCTCTTTCCAGAGGACTGTTGCATACAAAGATCCAACTGCAGTGTGCATTGGACATTATCAAGTATTGAATGTACCCATGTATTGATTGATATACAGAAAATTACTCAATCCATGCTACTATTTTCAGTCATTATCCAAGTTACTTATCAAACTAAAATAAGGCAAACACTCTCTGACCCCAGCAGTCAACTTTCATCTGAATTTTTCTCTATTTTACTGACCTTTTAACTGACTAAACGATCAATAAGATAATTTGCTAGTAGCCCCAATTTTGTCAATTTGATACAGTATTGTATTTTCTTCAGGCAAAGTTTTTCTTTATGTATTTCAGGTGTTTGGCCATTTAAAGTGGACCTATTATGCTATATTGGAAAAATATATTGTAGGGCCATACCTATACAAAACATGTCTGGGAAGTTTTTTGCTTAAAATACCAAACAGATCACCCATTGTAGCCATGCCTCATACTGCTCATACCCCTCTATTACAGCCCTGTTGCAAACAGGCCGATTCTACTTTAAATTGAACGGCTGCTGCTAGCCACGCCCCTTTGTAGCGTCACGCAGCTCTCCCCTGCTAGAGAGATTTCTACCGGGAGAAACTCAGCTAAACGCTGCGGTGATTAAATGCCATATTATGTTCCTAACCACTTCAAGCTTTATTTCTGAAACGGTATGGAGCTCAAACCTTTCTCTCTCGCAGGGTTTACCACAAGGACATTACGTTACACATATTCTCTCCAGTAGCCTACAGCGTTAGCTCCATGGTTAGCTCTGAGTGTTAGCATGCTTGCTAATGTAAACACGCAGCATATTACTCCCAAAACACGCCGCGCATTGTTTCTGATACAGCACATAGCTTTTCATGTTCTTTCTTAAGTGTTTTCCGCTAGAACAGTGCCATTATATGTATTATATATAACAACTTTACTCTAAGTGCCTCCTGCAGACATCCTGCTGAATACACAGACACACAGCTGCGACTATATACGGAGACGATAGGTTGGGACGTGTCACGTGTGCCGGAGACGATAGGTTGGGACGTGTCACGTCGGCCGGGTGTCGCCAATGACGTAATGGGAGCAAAAATTCTGGATTGGCTTGTTAGCACCCCCCCCCCCCCCCCCCCCCCCCCCCCCCCCCCCCCCCCCCCTTTTTTTTTTTTTTTGAGATGTGGGTACGGAGGAAAAGAGAGGGTTTTGTTTTCTGACACTTTGTGAGTTCCCTGACACACCGGGGACACATATTTATGTATAAAAGACATCAAAAAGTGCATTTTGCATAATAGGTCCCCTTTAACTTACAAAAGGAGTACAGTATATCAGGTCCCCTTTAAATTAAAATAGAATACCTATCATACAAAATGCACTTTTGTACGTCTTTTATACATGAATATGTGTCCCCGGTGTTCCAGGGAACTCACCAAGTGTCAGAAAACACAACCCTCTCTATTTTCCTCCATACCCAAATCTCTAAAAAAGGGGCTGCAACCGATCTGATAAAAACTGATCCAGATTTGAACACTGTCCTGACGTCAGGACAGTGGCGCTACGGCTATTGAGCCAACTCCACCAATCAGGAGGAGACAGCCACGGCCATTGCCGTTCGAAAGCGCTGGAGACGCTGTAGTACATATGCCAGGCCTGTAGATGGTGCTGTTCTCACAGAATCTGCCCTTGCAAAAACAGAGCAATTTTTTTTCAAATTGAGCAAAATGAGGCATGGCTAAAATGCATGATCTGTTTGGTATTTTGAAAAAAAAAAAGTATAAATATGCCTTATATAGGTATGGTCCTATACTATATTATTCAAATATAGCATGATAGGTCCACTTTAAGTATCTATACCTTTCAAAGAAGGGAGTCAATTCTTGTGACTTCATCTGACAACATATGCCTATACAATGATCTGTATCCTAAAGCTGCTGATATATAGTAGTAATAGGCCACAGTGTGTCAGGCAATCAATCATTATAAACGTTCCATAAAAGAGGGCAAAGCCATATATAATCATAATTATATATTGCCATTTAATTGTATTTCTTCTGCTCCTTGTGTGTTTATGCATTCACAAAGTAAGATAAGCTCTGATATTGTACTTGACATTAATATTCATATCACTGTTTGAATGGCTTCTACATTGTGTTCAACTATGAGGCCGTTTATCCTTCATGATTTCTCCATTTCTAAAACACTCTCCATTGGTGTTGAGCTATTTCAAGTGTAACAACACCAGTTACAAATAAAATGACTGTTATTTGCACATCAGAATCAGAATATTATTTATCTCTGGGAAACTGTTTTGTGACAGTTGCTACATGTTAGAATGAAATAAATAAAATACACCCAAATCAGTTGAATAACATATTTGTATAAACATAAAAAGTTAAAGCAAGAATGCCTTAAAATGATACAAAATAGATAATTTACCAATGTAATGTTTACACAAATAATAGCTGGTCACTGTTAAACTACTCTGTTGTGATTTGGTCTGACAAACTTTCCATATACTTAACCAAGCAGTTTATAATAATGTCAGAAAGATTATTTCATATTCAGTAACACTGGTCAATAATCAATGTTTCAAAGAGTTTTATATATCTAAGTCTTAGCCACATATCAAAGCATTTTGAAGAGTTACCTGGCCAAGATAGTCTGCAGCACAATAAAAAGGAATTAATTCAGATGACAGACATACGACAAAAATAGGTTTTTAATTAAGTCAGTTATTGTTTCAGATAGGGCTGTGCGATTATGGCAAAAATCATAATCACGATTATTTTGGTCAATAATTGATATCACGATTATTACAAACGATTATCCATTTACTTTGAAAACATCCATTTATTGAAAAAAAAAATTTGAACAGTATGTTTTGAACAGTTGATTACCCTGAACTTTAAGTATAATTAAACTGAAAAACCAAAAAAAAAAAATTAAAAATAATAATTACATTTTTTTTTTTTTTTTTTAATAAAAAATAATAATCGTTTTATTTCGATTACGTTGTTTTCGTAATCGTTGCAAGCCAAAATCGTAATCGAGATTAATATACGATTAATTGCACAGCCCTAGTTTCAGAGATAGTTGTAACATATTTATATTTCTCATCCAGGTCTTTTAAGAATATTTGTTTTTGTTGGTTACATTTCAAGAATTCAAGAAACTACTTTGAATACGTCTGTTAGTTTATTCCCTTTGGTTAAAGCCAAGGTGGGGTATGTCATTTATTTCAGAAACACTTTTTGTTATATTCCATGGAATGATCTTAACATCCTGATAGCAATGAATATATTAAATGCTTTGACAATAAATACATAAAAAAATGTCATCTGTGGAAGCCGTGGTACTGTAAAAAGCACGACCAATCATCTGAGCCGGCCCGGCTAAAATAACTGGATGGCCTACCTGCCTGTCAGCCTTCCATCTGTGCACAAACTTATCTCGTGCCCTCATTGGTAATGTGCGCGTTCGTGTGTGTTGGAGGAGGGGCTCTGTAAGGAAGTGGCAGATTTTTCCGGCTGTGTATTTTAAATATCTAGCGCACTCGAGCTGGTATCTCCAAAATTACCTACCCCACCTTTAATGTCCTGAGGCTGTTTGATACATGTGTTGTGATTGGAGCAGAGAGAGAACAGAAACAACCTTGACTGAGGGAGGCCGTGATGGAAAAGGAGAGAGAGTGCATCGTTCCTCTGCTCTCCCTGCAGACTCATTAATGCATTTCACCTCGGGGTATTTCAACTTCCGGCTGTCTGAAGATCAATGAGTGTGACCTTAAAACTGATAGATTAGCTTTGTGTTCAAGACTGTGCACCAACAGAAACCTGAAACACTTGCCATGCATTTAAGATCAACCTCAAAAATCCTTCCTCATGGTGCTGAGGGACTGTAGCACTAGCTAACTTCTGTGGTGTGAGAGTAAGCAGCAAGAATCCTAATCAGTCATGCAGGGGTGTGCCCCAGTGTATTATTCATAATAATACCAGTAGGCATCTTAATGTTAGATTTGTCATGATACAAGGCTAGACATTTGAAAATGTTCGGGTAAAGGCCCCGTTAGCTGCAGAGTAGTTAGCTGTGTGTCTGCTAATGCTGCTTTGTCAGTGGTCGCACTTAGGTTGAAGCTGTGAACACAACATTGTGTCCGAGAGTTCCTCAAGAGCCAGTTAATCCACCAGCTGCTCAGAGTGAGGGGGTTAGCAGCGACCCTGGCTCAGACACCCCAGCTCTTCTGTTCCTTTGTGGTTCTGTTGTCAGCCTGCCTTGTTTAAACTAAGATCATAGGCAGTGATTTTTTGTTAAATAGCTGAACAATTAAAACAAAGACATGGGGTTATACTACACAGCAAGTTTAACAGAGCCAGAGTTTTTGCTTTAGCTGGCTCAACAAAACTAAAGATAGGTGTTCTTTTTTCCTTACTCACCACTTCACTGCACATTATACCGCTTATTACACGGTTACATACTACAGAAGTCGGCACGACTCACAATATTGATAAGAAATGATTTTGTTAACTTAAACAATGGTATTGCTTCCGCTAAATGAAAATATACTCTGTTCCACTGCGTACCAATGACTGGAACTGCGTCGACAGCAACATAACTTAACATGACTGCACTGATCGAGGTTTTCTGTAGCTGTCCAAGTCTTTTAATGTCTTTTCTCTACCGGGGACAGTTTAGCCATCAACAAAAAAAACAAATGTTGGCTTTCCACAGCTGACGTTAAAGTTAACTTCTTTTAACTTTTTCTGCAGATTGATATGACTGCCCATAGCCCCTTTGATCCTCCTTTATGCATGCAAATTAGTCGCTTTTTGGCGCCTCCCGTTTTTTTAACGCTGATTTGGGGTGACTTGTGTAATTCGTGGAGAACCGAAGAGTTTTCGTTTTCGGGGGGGAGGGATCCGACTCATGGACTGACGGACAACTTCTCACTTCAAAAATGTTTAAAGAAATCTAGACCGCAAAAGAATTAAACAAGCGAGTGCCTGTTTTTCCTGGAAATTGACAGGTTCCTTGAACACAACACGAGCGTAACGTGTCATCACGTGGTGTATTGCTGACGGAGAGCATCAGAACCCCGCTCCAGCACTTCAAATATTGCAGTACCCATAAGGAGCTGTACACATGCCGCAGTTTTTGCGTGGCTGTGTCTTTAGTTGTAAGCCCAGTGGCAATCTGTTGTTATTAGCATCTGGTTAGCTAGCTATGCTAACGAATATAAAGAGCTTTTTCTATGACCAGGTGGAAGAGAGCTCTCTCCTGACAGACTGAGAGGCTCAAATAACCTCAGTGAGGTTAAGGCACACCTTGATGTGATCATTATAGTTATAAAAAAATAAGAGAATAAAGTAAACAGGTATAACATACTATATGACAGTAACAAAAAAGTTGTTATAATAAACAAGAATACAGTTTAAAAGGAGAGTGATTTGTAAAATATCCATAAAGAAAAATAAATCTGTTTACAGTTCTGTTTCATATGGGTGTTGAGAGATGTATCCATAGATCTCTTCATGTTGCTCTCAAAGTGCACCAGATTGATGCTTTTAACTTCAATATTTAAAAAAAAATCTTCCCGGGGGAGCATGCCCCCGGACCCCCCTGGAGGAGGTGAGGACCCCCCTAGAGGAGGTTAGGTCCCCCCCCCACTTAAATGATGTCCACATGGATAGGATACTAAATACATTTGCACACATCTTGTGTCCATATCTTCCTGTTTCGGGGGTCATGCCACAACCGTGCATGTGCATGCATGCGCGAGTCATGTTAAGATATCTGGATTAAGAGGTTGCTCTTTCTTTGCACAGCATGAAAGAAAGGCCAAATGAATGGGCTGTGATTTGAGTTTTTTTAAGCAGAGGTCAATAATTTGTACGGCCCTCGAAGGATGTTGTAAAAATTGAAATGGCCCTTGAGAGGAAAAAGGTTCCCCATCCCTGGTGTAAATAATAATCAAAACCCTTGATCTATAACTTAACATCTCTGTCTCCTATTGATCTGAGTATATTATAAAGAATAGCCAGTTAATTGAAGCATTATAGCACAGGCCTTTGTCAGATGGTATATTACGCTGTTTTTTTTCTGCTTCGAATTGTTCTCTCTTTTTTCACCATACGTGTGTTTGCCTGAGCAATGGTCTGTTCTCCTAAGCAACTCTCTGTTAGCAATAAATAACTACCGCTGGAATGTCCAAATTTACCAATAGGAATTCTCAAAGAAACTAGTGAATGATCGGCCCTTTTGAGACTATTTAAATCCTATACTCTGAACATAATCTTGTCTGAAGCAGTTTATGTCTGCAGCATAAATTACCATGGTGATGTAGCCAGCTCAAAAGAGAGCCACCTTTATATGGAAAACTCTGGCTTTAGGGTCAACAAACCTCGCTAACCCACTAATCTGTCGTCGTAGTACACTCCTATAGTAGAGAGCTTTTCTGTTTAAATGTCAATACCTGATCATCACACAGCCCCCCCGAGGACACACACAGCGTTTTGTCTTCAATGTTCTCTTATTTTATCAGAAAAGGTGACCAATTGGACTTGCTTTAAAAAGCCAATATATTGTTTCAATGGTACAGGTGTAACACCACGGCTTGTTCATGTTTTGTGTAATAATCAGTAACCTATTCAAAATGATACTTAAGTAAAAGTACAAAAAGTATTAACAGTAATATATACTCAAGTACTACATTTAAAAGTACTCGCTATCCAAAGTGGCAATCTTTTTAATAATAAATATGATATTACTGGATTATCATTTGTAATGCATTAATGTGTTAATTTTAAGTTTGCAGCTGATAAAATAACTTGAATACTTTTTATACTGCCAGGTAACTCCATCAATATTAGTACATCACAATGTATTAGTTGATTGAATAGTTGCATTAATAATGAACCTGAAAAAAGTAACTGGTAACTAATCTTGTCAAAATGTAGTGGAGTGAAAAGTCCAATATTTGTTTTAAAAAATGCTGTGGAGTACAAGTATAAAGTAGCGTCCATTGAAACACTCAAGTAAAGTACAAGTACCTGATAAATGTACTTCAGAACAGTACCTGATACCACTGGTTATAATATGTGCCTTTCAGACGGCTGATGACTGCACTGATTGTGAGAAGCTGTCTCTTGTCAGAGTACGCTGGTTTAGAGCCGTGTGGTACCAAAGCCACCTCATGAATGAGTGATGGAGCACTGCTCCTGGAAGGCCTGCACTGGAGTGTGACTCCGTTTATCTGGAAAGATGTGGACGGGGGTCGGGGGTGGGAATGCACTCTGTATCAAATATTAACTATGTTACTCGCTGCACCGGGGCATAGCAGAGGGTTTGTTTGGCCGATCCATTACAGCTGGCTCAATGAGTGAGAGAGTGAGTGATTGGGGGGTGAATGGAGCGGAGAGATGGAGGGGAAAACAGTGAGGCATGGAGTGGGGTATAAACATGGAGGAAAATAATGTACTGAGGGAGAGGGAGAGGTAAATATGAGAGGAAGATGGAGACAGTATACATCCGGATTACAGGATTTGTAATTTGAAAAGTATTTTTTCTTAAGTTTTATTTTTTTTATTATATTTGTATTATATCATAACTTAGTACTTTTTTTTAACATATGTAACATTAAGCTGTCTGTGGCTCTTTCCTGCTGTAACAATGCAAATTTCCCCTCTAAATAGACTAATAAAGGTATTCTGATTCTGATCCTGTCAGCATTGTTTTTACCTCCATTACCGAGTAAAGAAAATGTTTTATATAATTTAGTATTTTTGTACCTCTTTACTTTCCTTTTTTGCTTTAAGTGTTTTCATTAGAGATGTCCTGATCCGATCACGTGATCGGGGATTTTCAAAAGATCAGAATCGGGAGAAAAAAATCGGGGATCGGGAATATATATATATATATATATATATATTTTTATTATTTTATTTAAAGGTAGGGTAGGTAAGTTTGAGAAACCGGCTCGAGATCGCTAGAATTTGAAATAACACAACCGGAGAAAATCTGCCACTTCCTTATAGAGCCCCTCCTCCAACACACACGAACGCGCACATGACCAATGAGGGCACAAGATAAGTTTGTGCACAGATGGAAGGCTGACAGGCAGGTAGGCCATCCAGTTATTTTAGCCGGGCCGGCTCAGATGATTGGTCGTACTTTTTACAGTATTACGGCTTCCACAGATGACATTTTTTTATGGATTTTTTGTCAAAGCACTTAAGATATTCATTGCTATCGGGATGTTAAGAGCATTCCATGGAATATAACAAAAAGTGTATCTCGAGCCGGTTTCTCAAACTTACCTACCCTACCTTTAATGTTACAAAACAAAAATGACCATGTTCACGTCTTAAAGTCATCCTGAGGCCTTAGTTTTGGTTTAAAATTACACAACATCATGTATGTGTTGCTTCTTTTGGGCTTGTTTTTATAGACCTGGTTGCTTATTTCTCTCAAATCTGGCAACAGAGTGGGCAGGGCGCAGTGTCTAATAGTAGCAGTAAGCTAACGAGAGGCTACGTTCAGCTGGTGACTCGGGAGTCGGGACAGAGAAAATGTCAGGAGTTTGGAAGTATTATAAAATTGAAAGCGAAGGCAGTGTAACAGCCAGATGCAATGTTTGCAAGGCGGAGGTTCCGCGTGGTGGAAAGAACAGAACACGACCAATCTAATACAAACACCAACAACAACACGACGAGTACACAGCGGCCACTCAGGTAACGGCACTGAAACAACCGACACTTTCAGAGACTTTTAAAAGGAAAGAGAAACTGCCCCAGAACAGTGAAAAGGCCAACAAAATAACAGCCAAGATAGCTGAATCCATCGCGTTGGATGAACAGCCGTTATCTGTTACCTTTTTTTTCTCTTAATGCATTGCATAAAGATCGGATCGGGAAAAATCGGTATCGGCAGATTGTCAAAATCAAATGATCGGAATCTGATCGGGAGCAAAAAAAGGTGATCGGGACATCCCTAGTTTTCATGTCAGTTTATGTCTTTGGTAGTTAATTATCTAATTTAGCAGTGATGTAATGTTTTTATTTCTGTCAGTGGTTTTGGGTTGTTTCTTCTGTGTGTTGTCTTCACACTGTGCTAGTGAATGTGGGACACAAGATAAAGACAATTGGGGGGGATGTGTGTGTATTACCAAACATCAGACCGTATTTGGTATTGAAGCAGGTAATCAGAGCCCCAGGCGGCGCTGTGGGTCTGGAGACTGAAGGCTGAAACTGAAGTTCAGAACTACAGGGTTTTCTCACACTCACACCAACGTTTAAAGCCCTGATCATTTTAACCCAATGTTGCAAAGAAAGTCATCTGTTCTACCCTGCAGGGATTAACCCCCCAGGAAGTGCGCCTGACACTGAAGCAAATGTTTGTTGTGCCCAAACGGTGGTAATATAACTTTTGTGTCACTCTTACGGCCCCTACACACGGCGGCGTGCGTTGACGCTTGGCGGTGGGCGTGTCTTGAGCTTGGGGAATTTACGCGAGCAACGCGACCAACAACCAATCACATGAATCTCTCCTGTCAATTGCATAAAAGGTTTTACATGTCACACTTTATATGATGAACATTTATGACATTAATGTCTATGGTGCTATTTTACGCAACATTCCATGCTGGCTAAATACTGTCTATGCCTGCTAGCTGTCCATTCAAACGAAGTACACTGGATATAAACTCCCCAAACAGGCGAAAACCTACCAGTTTCACCCACTGTCTCTGCCACCTCCCTCCATGCCTGGCTCCTCCGGTTTGTATCCCGGCAGGTGAACAGGGACTGATCATAAAGCACCGAGTGATTCCCTACCGCTACGATTATTTTCTCCTCCATTTTTTGGCATATGAGGAAATGAACTGCGGTCTGGCTCTCCCAGCATACATGTGGTTTGATTGGCTAGCGCTTGTACTGGCAGATTTGCATAAGCGGGATTTGATTGGCCGACGCCTCCGTCGAAGCTTCAAAAGTAGAACATTGCTCTACTTTTGCAGCGAGCACCGCGAGAAAAGCTACGCTTTGCTCCCACAATGCAGTTCGGCGAAGCGTGACGTCACCCCATTCAAAGTGAATGGACAGAAGCGTTGAAGCGTCAACGCACGCCGCCGTGTTTAGGGGCCGTTAGGGGTGTAACGGTATACGTATTCGTACCGAAAATATTCTGTATGGGCCCTTCGGTTCGGTACACGTGTGTACCGAAGTGTACCGAACGAATATAACGTTAAACGTAAAAAATTGAGAACGTGAAGAACTTTTTGGAAGTAATCTCAGGTGCTGCGTCGCAGCATTCAGTGTAATTTGCTGACATTGGGTTCAAGTCATTTCATTGGACGAGAGGCATACTATGAGAGCTGGTCACAGGGATGCGTTCAAATTTAGTCAGTAATTTGAGGAACTGTCGAAATCGCGAACGCAGATAAAGTTGAGCTCGAAAATCCTCCAGCATCATTGCAGTCTCTGGTTTGGGAACATTTTGGTTATGCAGTTACGTACAAGGATGACGGACAAAGACAGGTGGACCGAACCAAAGCTGTTTGTCGGCATTGTTCAACTAAAATTGGTTACGCGGCTGGCAATACATTAAACTTGCACACTCATTTGAAAAGGCATCACCCGAACGTGAATATCACCGGTACCAAAAGAAAAATTACTGAAGTGCAAACCCAACTCCCACTAGCATTTAAGCCTCCAACACTCACAAAAAGTTCAGATTGAGCCAAAGCTATTACAAACGCCAAATATCCTTATGTTGCCATGTTAGCAAAGTGCTACCTGGCTATATCTGCTACCTCTGTCCCTAGCGAGAGGGTGTTCTCCACAGCAGGAGACATTGTTAGTGCCAGCAGATGTGCCCTTTCGGCAAGCAAAGTGGACAAGTTCATTTTTCTTAAAAAGAAACATGAAAATACAATGACAAGCAAGTCCTAATGTCAAGCTGGCTGCTTAGGTGTGTACTAGTACAGTACAGATTATTTCAGTTAATCGAAATGCTGCACCTTAATGTTTATTTTATTATATTTTGTATTTGAGTGAATACATTATTCACAGTTTAATAATAATTAAAAAACAACAACAAATATTTTATGTTTTGTGATCATTTTTTCTGCTGTACCGAAAGCGTACCGAACCGTGACCTAAAAACCGAGGTACGTACCGAACCGAAATGTTTGTGAACCGTTACACCCCTAGTCACTCTGCGACTTCATAAGGCCCAAAAATACTTTTCCCCATTGACTAACATGAGGAAAGAGACATCTGTAAATCAGATTTCTTTTTTGTTTAATCTACTACCCAGTCTAGATAGCCCTTATTTAAATCGTTAAGGCTTAACGGTTGTATAATGCGCTAAAAGCTGAATCCAGAGTTATTTTCCCCCATCACCAACGTTGTATCCAGTTCTTTTTATACATACACCAATTAACCAGACTGGTTGATAGACACACTAAATGTGTTATTCTTTAAGCATGTTTCAATCACAAAGAACCCCAAAATATGCAGGTTCTAGCATCACAGACTTATATTTCAACTTCTCTTAAATTATAGTAAGTTCAAAATCGGTGTGTTGTTGGAAGGTTGGAAAGGTATTGCAACCATGTGTATTATGTTCTGACCCTGTCTTGGAGTCATGATTTCTTGATTTACCAAATATTTCCGTTTCATTCTCTCTGGTGTCACCTATGGCGATAAACTGTGATGCAGTTAAGCTTTTTAATCTTTCTTTCCATAGATCCAGACATTTTGGAAATCAGTTCAAATCATTTAAAACAAATTATTTCTGTGGAACAATAATGTATTTTTCTTTTCAAGAACAAAAAGTGTGTATCATTGGGGCCTAAAAAAGGTGTTGCATTGTCTTGCTCATAAATCATTGGCAGAGTTGAATTATGAATATTCTGAAACATGCATTGTTTGTCAGCCTGCAGTCTAATTCATTTCCTTTGTTGTCACATTTCAAAACAATGTATGTCTGACATGCAGAAGATACAATTGAGTTACCACTAGGGATGTCCCGATCACCTTTTTTTGCTCCCGATCCGATTCCGATCATTTGATTTTGACAATCTGCCGATACCGATTTTTCCCGATCCGATCTTTATGCAATGCATTAAGAGGAAAAAAAAGGTAACAGATAACGGCTGGTCATCCAACGCGATGAATTCAGCTATCTTGGCTGTTATTTTTTTGGCCTTTTCACTGTTCTGGGGCAGTTTCTCTTTCCTTTTAAAAGTCTCTGAAAGTGTCGGTTGTTTCAGTGCCGTTACCTGAGTGGCCGCTGTGTACTCGTCGTGTTGTTGTTGGTGGTGTTTGTATTAGATTGGTCATGTTGAACGTAGCTCTGTTCTTTCCACCACGCGGAACCTCCGCCTTGCAAACATTGCATCTGGCTGTTACACTGCCTTCGCTTTCAATTTTATAGTACTTCCAAACTCCTGACATTTTCTCTGTCCCGACTCCCGAGTCACCAGCTGAACGTAGCCTCTTGTTAGCTTACTGCTACTATTAGACACTGCGCCCACTCTGTTGCCAGATTTGAGAGAAATAAGCAACCAGGTCTATGAAAACAAGCCCAAAAGAAGCAACACATACATGATGTTGTGTAATTTTAACCCAAAACTAAGGCCTCAGGATGACTTTAAGACGTGAACATGGTCATTTTTGTTTTGTAACATTAAATAAAATGTATAAAAATATTTTATAAAAAAAAAAAAAAAAAAATCCGATCCCCGATTTTTTTCTCCCGATCCCCGATCACGTGATCGGATCGGGACAT
Organism: Trematomus bernacchii; assembly: GCF_902827165.1. Lineage (NCBI taxonomy): Eukaryota > Metazoa > Chordata > Actinopteri > Perciformes > Nototheniidae > Trematomus > Trematomus bernacchii. The sequence goes on along the minus strand of NW_022987332.1, from coordinate 1,922,223 downwards.
CCCTAGTTACCAGATCATCTTGCTTTGGCCTTATGGCAAAACTCTGGTCAAAAACTCCACAAAAGAGTGGGGCCTTTCAAAATATATTTTTACATACATTATATATATTATTAAATACATCTATTTCTATATTTTTAAGATGAATCACTCTTCAAAACATGTCAGATACTAGAGAAAATGTTTTTAAAAGTATTGAAGAAATAGGAAACGATGTTGGATTGTGGTCCAGTGTGACAGACTGGTGCTGACTCTGCTCTTGTGTCCTCCAGAGATGGGCAGTGAGTTGCCGGGGACCGTCGCCATGCCGGGGGCCGTTGGAGCCGGTCAGGTGAGGATGGGAGGAGCTGTGCCAGGCCGCGGGGGGAAGAGGAGGTCAGGAGGGTGAGTACCTGCTCCAGAGATTAACCACTACATATACTGTACATCGTTACAGCAAGAGGTTTAAATATTTTTAAAGCAGAGTCTCAAAAATAACAGCTGACAGTTCCCAGGAGACAACAGATGTTTGTGGGTCCCCTTTCACACTGGCTAGTAACATCTGCCTCAAAGAGTGTCTACACAGTGTGCATGGCATCTTATGGAACCATGTGGAGAAAAAGCACAGCAGCGTCTTTTCCGAGCGCTCTGCAGCAGTTATGACTGGTTTGATTTGAAAACATTGCACATTTTCAGAAAAGCGTCTTTCACCGTCTCTCTGAGATGGAAACTATAATAACAAAGACAAAGAGCCACATCTTCTGTTTGGTTGTATTAGTGAAAAAACAAAGTCAAACATATATATTAGCACAAACAGATAATAAAATCCAAGAGGACGATGCTAGTCTGTTTGCAGGGTTCCCGATAATCTGAATTTAAGGCCTTAAAAAAGTCTTAAATATGACCAAAAAAATAAGAAAGGTCTTAAATATGATTTAGAAGGTCTTAAAAATTATGGGATTTGAAAGGTACTTCTGTGTTGCGATCGCGTCTAAATGTGTTTTGGGGGAAATGTCCGGGCTGCAAAGTAACCAGTACGGCAAGAGCCTTTCAGTTCCCCCCAACCATTTGTATTGAAATAAATCAACATGGAACCAGTAATCACTAACTTTGTTTCCCCCGGCCCCTTATCGGAGAACACCCAGCTAGTAACCTAGCAACCAAGCTTCAGCTAGCGGCAGTCAGAAACTCATGTCTCTTCGAATCTACTTACAAATAAATATGGGGAAGTGTAAGTTCAACCGTATTTGGTTGGAAAACATCGAATTTAGTGCTTGGTTGAAACCAGTGGAGGGGAACGTGTTTGAAGCCCGCTGCACCTTTTGCAAAAAAAATTAGCGTTTGTTTTGCCAATGTAGCGTTAGCTAGTGCAGCGCTAGCTCGTGCAGCGTTAGCTAGTGCAGCAGCTCCCGCAACACCACCGGGCGACGTTTGGGTCTACGTCAACCCTAAAAGCGGAGGTGCTGTAGACGCTAAATACCGTAGTTAAACACCAATCATACAACAGCAACGATGAAAGATTGTAGCCACACACACACACACCACACACACACACACACACACACACACACACACACACACACACACACACACACACACACACACACTAGGGCTGCTCGATTATGGCAAAAATCATAATCACGATTATGTTGGTCAATAATTGATATCACGATTATTCATTGACTTTGAAAACATCCATTTATTGAACTTTAAAATAAATAATAATTTGAACAGTATCTTTTTAACTGTTGATTCCCTGAACGTATAATTCAACTGAAAAACCAATACAAAAATTAATTAAATAAATGAAATATTTAAATAATAAATATCAATAAACAAGATCAACAAATATTTTGGAGCGCACTTCCACAAGCTACTAAACATATAAAAATAAATTAGACTAAAATTAATTAGATCAAATATGTTGTAGTGCATTGTTACAACCTAGCAAAGCTAAATAATCGTTTTTTTCGATTATGTTGTTTTTGTAATTGTGGCTGGCCAAAATCGTAATTGCGATTTAAAATACGATTAATTGCACAGCCCTAACACACACACAAGCACACACACATACACACTTTTGTCTAACACGCTAACACAGTTGTGTACTGTTATGCTGTTATGTTCAGTCATTGTTCTTATGTTGAACATGAATACATTTACTTTGAAAGTAATTATGGGACATATTTCTTCTTTCATAGCAATTTTCCTTCATACTTTCTTGCCGTGAAATAGGTCTTAAATTATATTCAAAGTGGTCTTAATAAGGTCTTAAAAAGTCTTAAATTTGAGTTGGCGAAACCTGCAGGAACCCTGTGTTTGACAACAGCGCTGATGCGTTGTCGAGATCTCCTTTAGAACACAGAACAATAAGTCAATCAAAAGGGGTGTGAAGCACCCAGCTTCATACTTCCTTTTGGACTTTTTTCCATGTAATTACAAACAAATATTCCAATGGAAAGCGTACTGTGTTCAGATTGGTTGATGTGATTGTCATAGATTGTCCCATCAGGAGCAGTGTGATCTCAGTATTTAAGGTCTGGCTGCTGACCCAGTAGTTTGTTCATATTCTGATCAGGCAATTATTGGGTTTTAAACAGTGTGTATTCTTGAAAGGCACAAAATCTACCTTTGCTATGCAGCCGCCCTGCCTTTCATCCATTTACAAATCATAGCTCTTTTAATAAGCTTAGTGGCTTTGTAGACTCTATTGTTCAAAGCATCTGGGAGCATACCGGTTATTTATTAACCATAGCGTTCTTTTATTCAGTAACCACTCACTGTTTATTGGGGGAACAGAGTTTTCAGTTTTTTTATATTTTCAGGCTTGGTGCCACAGAAATAGCACTTGGGTTACAAAAAAGCAAGAAGTTCTATAAGGGAAATAGTGAGTTTAATTCTATAACAGATTGTGTAACCATAGTGTTTCAGGTTTAAGTGTAGGTGGAGACGTTTTTATGTTTTGCTTTTCTTTCCCTCCTCCTCGGTCATTTGCTGTCTTGCATCGACTATTCAGCACAGGGGAAATTCTGCACAATGTATAAAAACAAAACATGTTGCAGGGTAATGCATATTAATGCATATGATAGAACAACTAGAACATTTCAGAAAATGAAAGCGATATATATACCAACATCTAAGATGGTATATAGTGTCATATCACGGTATTAGTATAATATCCATATTATATCCTAACAAGTAGGTGCTGTCTCACTATTTCTCTGCCTCTCTCACTAGCACACCGGGGAAATGTTGGCACTGCTGTTTTATTGATTTACTGAAAGATGGTGGTGCCATAAGTGTTGTTGATTTGCGACCATTAATAAAAAGAATATATGTTTAGCAGAATAGGCTGAAAGAGTCATTTAGTATTGTGACATCAAATATATGTTCAGCAGCGGTTTACATTACTGCTGCTGTCTGAAACGCCCCATCATTAAACATAGGGACATAGGCACCGTGCATCACACACAGCTAAAGTACAACACACTAATCTTATTTTCATGATATCACTGCACTTGATATATGTTCTGGTGAACTTCTTATCTTCACTGCCTCCATGATAGCTAACCTGAGCTGACGATACTTAACCTGTAAAGCATCTTCTGTTGTGACTTATGGAGAGATGTCTTTGTGGGTACTGGTCACACATAAATTATTGTTTTAATGATCACCATCTTCTCCTAATTTATCCTAGTAACTGGGTTCTTCGTGAAGGGGCCATAAAGTGCAGACACAGGGCCGGGCCCCATCGCTTCAATATGATATGTATATAGGAATTATTTAGACAAACACATTAATAAAACATCTTTTAAAGAACAATTACATTATTAATTAAAAAAATATTTTGATTCATGTTTTGGTCCTTTAAACTCCATTTTGTTCTCTTGTAGATGACGGGGAATACCATCAAATACTTAGTATTTGAGATAAGATAAGATGTACTTTACTGATCCTAAATTAGGAAAAATGATTTGTCATGACAAGGCATTGCAAATAATTTGAAAAAATAAAAAGGGTAGAAAATAAACAAACATAAAATATAAACATTTTAAAATAGAAAATTAACACGGAACTAAAAAGAAAATATAGTTGACCATGGAAACCTGCATAATGATAGACTTAAATAATGAATCACTTTTTAGTTGCTTTAGTTAATTTTTTGACTATTCAATGACTTGACCATTTTAGTTTTAGCTCTAATTTAAGAGGATTTTTTTCTGCCCCCTAGCAACAATGATGTGTCCTTTCTGAATGTTGGGTAAACATTAGCTCTTCATCCTCTCCTTATTAAATAATAATGCTTTTTCTGTCATTTTAAAAATGAAAGGAAAATGAGCAATGTGACTACAGTGCCGTACCTTGTACATCTAATCTCCAGGGGCCAGCTCGATGCATTTAACCTGTACACAGCATTAGGCCTGCATACACATGAATTAATAATACAGGTTTTTGGCAATACGCCAAATAAACTTGGCTCAGCGAGGCTACAGAAACTTATTGTCTGTCAATTATGCTTTATTTATTAAGGTGTGTGTGTGTGTGTGTGTGTAGTAGAGGCAGGTTGTAGTTCAGTAAGAGGATCCAAAGTCAACAACAGACACATTGATCCTCTCCTCAGCCCCTGATGCTGCCACGATGCATGAAGCCCCCAGCTTGATGGAGCATACCAAACAGCATACTGTGTGTGTACACGCAAATATCCAGAGGGAAGTGCTTAGAAGAAAGATCTGTGCGATAGCGAGGTATGCTGGGTTAGTTTTGAATATTAAAAAAGGTAGCTTTTAAACTGGTAAGATCGCCATAGTTACCCAGGCAAAACGCCTAACATGGCCAAGAACAAGTTATCTTTAGAGTTTTGGTTCGTAATTGGCTATAAAAAGCTTATTTGAACAATCAACTGCTTTGGAAAAAGCCATTGACTGTAACCGTATTTCCCCTTATGCTTCACCTGCTCCAGGGAGCTCACATTATTATGTGTTGGTACCTTTATATATACAGTCTATGGTTGGTACTCCCGGAAAGAAAGTTGTTTCCATTACTTTGCATAGCGTCCCCATCTTTATCAACCTTTACTGCTTTTAAGCTTTTGAATGAATTGTTGTTAAGTAATAACCCCTTTTAAGGCGAGAAACTAACAATTTAGAATACCAATATGTGATTAGTTTATCCCATTTTTGTGAATTTACAGGGATGTTTGAAGCTGCTGGCTGTATGAGAGCAGCTCATCAGCTTATCAATAGCACATATCAACAATGTTTTTGTAATTACCCTGACTGGCTGAACGGTAGACACGAGTCTGCACTTCATGTGTAGACAGATCCGTTGGCTTTTTCTGACCATATTCTCTATGATCAATATGGATGAGGGATAGTGGTGGTCTAATGCAGGGGTTCCCAACCTTTATTGTGCCAAGGGTGTGTGTGTGTGTGTGTGTGTGTGTGTGTGTGTGTGTGTGTGTGTGTGTGTGTGTGTGTGTGTGTGTGTGTGTGTGTGTGTGGTGTGTGTGTGTGTGTGTGTGTGTGTGTGTGTGTGTGTGTGTGTGTGTGTGTGTGTGTGTGTGTGTGTGTGTGTGTGTGTGTGTGTGTGTGTGTGTGTGTGTGTGTGTGTGTGTGTGTGTGTGTGGTGTGTGTGTGTGTAGTGTGTGTGTGTGTGTGTGTGTGTGTGTGTGTGTGTGTGTGTGTGTGTGTGTGTGTGTGTGTGTGTGTGTGTTGTGTGTGTGTGTGTGTGTGTGTGTGTGTGTGTGTGTGTGTGTTGTGTGTGTGTGTGTGTGTGTGTGTGTGTGTGTGTGATTTGTTTTCAGAAGATATTATGATAGTGTCGTTCGTTCCGGTGCACTCCGACAGCATTTAGCACTACATCGAGATTAAGATTAAACTAATTTATTTTGGGAACAGCTGCATATATGGAGTTAGCCATATGTGTGTAAATTACTGTTCATAAACATTTGAAAACAAATGCCGGTGTCGGACAGACACAAACACACCGAACACACAGAGCTGAGCTGAGCTGAGCAGAGCACACACACACATCATGCGCCTTGGTGACTGACTGGACATCTCCTTCATAAAACTAATAAAAGGGGGAGTAATCGGGCAGTTCGATGTGTGTAGAGATGTGTGTAGAGGTGTGTGTAGAGGTGTGTGTGTGTGTGTAGAGGTGTGTGTGTGTGTGTGTAGAGGTGTGTGTGGTTAACACGTAGCAGCCTGCAATCACTCTTAAGCTGTTCTGATGAAGTTAAACACAGCGAAGGCGGTGCGTAAAAAGGCACAGCTCTTTACCCGCTGGTGCTGCACTTCTCAGAGGCGGAGTATACGTCCCGCTGCCTCCTGATGCTGCAGCCATTTCATGAAGTGAAGGAGGTTTTCCTTCTATAAAACAGCTGTGGGCAGCAGATACCGTAATTCATAGATCAAGGCAGACTGGTTTACTCTCCTGTTTTGCCGATCCGGTGCTTAAACAAATAGCTCTACACCCCTGGCCGAAGGGGTCGGAAGGTTATGAGTTCAACTCTTGCCAGGAACACCACCACTAGTGTGCCCTTGAGTCCTTAGTTACTCCAGGGAGAATGTCCCTGTAATTGGTAATTGTAAGTCGCTTTGGATAAAAGCGCCAGCTAAATGAAATGTAATGGATGATCAGCTCAGGAAATACCTAATATATGCAAACCTGTTTTGTTAAACCGTCAAATCAATAATGACACTGAATAAAACCTTGCAATTACAACAAGTGCGCAATAATCATCACTTGTTGCCCATTTATTTAATCTCTTTCTTTTTCTTTGATCAGTGGAGCTGAGATATGCAATTTAAAGCAGAGGTGTAGAAACAGGATGTGATGCGCAGCACTCTGACACTCTACTCTGCCTTCCCTTTATATCACCTTTAATCTTTCCCTCAGGCTTTCTGATAAGTCATAGGAGACTATGTGTGTACATATTAGTAATTATACTGCAATGCCAATAGTACATTGTCTACATATGTTTGTCATGTTCTTTTATGCAAAGATGGATAATTTAAAAATATTCCAAAACCAAATAATGTCGAATGTTGTTGTTGGCTTTTTGAGCTAGCATCACAGCTAACTCCTGTCGTAGGTGTATGTTTTGAAACTGTAAACTGTGAGATGAGCATTTTGAGATGAAAACATCCACTCTTTTAAACTGATTTCTACTGCCTGGAAAGTGATTAGACATATTAGAAATCACCATCAGTTTGACCATGAGAGGGCGCTGTGCGTCTATCAGAAGTAGTGATTGTGTTTCCTGTGATTGTTTCCCAGAATGGACTTTGACGATGAAGACGGAGAGGGACCGAGCAAATTCTCAAGGTAAGAACAGTGAGAGCAGGCATTTCCTGTGAGAAATGTTCTAGAACTACTTCACAAAAATAATGAAAATCTGATAAATTAGAGTTGTTTAAATGAGCAAATTTAAGTTGTTTGATCTCATTTTTACTGCACTGAAATTCAAAGGAAGTGTGTACTAAAGTATACATGCACTTTAGTTTGTAACATTGTCTGTTGCATGGACACCTCATGGCTTACTTTTTGTTTAGTCTTTTTTTGATTCAAGTCTCTATCTGCCAATGCATATCAACCTTCCACTCACTTATCATTTATTTCCTTTTCTTCTTTCTCATAGTGTAGTGTGTATGTCTGTAGGATGTGCAGTAAGTAAAGACCTTTGTTCTGCTAAGTTGAGCGTTGCCAGTGCAGAAATACTACAATACTGCTTCCCTTAACCAACAGCTCTAGTTCACTGTGATGGAAAATACTCAGATCCTTTACTGAAGTAAAAGTACAAATACTGTGGTCTTAAAATACGTTCTGAGTTTAAATGTGACTTAAGTAAAAGTACACAAGTTTTCTGAGCAAAATGTACTCAAGTATCAAAAGTAAAAGTGCTCTGTATTCAAATGGCTCTTTTTTAAAAGTTTTATATTATTATAGAATATAATATAATCCTGTTTGTATCACTAATAATCACTGTGGAATGAATTTTGGATGCTTTGTGTTCTACAAAGTAAATGTATGCATTAACATGATGAATTTATACTCATTTATATATATATATATATAGTATAAATTCATCATGTTAATGCATACATATATATATATTTATAGTAGTATAAATTCATCATGTTATTAATGCAAATAGCATGTTGTAAAAAGTAGCTAATAAATAAATACACAATTGCATTATCATTGCACCTGTTACACCGGCCATGTTTTTACCATCAAGCATTAAACCATCGAGTCTGACATTATGTTGTGACCATCAGTGCACTTCAGGAGTACTGATAGTAAAGCTGCTTCATGATGTCTTTACACTGTGTGTACGATGAGTTACATGTGCGGTCCTCTCTTCTCTGCAGGTATGATGATGATGATCAGATTCCTGGTGTGGAGAAGGAAATATATGCCAGGTAGGCCTAGCCAGCTGGGGGCCACAGAGGATGTCCCCTGAGTCAGGGCCCCACAGACTGCCAGCCTGAACACTATAACCCCCTCTGATCCAAAGAACGTGACCTACTAATCAGTTATCCTCCATTTAAAAGTCCTTATTAGACCACACTTGAGTAGTTTATTCAGCAGGTGTGCAGATGTCAGTGAGACTGGACAACAGAAACACTGATAACTGACTTCTAACAACAAATCACATCACACTAAAGTCTTTCTAACCAATCATATGGCAGCCCACTCTCCAGAGTAGGCGTTCTGTGTCGCCACAGAAAATGACAGACCCAACCCCAAGTCCTCAACAGCTTCAATAATAAGAGCTCTGTCAGATAAACATGGAAACAAAGATGTCTGCTGTGTTGATAGCTCAATCCCTAAAGCCCCCCTAGACACAAAGTGGATGACTTCACATTAGACATAGGCCATTTCTCCATGTAAAGGTTTGGCTGAAAAGTTCTATCAGAAATAAGGTATTTCAACTTTTGACCCATACTTGATCTTCCCATGTTGCAGACATTTCACAGGTTTTCTTTAAAAATTTATATAATCATTTTATGTTTGCATCTAATTTAGTTATTTACTTTGATATACTACTAGATAATTACAACGGTAATATTGTCTTGGTATAATATTTGTATATACTGTATATTTGCTCACATAACAAATATGTATTGTGCTGTCATTATTTTTACCTCAGATATATGAGCCAGGCTTTGTAAACTGCATCCTGTCTGATGGAGCTGCTTACACAACTCATTTTATTTATTATTTATTGGCATGAATATTTGCCAACATTTTTGAGAAAAAGAGTATTGTGAAAAGTGTACATTTTACAGTTTAGGGTGATTAAAAAAACAATAACATATAAAATATGTTGCTGGCTCACCCTGTGTTGTTATGAGTCCTCAATCGTTTTCAAAGAGGAAACTCAAACCAGACATCTGAAAATAAAATAATGAGTATCTGGCATGCAGTGGTGACAGATTCCAGGCAATGTGCCTTCGTGTGTAAAGTGAGATGTAATGGTTTAATACCATTTAATTAAGATGAAATCAGATTATAGCTTGCTGTTGATGGACCCTTCAGTCATTCGGAAGAGAATGGTGATGAGTTTAGTCTCTCGTCTATCCTCTAAGTGTCTAACTGCTCTTCTCTGTTCAGAGAGAACCACAGTGAGATTGAACGACGCAGGCGTAACAAAATGACGCAGTACATCACGGAGCTGTCAGACATGGTCCCCACCTGTAGCGCGCTGGCCAGGAAACCTGACAAACTGACCATCCTGCGCATGGCTGTGTCCCATATGAAGTCCATGAGGGGCACTGGCAACACGTCCACTGACGGGGCCTACAAGCCCTCCTTCCTCACCGAACAGGTACTGGGTTACACAACATCCTTTAATATCATTCATTTCTACAAAGTCATTTTGGTAAAGACAATTGAGTTTTGGAGGGCTATCTGGAAGGCAGGATGCTCTTCCTTCAAATTAAAAGAAAGAATTTGATGGAGAAAATAAATTGCACTCCTTAGATTAATGTGGGGAAATTGTCTAGCGTTTTGATACCAAGATATTCTGTTTAGATGTCCAACTAATACTCTTCAATTCCCTGATCAGTACATGTGGAGTTATTCTGTGCATCAGATTAAGGGCTCACCTTAACAACATTTGCTCGTATTAAAACCCCGTTTGAAACTACTGGATTAATTCATCATGTGCTTCTGTACATCTGTTCCATTCTCACCACGCCTGCAGGGAACTTCTTCAGATAAGACACTCCCACTAACATGCACGCTTAACATAAAACTCATGGACACACAAACGACACCCTCACTATTTGTACTCTACACATAGACAGGCACCTTAAAACACACTCTCACACACATTAAAATATTAACTTTCTGGTCAATTCACTGTTTATTACTGGAAATGTTCCAAACTACTTGAAAGATTTTGATATTAGGGAATCCTGGGAATTGACTCTAGGCAGATCACAGGCTGAGGATTGATTTGAGACCCTGACAGTGGAAGGGGAGCCAGAGCGTGACAGTCAAATGTTTCCCAGCATGTTCTGTTCATTACCAAGCTCAGTGTCTGCCTCTTTTCCCATTGAGTCCCAAATAATGAAGGTATTGTGCAGGCCTCTTACCCATTTGTAATCATGGAAAATTATTACATTTACTTAACAGCTCATTATAAATTAGCTACCCACTTCAATTCAACACTGTCTCTACATTACATTACATTACATGTCATTTGTTAGACGCTTTTATCCAAAGCGACAATCCCCACAGGAGCAATTTGGGGTGAAGTGTCTTGCCCAGGGACACAATGACATGCTGACTGCAGTGGGACTCAAACTTGCTATCCCTGATTCGAAGTCCATCATACAATCCACTGAGCCACAGCCTATTAAGAGAGAGGCAAAGGGAGTGCTCTGATGTTAGATGTTAGATGTCAGGTACTGTGATCAATGCAAATGCTGTTTCCACTGTTATGATAAATATAAAAAGTAAAGAAAATTACACATTTTCTGCATATAGTGGTGTATTTTTTTTTTATACCATCACAGTTTTTCTTAACATTCATTTTGTACATAAATATTGCCTTGTAATAACAACAAATTGAATAGTATGATGGTATGTGTTTTGTCATCAGATTCTTTCGAATGCACAGCCCTACTTTTTCTGTGTTAATGTGTGTGTGCACGTGTTATTCTCTGCTCCCTGTAGGAACTGAAGCATCTCATCCTGGAGGCGGCGGACGGCTTCCTCTTTGTTGTTGCCGCGGAGACGGGCCGGGTGATCTACGTGTCGGACTCGGTGGCGCCGGTGCTGAACCACCCCCAGGCGGAGTGGTTCGGCAGCACTCTGTACGAGCAGGTCCACCCCGACGACGTGGACAAGCTGAGGGAGCAGCTCAGCACCTCGGAGAACTCCATGACAGGTACAGAAAGTGACCTCACAACGTCCTGTTGTTGTCCACGCAATTTGTAATTACTAGTTGGCAACATTTCTCTTGTTAATATAAGATAAGATATAGATTAGGTAAACCTTTATTTATCCCCTAAGGCAGGGGTTTTCAAAGTGTGGGAAGGTGAGCCTCCCCTCAGAGAACATAAGAACAGCCGTGCCCCCCCCTCCCAATTATTATTGCTATTATTATTTGTATTGTTGTTGTTGCTATAATGCAGGGGTATTCAATTGCATTTCAAAGAGGTCCAGTAAGAGAAAATGAAGACTGTTTCTCTCCTCTTGTCTTGTCTCTGTGTGTGTGTTTGAATCTATCGTGCTGACTCACTGACTGCACCGATTTGATTGGCTGAGTAGTGTCACCTCCTTAAAACATTAAACAATAACTTTTTTAAACCTTTTTATCTTTATGTTTTAAACATATTGTATAAAACTCCCCCACTACTTGGACTATTCCTTGCACCCCTCTAGAATAAGCCCGAATGGTCTCAACCATATTGAATCAGTAACGTGCACTTGTTGTTATAACAAGATCGCAAGGACACTGGTAGCGATCGGACAATTTAGTGTTGTTCAGTTTGTGTGTTGTGGAACATGCGTGTGCGTGCATGAAAATATACCACACACCCAATTACAATAGCATGTTCAATTCACTACCCTGGAAGTTAATAAAGTTGTTAAAGTTGGAACAGCCTGTGGACAGCCGTTCTTCCTTGCACGTCAGTCGCCGACACCTTCTTACAGAGGACAGGTAAATCTAGCTGCAGCACGACCCGTATATTTTCGCACGCCGTGTTCTCAACACATATTTTTCTAACATTTTCAATATCATGGATACATCCTTATATGCTCCCGGCAACACACTGAACGTCAACTTTGCCTCCTTTTTACACTCACCCCTACTTTAGTGGGAACAATGAGTCTGCGTCCTTGACCGGCACTTGCTTTTGATCAAAGTCAATGCGGAAAACCTGCACTCACGCAGGTAGGTGGAGGTGAAGGGAATGAGCACTCACACAGGTAGGTGGAGGTGAAGGGAATGAGCACTCACACAGGTAGGTGGAGGTGAAGGGAATGAGCACTCACACAGGTAGGTGGAGGTGAAGGGAATGAGCACTCACACAGGTAGGTGGAGGTGAAGGGAATGAGCACTTTTACAGCCTTTTTGGCGAGGTGGGGGAACTCGGTCTCCACCCACAGACAGTTAAGTGTCACTTAACTCATCTTTTTCTCGTTATTTTTTGTCTCACGCGCGCCTCCCCTGAAGCTCTCTGGCGCCCCCCAGGGGAGGCGCGCCTCACAGTTTGAAAACCGCTGCCCTAAGGGAAATTCAGGTTTATTACAGCATCAGAATAAGAGTGATGAGCTCCTCATCTTCACTAGCTCTGCATGGAGGGATAGGAGGGGTTCTCTAGGATACTGTCCAGCTTCTTCCCCCCCCCCCACCTCCTCCAGATTGTCCAGTTGAAATCCAACTACAGAGCGAGCCTTCCTTGCTAACTGTTTTAGCCTGCAACAGAAAAAGAAGAGACCCAGGGAAGCTGCTAAAACAGGCTGCCACTCATAACTGCTCAGACTTGCAGCTACACACAGTTTCACAGAGTGCTAATTACTGTGAAGACACTGCTCTAGCAGAGCATACAATCAAACACAAACATTGTTGTGATGACACCATGACTTAGCTATGCATGACTGTTTCTAAAATATACTTTTTCCGGCTACGTACATGCCAAAACCGATATGTCTGAAGGTGAATATTTACCATTAACTTGGTAAGGCTCTAGCAGAGAGTACAACCAAACTCAAACATATTCATGTTATGTAAGATATAAAAAACTGTACTGCTGTAAACTGAAAGTATGCTTTATGTATCAGAAGGGAAATATATTCCTGCCTACACATTTGTTACAATATTGGTCAGGAAGTGTGTGTGTGTGTGTGTGTGTGTGTGTGTGTGTGTGTGTGTGTGTGTGTGTGTGTGTGTGTGTGTGTGTGTGTGTGTGTGTGTGTGTGTGTGTGTGTGTGTGTGTGTGTGTGTGTGTGTGTGTGTGTGTGTGTGTGTGTGTGTGTGTGTGTGTGTGTGTGTGTGTGTGTGTGTGTGTGTGTGTGTGTGTGTGTGTGTGTGTGTGTGTGTGTGTGTGTGTGTGTGTGTGTGTGTGTGTGTGTGTGTGTGTGTGTGTGTGTGTGTGTGTGTGTGTGTGTGTGTGTGTGTGTGTGTGTGTGTGTGAAAAAAAAAAGAGGTGTGAATTCTGAAAAAGTCAGTTATTTATTGGACTTCATCTGTGCCACACTGACTGATTTTTTAAATGTAAAAATGTGTGACATCAGAGTGCCCACTAGAGGGCAGCCTTGCATTGTTGAAGCTCTTCTTCTGCTGTGAGTCTCCTCTGTGTGTCTGTCAGTCCATCTGACCCCAGAGGCCCTCTGAACAACAATGAACCCAGCAGAGCATTGTAATCCACACAACACAATAATCTGCATGTAGAGCTGTGGCAGGGGAAACACACACACACACACACATACACACACAGCCTTTGAAGTGTCAGCGCTTCTCACAGTCCTGTTTCCTTCAGTGGAACTAAAGCAGTTTGTTTTGGAGGCTCACTCCTTGGGCTGTTGAACTGTGTTGTGCGTGTTGCAGAACTGCATGCTGGTCCAGCTCACTGATGGAGGACTGAACAACAGTACCAGGCCAGAACACCAGCTGTTGTTTTCTGGAGTTCTTTGTGGGAATAACGAATAAAGAGATAATTTAGGGGAAGTGGATACAACTTGTTATTCAGTCAACTGAGGGCTGTTGGCAGGTTCTTTGTGGAGGAGTGGAGGGGGGGTCACAGTGCTGTCACCAAGTTTATTGTTACAGTTTGTTTATAGGTAGCCAAAAGCTGGCATAGCATAATCCGCTAACTTGCTTAGTCTACTAGTTAAGTTAGCCCAACTCTGAACCTCCAAATATTTACTCGTGCACTGGTGGGTCTGCTCTGCTTACATACGCAAATCACCACGGAAAGCTGGGTGAATAAACAAACTAAACCAGCGTACATAAATGTCATATGTTTGCCCGGTGTCTAAAGTCAGAGACAAACCAGCCCTCTGTGTTCAGGCCTCCTCAAGAGCTGCTGGAAGAGTTGTCCAGAAGCTATGGATTGAAGTATCTCAATTTTCAATAAGCAGCACCAGTATCGGGACCGATACAATTCTAACAATACCCATCCCTAAGTATAAGTATTTTTATTTTCTTTGATTTTTGGAAAGAACAATTGCAACAGTGCTGTAGTGCATATTTCACTGTAGTTCTTGTAGACTTTAATTGAATCTCTCTCTGCAGAATTATTTACATAAAGAACCAAGCCCATTTGAAGACAACAGTGCTTTTGATTGAGCACAACAGTGTGTAGTTGGTCTCACACAAATCTGGTCATGAATAAAGCAAGTGTTTATGTATGTTTAATTTTGCAGGACATATGAGGTGTTTTGCCCTTTGGGTGTGTGGTTTTGGGAATTGTGTTAAGTGTTGTGAGAAAAGGAGCTTGTTTTCAGAAATGTGTGCGATTGATAACAACTGTAATAAAATGGAAACAAAGACAACTTTTAGAAGTTCTGTCAGAAGGGACCGGTTTACTTTAGATGCTATTAGTGTTGGTCATCTGACCAATATGATTTTAATATCAAATAGCAATAGATCTGTCCTTCACTCGTGTAATGAATGTATGTAATCTGTTGCTGTGTTTTCATTATGTTATGTCTTTAAAACTCCAGAGACTGTGTCTTATGTCAGCTTCTCAAGCATACACGTTCTGTTTCAGGAGATTTTCAAACAGAAAGATGGTGATGTGACTGCTGGGAGACAGGAGGATGAGTAGATGTGATATTCTGGCTCTTGTTAGCCTGTAGTTCTGTCTGTTACAGCAGAAAATGTATTTTCAGATCTTTCTGAAATCCCAAAAGCAGCAACTACTCCTGTCATGTTGTATTTCAGGCACATCGGCTTTCTCTGGTAAAAACATTATGACTGCAGCAAAACATGTCACTGTAGATGACAGGATGTTCTCCTCCGTACGAAGGCGTGTTCGCTTGTATAATAAAAACATTGCTGTTTATAATTACTTCATTTTATAGCAAAAGTTTCCCCCGAAGAAGAATAACCAAGAAGAAACATGACTCATCATCATTATGATGACAAAGACTTGTTGAGTGATCTTAGTCATCAGCACACGTGCAGCTGTTGTTAGCTATACGTCGTTTTTTCTTCAAATGATCATCAGCAACAACAGCAAGCTTTCATATGTAGAGATAATGTGAATATGCGTTTACTTGTCATATATTATGTAGATCACCATGAAAGACTTGAGGTTGGTTTATAGAACATAATAAGAACTGAGGTACAGATTCACAATAATGCTCAGAATATGTCCTATTAGAAATGTCTTCCTCAAATTGCTCATCCTTACCCAGAAGATATTATTAAACTGATTTCGTACGCTGAGTTGATCTAACCATGACTGGTAAACAAATGCTGAGTTTATCTTTAAAGAAGTGTCCTGATAATGTGTACAGTGTTCACCACCAGCTTTCATCACATAGGTGGGAAAAAGCTTAAGAGAGTTGGTGTTTTTAAAGATTGTGTAAGGATGAATGAATGTACTGCAAACAGCAGCAACAAAAGCAGAAGGGAATTTCTGTGCAGAAAATATGGCTGGCTTATTTAATCACAATCTTGATTTGGTCTTATATTATATGAGTAATTTCTCTCTTCCTTTTTGGTCGGAGTCTGTCACCAAGATGTTTGAAGTGTGGCTATATTTGAACCAAAATTACACTTTCTATATCTGATCCTCAAAGATGATTATCACAGATTTTAAATATGTTCATAAAGATGCTGCTCTGACACAACACACAGTTGATCTGAGCTGTGATCACAAACTGAATTGGTGTTTCTGCAGGTTTCTTTCTTCACAGTTTGAAGAGTAATGTGTAAATGCTTCTTTCCCTGTCTACATGGTAATGTTTCTGTGCCCTGTTGTGATGTGTTCTGTTGTAATGTGTTCTGCTGTCTGTGTTCACAGGACGGATTTTGGACCTGAAGACAGGGACAGTGAAGAAGGAGGGGCAGCAGTCCTCCATGAGGATGTGCATGGGCTCCCGACGCTCCTTCATCTGCCGCATGAGGTGTGTGTGACCGTGTGTGTGTTTCTGACTCTATGAATGTGCTTTTTTTTAAACGGATTCAGTGAGCATTCAGAATTACACTCATGAACTTGTGTTACATTATCTTGGGTTTTCAAACTCAAACCCCTACATTTCCAAATCTTCAAAATGTTGCAGTATTTAAATAATTCCACCTTTTTCAAATGTTCTTTATCACAAACAGCCTGACATATTTAGCTTAAGAATAGGCCCGGTCATATGTTTAAATAATGGAGCACTAATTTTGATTTTAAGAAAAGTTAATTTTGTTAAATCGTTTTTATTGCCACCTATGTCCTCTTGGTAACATGAGTTACACATGAAACCATCAGGATACTGTAGAGAAATGCTTCTCAAGTGTTTTTATGTCAAGGAAACTTGACACTCAAGGGCCCCACTTAATATTTAGCTTCAGGGACCTTCATCTGAAATATTTGGGGTGATGAATGAAAAATGGCGGCAGGTCGGTCAGGTGCGGTAGTTGTCCTGCTATTGTACACGCTAATTTTGACAATTGTACAACCGGTAAACATCAATGCAATTCAGCAATCTCTCAACAACAAATATACGAATATAACTGTCAACTATGATGATCCGATCACTCATGGGACTCATCAGTACAAACAAGATCCACCATGTGTCCTGGCTGCTACTCTTCGATTTCCACAGTGGTACAACACAAGGAGGAAAACGGCAAAAACATCAAGCAGGCGACAAAGCAACGAGGCTCTGATAATAGCCATCTGTCTGCTTCTGTCTGGGGATATTCATCAATGTCCTGGCCCGACATCAAACGAAGCAAGCTTCGCTGACAGTGTCACCTGTAACTCTAATTCCCCTCAGGTAAATATATCTAGAGGCCACTTGTGCTCCACTAACTCAGCAAACTCACCTAGTTCAACCTGCACCCTCCCTGAGCACCACGGAGGATCCAGCAGTCCTCCAGCTGCAATATCCAGACACCGGCCTGGGGTGGCCCAACAAGGGCGATCCAGCAGGGCGCCCACTCCCCCCGAGCAACACGGACGAGCCAGGGGTTATCCAGCGGCGTCTCTTCGCCAAGCAGCGGCGTCTCTTCACCATCCAGTGGCAGCAGTCCAAGGAGGTCGACAGATATCCAGAATCGAACATACCTTGGCAAAAAGGAGAGCAGTCCTCGCTACTAGTGGAATCCTTGCCCGCGGCTACACGCGAACTGTCACCGGTGAATTCACCGCCAGCAGAGACTTCTTCGCCAAGGAGCCTCTGTCACCGGTGAATTCACCGCCAGCAGAGACTTCTTCGCCAAGGAGCCTCTGTCACCGGTGAATTCACCGCCAGCAGAGACTTCTTCGCCAAGGAGCCTTGCAGCGAAAATGACAAAATCTCCGACGGTTCCAGCAAGTAACAACAGCGTATGTACAGGTGTGGTTCCACACAACATCTCACACAGTGACAACAGCAACAACAACAACAAGCGTGGTAGGGTAGTAAACGGAGCAATCCAAATTGGAAAGTCGTCCAAACTGTAAACAATGCAAGAATTATTTGGGATCTGAAGGTAAAACCAAAGGGTATATTAGGGGGACACCTAAATATACAAAGCCTAAAATCTTGTCTAAAAAGTGACCAGATAAAGAATATGTTACTTGAGTCTAATTTAGATGACCTCGGCTTAACAGAAACTTGGCTTACGGACAACTCTCCATCTGCTGCCGTACAACTTCCGGGTTATAATAGCTACAGGAGGGACCAAATGCATACTAAAGGGGGCGGTGTTCTAATTTTCGTGAGACACCATCCGTTGCAATGAAATTCTATGGCAAGACCCAATCGATTTAGAATATGTAGGCCTAAATATGATCCTGTCGCCTCAGATGTCCTTTACTTTAATAGTAATTTATCAACCACCTTCTTCAAATGTTAGCTTCTATGATCAATTCAAGAAGGTTTTATGTCAATATGATTTTAAGAAAGAGGTAATTGTAATGGGTGACCTAAATTTGAACTGGGAAGACAAGTCGTCAAGGAAGAAGCTTAAGCAAATTACTGATAGTTTTAATTTGACTCAAATCGTTAAAGGCCCAACGCAAATAACAAACAGCACCAGTACCCAGATTGACCTAATTTTAACAAATAGACCTGAAAGGATTACAAAATCATACAATATGGTAACAGGGCTGTCAGACCACAATATGGTGCTGGTATCTAGAAAACTAACTGGCAAACGGTTCACTGCGCATGCAGGTAATAAAGAATCATTTGGCATCCCAAGAAACAAGCAAGAAGACTTCAGATCAACTATACAAAACTTAGATTGGGAAAATCTAGTACTTGAACATAATTTAGAAGTAACTAGTCAAAACTTTACGGGAAAACTATAGGCCACAATCAATGAATTTTCAATCATGATAAAACATAAAAACAAGAAACAGACTCCCCTGGATGAACGGACATGTCAGAAATGTAATGAAGGAGCGGAACAGTGCCTTAAAAACAGCCATAAAATCAAAGATGTCCCATGATAGACATATATTTGCAAGGCTAAGAAACAAGGCAACAAAGAAGTCCGCTTTTGCTTTTCTCAGTTCCCTTATAACAATTATTGAAAATGTTCAGGGCAACTCAAAAGCTATATGGAGCCAAATAAAAAAAATTAACTGGTCAAAACAATACTACAGCCAAGCCAATTCAATTGAGGGTTGAGGGCGCAACTCTGCAGTGCCCAGCTGATGTGGCACATACACTCAATAATTATTTTGTTGAGTCAGTGGCTACCATAGCCCATAGCTTCATAGCTCAGGAAGAAAATGCACTCCCTACTGTCAACACTAGCGAGCCAGCAGCTGTTCCAAAGTCAGTGTCTGAGACAGAGGTTGCGGAAGTAATAGCCAATCTGAAATCCTCAAGGGCTAAGGATATCTACGGTATGGACACATTCATGCTGAAAGAGATTAATTCCTCAATTGTTAAGCCACTAACGCATATCATTTAGTGGGAATGCTGATACAGCATTCCAACTATATGTTATGCTACGGACAAAAAGTTTATTATTCCGCCGACTTATTTTGGCCCTCTTCTCCTCCCGCATTCAACATCGCAGAAACTCCGTTCAAATATCAAAACGTTCAGCTCGGTCGGGAATCGCAGGCTATTACTTTTATCATTCATAACTTTCATAATTCCAGAGATACATCCCATAATACATCACATTTTTAACATTTTAACTTTAACATTGCGCAGCTCGTTAAGGCAGAGATGTCACAGCTAGAGTGTAGGAAATCTTGAAATTTGCCTTCATATTTAAAAAAAAAACTGCCATATTAAAAACTGCCAATTCCCAAACCCTACATTTTTCATGACAAATGTAGGAAAACATCTCGTAGCTTGAAAAATGACAAATAATTAAGCAAAAATAATTAAGCAAAATGCCTCTTAAGGGCATGAAGTGACAAAAACTTTCAACATGTCTCCATTAAAGCCCATTGTAATTTCAGGCTGATATTTCCTCACAGCAGCAGCCGCACACCTTTAGTTAAACTGCCAAAAAGGCCATATTATTAACCCGAAAGTACACACAAATTACACTTCAGATACTCAACTTCCTTGACATGCTTCAGGTTTTGAAATTTCACAGATATCTGTACAGTTCTTCCACAAAACGTTCACATGTAAGAGGTTTATCTCATTCAGAACAATGGAAACCTATGATCTCTGCAGAGCTCGTTAGCTCAACTATAAACACCTGTGTAATGGAACACGATGATGTCATCACTCCAACTGACATGCTCAGAGCAGCAGACTTCAGATAAAGGTTAATGGTCCTGCCCTCAACAGCTCTACGTCAATTATGGGGTGTCATCATCATATGCCGAAGATCAAGAGAAGAGAGAGGGCGATCAAGAGAAGAGAGAGAGTAATGTAACCTCCTAATGTAATGTATAACTCCTATGAAAATGTTCAAAAAGTGCTCAAACTTCACATGTGTGCTAACAGTCCAGCCGTGAAGACATCTACGGGACAGTTTTGAGATTTCTTCAAATGCCGTTGCCATGGCAACACAATGCTCGCCTTGAAACACGGTTTTATCATAACTTCAGTGAAAATACTCCAAACAGCCCAAAACTTCACAGGTTTGGTAACGATGCAGCCATCAACGCATCTAAGCGTATTATGGGGTGTCATCAAATGCCGTTGCCATGGCGACAGACAACTCGCCATGAAACACGATGTCCAATCGACACGGTCCAATCGTCCTCCAATCTTCACTTGTATATCACCGGTCCATGCCTCAACAGCTCTACGCCAAATCTGAGATCTCACCAGAGATGGGGTCGTTACTAAAAAAAAGTAATATATTATATATTACATATTACTTTAAAAAAAAGTAATATATTACACGACTTCGTTACTCTCTACATAAAGTAACTCGTTACTTTACTCGTTACTTTACTCGTTACTTTACTCGTTACTTTACTCGTTACTTTACTCGCAGGGCCGGCCAGCCCCTCCCTGCAGGCAGATCACGCAGACTGCTAAAGTTTCAAATGTTCTCTTTAGTTCAGTTTCCATTGTCGCATAAGACTGATCCAGATAGCTCTGACCATGGCTGTCCTCTGTCTCCTGCTATCTGTATTTTGCGCAGTATATCTCTGAACGATGCGATGGTGATTCCACTGTGCAAATGGGCAACATTACCTCTACTATGAAGGATGCTACAAGCCTGTCCATCTCTGCTTTGGTTACCGGTCCTCCAAATTCTTGCGGCGGCGCACTCACAACATCCTCACTCTGGGTTCGGGGGTCCTTAGCTATTAGCTTCACCTTAGCATGTGTTCTTTGCAGGTGTTTGTTGAGGTTTGACGTGGTGTTTACAGCAGTGGATAACAGCTTCTGGCCTGGACACAGTTTGCACCTCACCGTCACATTCCTGTCTATTCTTCGGACGAACTCAAAATAATGGGCATACCTCCACCCCTCGAAAGTTATCGCTGACTCAGCCATTTTTATGCAGCACTGCACGCGGAGATGTGGACGTGCAAGTCGCGCAGATTACGTACATATAAACCTGCGGCGGAAACCCCTCTTGTCGGTCAGTGTGATTATGACTGATTTTATAAAAGTAACGAAGTAACGCGTGTCGGGGCAATGTTAGTAACTGTAGTGTGATTACTGAATTATAAAAGTAACGCGTTACACTACTCCGTTACCGACAAAAGTAATATTATTACATCATATTGCAAAAAATGCTCAACTTAAATTTTTCTATAGAATTCACCGACCTCTTTAAATCGTATCTTTCATCCCGCTCCCAATAGCCGCTTTCACACCAAGTACTTTGCCGTACTTAGTGCCGGCACTTAGTCCCCCGGCACTTAGTACCCCAGGGCACTAAGTACCAATCGCGTTCACACCGGCATACTTTTCCCTGAGGGAAGATTACGCAAATGAGCCGCTGACGTCACTTCGTCTTCTTCTGCTTTGGGTTTACTGGCAGGCCGCAAACAACTTCACGGCGTATACTGCCACCCGAAGTCCCCGGCCGGAAGTCCCCGGAGTTGGGGACTGGCTTCAGTAGAAGCTGCTGGGACTCCCTAACCCTGAAGCCTTCCGAGTAAATCGCCAGAACGCCGACACCTCCTCATCACTCCACCGCTCCCATGTTTTTTTTTGTGTTGCCATAAGTTATTCTCTCTCCGTTGGTGCGCGGGGCTAATGCTAATAATGCTAATGCCAGCAAATACAATGGCGGCTTCAAAAAACTTTTCAGAGTTTTACGGGGCGTGGTTTGCAATTCGCCCAGCCAATAGAAATTGGTACTTTTTTGGTACCACCTCTCTAGCAGGCACTAAAAATGGGGGTAAAAGTTCCCGGCACTAAGTACTCTTTTTGGTGTGAACGCGTCATAAGGGGTACTAGCGGAACTAAACGGGAAAAGTACGGGGTAAAAGTACTCCGGTGTGAACGCGCTTAATGTGTTAAAATTGAGAACCATAAGTCTAGTGCGCTATGTCTGTCAACTCGAGTACCGCAGGGCTCTGTATTGGGCCCAATCCTGTTTAGCATGTACATCAATGATCTGCCTTCTGTGTGTGGTATCTGTATCTGTATGTGATGTATTAATGTATGCTGATGATACAGTTGTTTTTACTCATGGCAAAACCGCAGAAGAGGTTGCAACCAAGTTGACTGATGTCTTGGTGAATATTACATCCTGGCTTAACAACAATTGTTTGCAACCAAATATTTCCAAGACAGTGTATGTTCTTCTCCAAGGGCCACAGCATTGTTACAGACCAAGATGTTTTCTTCTCTGGAAGGAGACTACAGGAAGTCTCAGAGTATAAGTACATAGGAGTAAACATTGACACAAACCTCAGTTTCAAAACCCACATCAAAAAGGTCTGCAATAAAGTGAAGTTCAATCTGTCAAATTTCAGATACATTAGAAACTTCCTATCGACTGCAGCAGCAAAGCTATACCTTAACTCAATGGTTCTCACCCACATCAACTACTGTCTGATAAGCTGGTCAAATGCACACTCTACAGCTCTAAAACCACTGGAATCATTATATAAACAAGCACTCAAAATACTAGACAAAAAGCCATTCCGGTATCGTCATTGTCACATTGTTAAAAAGTATAATCTGTTCAGCTGGGGAAAAAAAAAATTCTTGCTTTTAGGATGCCTATCACCATCTGGCAAAGGGACTATCGGTGAAAACTAGCCTTTTGGCTAATTCGAGTACATTTACATGTTTTTAATATGTTGATTAATGTACACTGTCCCTTGTTTTAAATAAATAAATTCAATTCAATAGATTCTAGAGTTATAAACTACAGTTGAGGAGATAACCGAGGAGGAGCTGAAACCTAGTATCAAATTAGTCAGTATTAGGGTTCGGTTAAATTGTCAAGAATAGTCTTTTCCTAACCACTATTACTCAGGGTAAAACATCATGGGGTTAAGGAAAGATGTGATGGAGAATTCATCAGGATTTAGGAAAGAGACTGGTGCTTAGAGAATCCTACTGAACTCACTCACACTATTATTGTATGAAAATACTTTGACTAAATAAAATATTTTGCAATATAACTTGTTAGGCCTACACATCTATCACTATGCATATCACCATTTAAACATTTTGAAAAAAAGTTAAGACACTCCACACAACTCAGTAAACAAACACTGAGAAACTTTTGATAATTTTACTGAAATTAGTGCAATGTTCCTATTTCAGCTTTTGGTTTAACATATTGTTAAAGTTCAAACATATAAGCAGTTAAAATGCTTAACCGTAACTTACATGATACGCATTTCTCTTTCACAATTGGTTGTTTTCCTTTCGTAAAGGAGTGTTTCCTAAGCCAAAGGAGATCTTAAAGGAAAACTGAAGCGCCTATCTTGTCATCTAGTGATGGCTGTGGCTCAGTGGGATAGTGCACTCTCCTTCGGATCAGGGAAGAGCAAGTTCTAGTCCCACTGCAGTCAGCATGTCGTTGTGAGAAGTGGCAAGACACTTCACCCCAAGTTGCTCCTGTGGGGACAGCCCACAGTACTGAATGTATGGAAGTTGCTTTGGATAAATCAAAATCAGTATCAAGTTTATTGCCAGGTTCATTTACACAAACAAGGAATTTGCTTTGGTATCTGGTGGTGTGAACATAAACAATCTATCGCCCAGTTGCGCTTACACCAATAGTCATGAAGTGTTTTGAGAAACTGGTGCTTTCCCATATCAGAACAATCATCTCACCTGACCTTGACAAGCATCAGTTTGCCTACAGGCCAAACCGCTCCACAGAAGACGCCATCAACTCAGCCCTCCACACCTCTCTGACACATCTGGAACTACCAGGCAGTTATGTGAGGATGCTATTTGTGGATTTCAGCTCCGCATTCAACACCGTCATGCCCCACAAACTGGTCAGCAAACTGAATATTCTTGGCTTTGGCTCTTCACTTTGCTTGTGGGTCATGGACTTCCTGACTGACAGACCACAGCAAGTCAGAGTCGGTAAGCATCTATCATCCCCCCTTATACTAAACACAGGAACCCCACAAGGTTGTGTACTTAGTCCCATGCTCCTCACACTCTTTACCAACGACTGCACCCCCATCCACACCTCCAACTCCATAGTCAAATTCGCAGGCGACACCTCAGTAGTCGGTCTTATTACAGACAATAATGAGACAACCTACAGGCTCGAGGTGGAACATCTGACGGACTGGTGTAAGGAGCACAACCTTGTCCTTAACACCTCCAAAACTAAGGAGCTCATTGTTGATTTCAGGAGGACAAAAAAGGAAGTCCATCTCCCCCTCCACATCCATGGAGAAGCAGTGGAGAGCGTGGAGGACCTACGGTTCCTTGGAGTCAACATCTCCAATAAATTAACATGGACCTCAAACACCTCAAACCTGGTGAAAAAGGCACAGCAGAGACTGTTTTTCCTGAGGAAACTGAGACAGGCCAGGCTTCCACAAAAACTGCTGGTAAACTTCTATCGGTCGACTATTGAAAGCACCCTGACCAGCTGCATAACTGTGTGGTACACCAGCTGCACAGCCGCAGAGCGGAAGGACCTGCAACGGGTGGTGAAGGCTGCTCAGCGCATCGTTGGGACTGAGCTGCCCAACCTTGACAACATCTACAGGAGTCGACTGCAGAAGAAAGCCAGCAGTATCATCAGAGACATCACACACCCCGGCCACTCACTGTTCGAACCGCTGCCGTCCGGCAGACGGTTCAGGTCAATAAAGTCACGCACCAACAGACTGAAGAACAGCTTTTTTCCCAGAGCTGTGGCCTCCATCACTCCCATCCCTGTCCAACCACAAAACTCACTATAACTTTGAACATGCACACATACAAACACACTACCTCCCATCAAAGACTGCAGCCAAAAATGCCATATGTTATTTATTTATTTGTATATTTATTAAGTATCAAACAGATATTTTTAGTAACTATTTATATTTAAACATTGTAGCTTTTCTTTATTAAATAATCTTTAAAAATGTATTTTAACATTCTGGTAAAGTGCATTTAAGTGATGACCCTGATTACTGCTACTATCTCTGCTTTATCACTGCCTTTATGGATGTGTTCTTATTTATGTACTGCAGTGAGAGATGCCAACTGAATTTCGTTACACTGATGTGTGATGACGATAAAGATATTCTATTCTATTCTATTCTATCTAAAAAACAAGTTGCAAAGTAGATTAGTGAGTGAGCTAACTTCAGGGAAAACTCTGGGTTTCCGGTCCTACGACGCTGGTTCTCCTCTTAGCGGGCTAGATCTCCATGGTAACTTATGCTGAACGGCTAACCTGCTCCCGAGCAGGTTGGGTTCCAGGATAAGAGATCAACTCAGTGAAAGCACCGCCTGATGACCAATCAGAGCTCAGTGTGCAGAGTTTAAAGCGATCAAGTCATATTACAGGAGAAAGGAAATACAGAAAAACTGCCGTTGCAGGAAAGACGGCCGGCAAAAATCAACTGACTGTGTGAATGTGAACATTAATAGAATATCACCGTGTGCAGCTCACACAGTGACAGCCATTAGACCGGGGGTCTCCAACACGTCGATCGCGAGCTACCGGTAGCTCGCAAGCCCTCAATAAGTAGCTCGCCAAGCAAATCCAAAATGTAAAAAATACACCCAACAATAAAGGAAATGTAATTAAAAGAATCTACCCTATGCATAAACGAAACCTCAATCATAGCGAACTCTATCTACTTACTACAACTCTATATCTATCTAACACCCCTCCTCCCCCCACCCCCCACAATGAATATCGACCAATCACGTTCTTGCTTGATTTGCGGGACCAGCGTTGCAGTCTGGAAGAAAAGCAATGTGGAGCGGCACACTGTAAAAAAAGATCGTAATTTTACAGGAAATAACTGTAAATTTTTATAGTAATTATCATGTTTTTTTAAATAACTTGCAAAATCCTGTAAAATGACAGATATTAACTATAAATTAACAATCCAAAACATTATTTTAAGTATTTTGACAATAACAACAAATAACGATTATTTCATTTTTTTTTACAGTACATTTACTATATAATATTTACAGTATTTTTGCACTTTCAGAAAATACATGCAGATGTACGTAAAATAAAAAGTATTATCTGTAATTAAATATGTAACTCGTAATATAAAAGTGTATTACTATTATAAGACTTTAAGATATTTCTTTGTAATTTTAAGGTAAACATAAAACTGTAAAAAAAAGCGTCAAACAAAAAAAATGTAAAGTAAAACATTTTTACATAAATCATTTTCTCAATATTCGATTGAATCCACCACAAACACAAAATATCCAATGTTGAAACAAAAGTAAATAAATATGTTTTCATTAAATTCCTAACTTACTATATTGTAAACATCTATAGTTGACAATATCATTAAAAAAAATAAAAATCTTAGAAAGTGGAGAAATCTCTGCAGGGAGGACCCAGGTTTAAAACACACACTGTTATTTACTCAACAATAAGTCACAGTTATCCTTGTTTTATTGATGTGTTCCGTTGCTGTGTTTTTTTTCCCATTGGTCAATATACAGTAATAAGCCTTAGTCTTTCATGCAGTATAATGTGCATGGTTTTCGGATTCTGGCCGACAGCCAGAACTACGGCACTTGAATTGGAATTCAGCCATAACACGGCAGACAAGTCAGGCATGTTTGGAATGAGTCCACAACACTCCTGATTGGTTAATATAAACGTCATCGAAGAAACCTGCCAATGAGAACTGCCCGCGCCTGTTGTTCACATTTGAAACATTCACGTCAGTTAGAGCGGGTCTCCTCCTGCGGACGGAGCTACAGCTGTCTGCCCTTTTCACACCGGCGCTTTTCCAGCTCCGGCTCGGAGCTGCAGGAGTTTATGGATTAATATCGGGATCGTTTTACATCTACACGTTAAATATGAGCATCGGGACGTCAACAAAGAACAGAAGACTTGAGATCTGGTGAGTCCTGCAACTGTAATGGAGTTAAACATGTATTTAGATAATCCTTAGTTTGTGAATGTTTTATTTTGTATTTAAGGTTACGTTTCTTCTTCTAGTTAGCTGAGTTTGCATCATTAATAGGTTGTTAAATGTTAAGAAGCCCTGAGATGCTGTTTCTTGCAAGATGTTGCGCCCAAACCTGGTTTAACAAGGTGGCTGCTAACGTTAGCTTACAGCTTATTGCAGTGCTGCCGCTCCACCTCTCGTCTCCACACGGGAGAATTACACATAAATATGCAGCGGGGTGTCACAGTGTTGTCGCCAAGTTTAATGTAAAGTTTCACAACTTTCTTACAGCGGAATCCAGTTTGTTAATGTTAAGTAGCCAACAGCTAGCATAGCATAAACAGCTAACCGCTAACGTTCGGCTAACTTGCTAGTTAGCTCTGCTCTATATATTACAAGCTAACATGACTAGCTAATGTCACACTGTGTGAACTAAAATACTTGTTGTATTACTACATCATACATGCTTGGTCCAAATCACTGCTAAAATTAATTATTTTTGAAAATGTATAGTAAATAAATACTCAGCCATGCATGAAATAACATAGCAAAAGAATACGGGCAATGTTTGACCCATGTTGTCCCTTAGAAGTGTAGTGATACAAACATGATTTTTATTCAAAAAGTAAGAAAGTAAAAATTAGAATCAACCAAGCATATCTTCCCCCTCGAAATCCCAGTTGTACTTCGCTAACATGGACTAGGTCATGTTAGACAAGCAATCCAGTGGTTAGTTTTAGGGTAAGCTCCATTGTTTTTTTTTGTTTTTTATTCACTTTAAGAGAAAGGGATTTCAGAAACAAGTATCACAAGTTTGGCTCAAGGTAAAATGAACAAAAGCTAACTGTTGTTAGACTATGTTCCCCCCTTCTAAACTTATGAAATAATCAATGCCCTTGGGGGGGGGGGGGGGGGGGTGTGTGTGTGTGTGTGTGTGTGTAAGATTTAGGGGATCTATTGGCAGCTGCTGATAATAACGTCCATCATTATGGTTTACTAATAGTTATCACTTCACTTCCTCCTCCAGCACCTGGACACAGCAGGAACCTACGCCAGGATCCTGTTTGTGGACTTCAGCTCTGCCTTCAACACCATCATCCCAGCTCTGCTGCAGGACAAGCTCTCCCAGCTGCAGGTGGATCACAGACTTCCTGTCTGACAGGAAGCAGCACGTGAGGCTGGGGAAACACGTCTCTGACCATCAGCACCGGTTCCCCTCAAGGCTGCGTTCTTTCCCCTCTGCTCTTCTCCCTGTACACCAACAGCTGCACCTCCAGTCACCAGTCTGTCAAGCTCCTGAAGTTCAGACGACACCACGCTCATCGGACCCATCTCTGGTGGGGACGAGTCTGCCTACAGGTGGGAGATGGACCATCTGGTGACCTGGTGTGGGGAAAACCACCTGGAGCTCAACGCTCTCAAGACAGTGGAGATGGTTGTGGACTTTAGGAAGAACGCAGCCCCGCCCGCCCCCATCACTCTGTGTGGCTCACCATCACTCTGTGTGACTCCCCATCACTCTGTGTGACTCCCCATCACTCTGTATGACTCCCCATCACTCTGTGTGACTCCCCATCACTCTGTGTGACTCCCCAGTCACTGCTGTGGAGTCTTTCCGCTTCCTGGGCACCATCATCGCCCAGGACCTCAAATGGGAGCAGAACAGCAGCTCCCTCATCAAAAAAGCCCAGCAGAGGATGTTCTTCCTGAGGCAGCTGAAGAAATTCAACCTGCCAAAGACGATGATGGTGAACTTCTACACCTCCATCATGGAGTCCATCCTCACCTCCTCCATCACCATCTGGTACGCTGCAGCCACAGCCAAGGATAAGGGCAGGCTGCAGCGTGTCATCCGCTCTGCAGAGAAGGTGATAGGCTGCAATCTGCCATCCCTCCACGACCTGCATGCCTCCAGGACCCTGAGGCGGGCAGGGAAGATAGTGGCCGACCCCTCCCACCCTGGACACAAACTGTTCACCCCCCTCCCCTCTGGCAGGAGGCTGCGCTCCATCAGGACCAATACCTCTCTCCATCAGGACCAAAACCTCTCTCCATCAGGAACAAAACCTCTCTCCATCAGGACCAAAACCTCTCTCCATCAGGACCAGAACCTCTCTCCATCAGGACCAGAACCTCTCTCCATCAGGACCAAAACCTCTCTCCATCAGGACCAGAACCTCTCTCCATCAGGACCAGAACCTCTCTCCATCAGGACCAGAACCTCTCTCCATCAGGACCAGAACCTCTCTCCATCAGGACCAAAACCTCTCTCCATCAGGACCAGAACCTCTCCATGAGGACCAAAACCTCTCGCCACCAGGACCAAAACCTCTCGCCACCTCAACAAGGCCCCCCCACTGACACTTTACCTCATCCACAACGCAGACTCTATGCATTACATAATGGAGATCACAGGATGGTAAATAATGCAATGTTTAAATATTGCTTACTGCACATATTTTATATTCTATAATTTATTGCATTCTATTTCGATGTATATTACTGCTTTATTTTATTGCTATCTTACTATATTTTTATTACAGTGTTCTTAATATAGTTCGCTATCTGTGTACTTTTTTTTATTTAATTTTTTTATTTATATGTGTATGTACGACACCTAGTCAAATTCCTCATACGTGTGAAAAACCTGTTTCTGATTCTGATCTTTTTGTCCTCTAGGTTGCACTGCCACGTCTACAGTAGCGCAGAATGGACAGAGGAAACATGATTGGGCCTCAAGTTTTTTGCAGCCAATATACATTCTACAAACTTGGGATAGGAGGGTGAGTGAACAAGTTATCCATTGGTTGGAACCTACATCCCCATTGTTAGACGTACTAAATCCTGCACACTGCTCCTTCAAATTGACAATGTGAACATATGTTGCCATTTTGTAATTTCTGTTATTTTCAGTTGAGAATGTTTCAAAGTACTCTTAAAAAATTCAACTTACTTTTTGTTTCTACTGTTTATAAGTATGATGTTTAAATATGAAATGCTGTATTCATTAGTTTTCATATTTTAAGTTTTCAGAGTAATTGTTTCCGACAGAACATTTTGTGATGTCTTTTCATTGAATGTCTTTGATTGGAAAATGTTAGAAAAAAGCTGTAAAATAACAGTATTCTACCTGTAGAACTTTAGGTTCTGTATTTATTTTAGTGTTTGATCATACAAATCTAATAAAAAAAAAAGTAAAAAACAGTTTTTCTCATCCGAACTTTATTTAAGGTATTTGAATGTAACATTTTAAGACAATGGATTTTGAAAAGAGAGGAAAGTTTCCTGTAAAATCGTTAAGGACAATTTCTGTATATTAATTGCTTTTGCACTTTATTTGAGTTAAAGTATTTTTACTTTAATTTTATGGTTTTTGTTTGGCAGCCGCTGCTGCCAGTACTTTGACCGTTTTTTTACAGGTTTTTTGCACGTTAAAGTATTAGTAATGTACTTTTATTAAAGGTTATTGACTGTAAAAAGAGAGGATAAATCTGTAAAATTAGAGTATTTGTACGTTAAAGTATTAGTAATGTACTTTTATTAAAGGTTATTGACTGTAAAAAGAGAGGATAAATCTGTAAAATTAGAGTATTTGCACGTTAAAGTATTAGTAATGTACTTTTATTAAAGGTTATTGACTGTAAAAAGAGAGGATAAATCTGTAAAATTAGAGTATTTGTACGTTAAAGTATTAGTAATGTACTTTTATTAAAGGTTATTGACTGTAAAAAGAGAGGATAAATCTGTAAAATTAGAGTATTTGTACGTTAAAGTATTAGTAATGTACTTTTATTAAAGGTTATTGACTGTAAAAAGAGAGGATAAATCTGTAAAATTACAGTGTTTTCCTGTAAAATCTTTAAGGACAATTCCCGTAAATTAATGGCTTATTCACTTTATTTCAGTTAAAGTATTTTACTTTAATTTAAGGGTTTTTGTTTGGCAGCCGCTGCTGCCAGTACTTTGACCGTTTTTTTACGAGTTTTTTTTTTACAGTGCAGCTCACCGCTTCATAAGGAGTTGAACCTTTCCTTCTGGCAGAATCTACACAACACATCAGCCCCATTGAACATCCTAGTCGTGCCAGCCTTTACAACACATGAGGGGCAGAGTTTTACTCTGTGTGTGTTGCAACTTGCATATTTATTGCACTTGACGCACACACACGCATAGCGTAATTTCCACTGGGGACAGGGGGGACATGTCCCCCCCACTTTTCGAAATCCCGTTTGTGTCCCCCCACTTTACAAATATGTTTATTTTATTTTTTTAACGCAAGCCGTCATCGCCACGGAGGAGCACACAGCCTCTGTGAGCGAGCGAGACAGAGAGAGAGAGAGAGACAGAAACAGAGAGCACACCTTTATCTATTTAATATAGTTGTAACAAATAAAGTAAGAAATCATTCCAATGTGTACTATATTGTATTTAAAAAGGGAGTGATTAGTAAAATATGCATAAATAAAAAGAAAGAATGCTATAGGTAACATAAGTTAAGAATAAACAAGTTTAAATGATTTGTTATTGGTTGTGATCATATTCTAAAGATGTTTGGAGTATTGAAAAGTATACAGCTCCCTTTCATCTGAGTGTTGAGAGCTGTATCCATACATTCATTTTGTGCTCAAAGTGCACCAGATTGATGCATTTAACTTCAACATTTAAAAAAACATCTTCCCGGGGCTGCATGCCCCCGGACCCCCCGAGAGGATGTGAGGTCCACCCCCAAATAAAGCAGTTAAAATAATTAAATTGAATACAATTTATTTTAGTAAACACTGAAAACGGGTCCCACAGACCCAAACAGCACACAAAGGTTAAAGGTAAGCATATAATAATGTTAAAATGTGCTAAATATATACACTGCAAAAAACAATAAAAAGAGGAGTAAAAGTAGCTCACGACTTGTTTTATCTTTTGAAAGTAGTTCTCATCCTAAAAAAGGTTGGAGACCCCTGCATTAGACCTTTACAAAGATTTGAATGGCAGTTTTGTTTCTTTTAGCTGCTGCCTACACAGAACATTGAAGAGTCCTGCTGAGCTGTTTCTAATTATCCCCGCAGAAGCTCTCACAAAAGGGTTTCATGTGTGATTGATTGTGGTGTTCAGGCTATTATTCACACTATTAATCATATTCTGTACAGACCTATCAGGATGAGTCAGAGGCAGGGAAGAAGTACGATTCTAGCAGGGGCGAAAAAGTGGGCTAGAGTAATGAGTTTAAAATCAAGATTATAATACAACATATTTTATGATTTGAATATTACAAATGTTGGAATGTTTCCAGTTTTTTTGGCCCAGTCATTAATACCTGATATCAGCTTATAGAAAGTGAGATCTAGTACTTAAATGTGATCTTTAAAATATCCAACTCATCGGTATGTACATTGGTGTCACAAATGATGTCTGGCTGAGTGCTGACACGAGCTCACAGATACACCTTTAAAGAGGCCCTAATATGCATTTTGGGGTTCTCCCTCTCCTGTAGTGTGTTCTGTAGGTTTTAGTGCATGTAAATGGTCTGCAGAGGCTAAAATCCCTGTGTTCCCTCCAGAGGGAGTTTCTGTCCCCCACTCCCCCCATCCTGAAATGACTCAATTGGACTCCTTTGTTTACTTTTGTGACATAGTGATCATGAATCAATATGTTTATATATATATATATATATATATAATATGCTGAAAACCCATTCCTGCTCACCATTTCTGAGTTATTTTTGCCCATAATGACCGCCTCACCGCACATCATTCCTAACATAGTGATCTAGTTTGATTTCATAGGAGAGAGGATGTAATGTAAGGATTTAATCAAGTCTTGGATTGCAGAGTATGAATGTCCTCTTGCTATTTTCAGTTGATAAATACTTGTGTAAAGTTTGTGAAGGCAGGAGGAAAGCTTCCGCGATTATGGTCTCCTCTGTTCCTCCAAACCCCGCCCCCTCCCTAAATATAATGACTGACAGGCTGATAGTAACCTGATAGAAACTTTATTATAAAGCTAACTTAATCTCATACATTAATGGAATGTATGGAACAGTAAGACAGAGAATAAGTGTGCACCCACATGCAGTATTTTTGTTTTTATATGCTGTTGTAAATACTCCTGTTGTCTGCTGTGTTCAGACCAAGCGGCAAACTCTGGGGCAGAGCCGGGAGGCCAATAAGGAAGTGCCACAAACTGCAGTTCATCTATTGGCCGATAGGCGATGACTGCAGAAAGGATCAATTTCCATAGACCCCCATGTTAAAATGCCCAACTTTACAGCAGAAATAAACATGTTTCTGCCCCTGGATGCAATAAAAAGAGAGAGAGAACATGACATTCCTCCTAAAGTGCCAAACATTCAACGAAGTAAGGAGCATTTACTGTAACAAGTTGAACTCTGTAATCCCAGGTTTCAAGGAGGTTAATGACCTCTCAAGATTGAGAGTACTCCTAGGAGAAGGAGACAAGGCACACCTTGCTGCCCAATATGTATACACATGCCACAACCTGAGGGACAGTGGATGAGACACATACACACAAAATCACACATGCACCCAAAGAAACACACGCACACACGTGTGTTGAAGTGTAATTGTATCACTGTGTATATATATATATATATATATATATATATATATATATATATCAATAATATGTACAAATTTGAAATGTATGTTAATTATTTTGCATTTTGATGCTTTGGCAAAATTGTTTCATTTAGCTTTCATGCCAATAAAGCCGAATTGAATTGAATTGAGAGAGGGCGAGAGGGCGAGAGGGCGCGCATCGGTACCGCGGATTGTTGTTGGATTGAGGCTGATAACTACAGCTCTTTAGTCTAAGTTATCTCAGTGGGTCTCAAACGGTTTGGCCACAATTTATGTAAACAAATATTTCCAAGGCACACCTTTATAATTATTAGGATAAATAACAACAGGTTTGAAATCATTCCAATGTATACTATAGGACAGTAACCAAAAATATCGTTTAAAACTGGAGATATTAAAAAAAATGCATGAATAAATAAATGTTAACTTGGTAAAATAAGATATGAATGAACAACAAAAAGAAAATACGTTACATTTATGTGTTATTGGCTATGGTAGGTTATTGGTTATGTTCACATACTTATTTGATTATTAAAATGTAAACCGATCTTTTTCATATGGGTGTTTAGAGTTGTACCCCCTAGATCTATTCTCTAGTAATTCTGCTCAAAGTGCACCAGATTGAAGCATTTTACTTTAAAATGTTAAAAAAAATCTTTCCGGAGGGGCATACCCCCGGACCCCCCTAGAGGATGTGACGTCCACCCCCCAATTAAAAACAGGTTCATACAATAATGAATACATTTGAAACCTTTATGTATATAACCAACATGTCAATAAGTTTCAGTTGTTGTAGTGTATTGGTCTTTTGTAGAGATTTTTCATTTATTCTTTATATATTATATCGTGTATTGCTTGGAGGAGGGGGGGCACCAAATCATAATCTCACCCAGGGCACCAAAATGTCTAGGGCCGGCCCTGCCCCTGCGGCTCCGTTAGCTCCGTCAGGCGTCCCGGTGGCGTAGTCCGGCGTTATAACTGGAGATCAAGGAATGCAGCGAAACCCAGACTTGGTTCGCCTGCAGCCCGCTGTAGTATTAGCTAAATAAATTATGTTGAACAAGGCTTATTAAGCTGAACATCGCCACAATTGTTCTGCTATGTATCGGTAGCCTACTTATTTCATTTTATTAACGTGTGAATGACAAGCCTTAAGAATAACAAAAAATAGCGAATTCTCTTGCAGAGTGTCTCGTTTGATTATGAATGTAACGTTTATATAGTGGAACTACACTGTTTTATCAAAACCAAAGTGCCATGCAAAGTGCCATGTAACTTGGTATGCATGTATTTCAGCAGGAAATGTGCAACGTAGATGACATTTACCAACACAGACTATATAGAAATATTTGTAAAAGTAGTTCATGCGTTATTAAGTGAATATGGCATTAAAACACCTATGCTTTTTGACTGTCACATTTTTACATTTCCACATTGCATCACTCATTTAAGTTCTATGTTTTGCTTGTTAACACCTAACATATAACTTGTCATGTATTTTTGTATAAAGGTTTCCTTTAGCTTAGCTTCTTAGCCTGAGCTAGCTCTGGAACTGCTAGCTCTGGAACTTCCAGCTCGGTGGCAGCAGGTCCCGCCTCAGCTCCGCCTCTTCGCCCTTATTTGGATTAGGCTGAAGCAGGCGGGAGTTAGACTCTGACGTCACTGTCGAGACGTTAGTGGCCGACTCCGCCTACTAAGGGCTTCTCGGCAACTCTGCAGAATCCTATGGGTGACGTCACGGACACTACGTCCATTTATATACAGTCTATGATTCAGACTCAAGTCCTGTGTGTGATGCCACATTCAGGACCTTCAGTGTCCTTTTTTTAACAGAAGACCGTTGCTAGAAGCTGCAGCTAGACTGCAGAAGTATTAGTTTTTTGTTTTTGAGGATGGAACAATTTCACACACAGATATAGGGAGGCTAGACCTATATATTGATTTATTATGGTTTATAATTTCATGTCAAGACGAAGAAGAAGAAGATGGCTGAACTGTTCAGTGTCAATCCTGTGGAGATGGAGGTTATAAATCTCCAAAATCATGTTCAGCTTAAGTCTCGGCAAAAATCACAACTCTATTGGAGCCTTGTAGACCCAGAAAACTATAAGAACATCACCAAGCAGCACTGAACATGTCTGCTTTATTTGTCTCTACAGACAAATAAAGCAGACATGTGAAGCAGCTTTTTCTGACATGAATGAAATCTAAATACAGAACAAGACTGACTGATGAACATTTAAATGACTCTATTAGAGTGAACCTAAGTGGGTACACTCCAGCATACACCTCTGGTGGACTCCATGCAGTGCCAGTCATCAAACTAACTGTGAAAAAAAAGAGTGAATACACTGTGCCATAAGATGCTTGTAAGGTGTTACTATGTGGGCCATAATAAGAAGTGAAAACATTTTATTTTTCTCTTGGACATTTATGTGAATTTTCAGTGATGTACCTATTATGTGGGCCATAATAATATGTGAGACATTGTCGTTTTCTTGGACCTTGATGTGAAGTTAAGATTTTTGATAAGCTTTGGGTATTGCAATTTCACACGTGTACAAAAGTAGCTTAATTCAACCGATGAGTGCTATGTGAATAAATGTAAGCGATGTGATGCAAGTAGCTCTTGGCCACTTTAATTTTTTCAAAGTAGCTCTCAGATGAAGAAAGGTTGGAGACTCCTGTTTTAGGTCGTTAATACCCCTTTCACACCAACGGTGTTTCAGGGCCGGTTCGGTGCTGGTGCTTGAAAAGCACCGGGTTTTCCTGTTCACACCGCAGCGGAGCAGCGTCATAGCTCCGGAATCCGGTTCGTTTCGAGCACCAAAAAGTTGTCCGTCTAGAAGCAAGAACCGCATACGTCACGCTTACGTCGGAGGGGGGGCGAGATTAACCTGAGCTAACACTTAAGGCGAGTACGGCAAATAAAAGTTGTAACAAGCAGTAGTGCTGAGCAAAGTGACTAGAACGCAACCACACACTTGTTAAAAAAAACACACTTTATAAAGTCAGGCAACACTAACCAGGCTTCGTGTGATTCTGTTTATTTGTACCTTACTTTGACCATCCGTTCGCTGTTATTGATCATTGTGGAGAGCAGGCAGACGTTTTGTTTGTTATTATAGCAGCTATCGGATGGAATCAATACATGGGCTGCACAGGTTGTCATGTCCGACTATCACAAGTAGAATCATAATGAAAAATACGTCGGTAAAAAGTGCCTGTAGAAAACTGCTTAGCAAGTAGTCAGTTTAGCTTCGGTTGCTATGCTAACATCACCCATGTTATACCAGAGAAACTTTCATAACAGCGTTGTGATGCCAAACAGCGTCAATTCAGACTGACACCAAACAGCGTCAATTCAGACTGACACACATTCACTTAAGGGGAACTGGGGATATGTATCAGCTGCTTGTGTGACAGTCAGACAGTGAATACTTTAGAGCCGTGTGAGCTAACCCGGAGCTAACGGGAGAATACACTCCCGTTGAAGAGCAGCCGGCCAGCACTGCAGCGGTCGGTAAATGCCGCTGAAACACATTAATAAACAATGAACCACGGCACTCTGGAGAAAAGTATAAGGTTGGAGAAGTCGTTATTTAATTTAATCTGGCTTCGTATGATTAAAAGCAACGCAGTCCCCGGCCCGTTGTTGTTGTGAGGTGAGCTCCGGCGTTGGGGAGAAACTCAGCGACGTAAACTGTGACGTCATGACGCAGCAGCGGCAGCACCAGTCGGGCTCTGAGCGGTGTGAAAAGAGCCGGCGCTAAACCGAAGAACCGGTTCTGAACCAGAAAAGCTCTAGCACGGAGCTTGAACCGGAGTTGCGTTCGTGTGAAAGGGGCAATAGTCTATTCTTCAGCAACAACTGTCTGGAGGTCAGACTTTAACTGTGTGTTTTATTATCTGTCAGCAGTAATATGTTAGCTCACGTTAGAATGATTACCATTGTGCCTTGCTCGGAAAGTACTGACGTAAACATCAGGATAATAATTCCTGAATTTCAAACACGTTATGACACATATAATGTGAAGTTATTTGGGGCAGCCATGATGATTCTGAGAACAGTTCGGATAACCTTCCGAACATCAGGACTGACCCAGTACACTGAATTAAATGTAATGGGTGGGTCAACCAATTTCACATAACTGTATTAGGTTAGTTGAAAGCAATAATATTAAGTTGAACCTAATATTGTTTATTTAAATGTATTATTATTGCTTTCAACTAACTTAATACTGTTATGTGAAACCTGTCAACATAATACATTTAATTAAAGTCAACCTTTCAGTTTTTTTCAGTGTGGTGCTCCTCTGAATGTCCGGAGATCAGGCAGAAATCAGTAAAAAAGCCCTGAAACCCGAGACCGGCTTTAGCAGGCCTGCTTTCTGTTCTAATAACTATTGCCGTCTGTTGGACATCACATCACATGGCTACAAAATACATCAGAGAAGCTTTATACTGCTTCATGGACAACATACACACCTTTTCCATTGTCTCTATGACGCGTGGCTTTAGCCTTCTTTGGTCCGGATCCTTCTCAGAGGCCTCGGCCTGCGGAGCCACACTGTGTCATGTTGTGAGGAATGTGTTGGACTGCCATGTTCTTCTGTTCTGTTGCTATTTCAGGCTTTGCATCATTTAAACAACATGCTGCTGGCACGCTTTGAACGAGACTGCAAGCAAACCGAAACGCAACCACTTCTGTGACACGTATAGTGTAAACATGTCTGAGGAAGACAGGGTTTCAGGGCAGCCATGATTAGATTCAGGCTGGCTTATGTAACGCTCAGCCACGAGACAGAGAAAACAGCTCAGACTGTGAACCGTGGCCCAGAGGAAGTCCAACTGGAAGCACTCACTTCCTGCCTTCTCACCTTCCATTCCTTCTTACCCTCCATGTTTGCTCCATTCTTTCCTTTAATTCCTCCCTCCTTTCCTTTCTTATTTCTCTTTCTTTCCCATTTCCCCCTTCCTTCCTTCCTTCCTTCCTTCCTTCCTTCCTTCCTTCCTTCCTTTCTTCCTTCCTTCCTTCCTTCTCTTCTTTTCCTTCCTTTCTCTAATCTTCCTTGCCTTCTTTCTTTCTCCATGCGTTCCTTTAATTTGTCTTCCTTTCTTTTGGTCTTTCTTCCTTTCCTCCCTCCTCTTAAACAATGGAAGGAAGTAGGATGAAGAAAGGAGTCTTCCTTTCCTCCCTCCTCTTAAACAATGGAAGGAAGTAGGATGAAGAAAGGAGTCTTCCTTTCCTCCCTCCTCTTAAACAATGGAAGGAAGTAGGATGAAGAAAGGAGTCTTCCTTTCCTCCCTCCTCTTAAACAATGGAAGGAAGTAGGATGAAGAAAGGAGTTTTCCTTTCCTCCCTCCTCTTAAACAATGGAAGGAAGTAGGATGAAGAAAGGAGTGTTTCTTTCTTTCCTCCCTCTTAAACAATGGAAGGAAGTAGGATGAAGAAAGGAGTGTTTCTTCCTTTCCTCCCTCCTCTTAAACAATGGAAGGAAGTAGGATGAAGAAAGGAGTCTTTCTTTCCTCCCTCCTCTTAAACAATGGAAGGAAGTAGGATGAAGAAAAGAGTCTTTCTTCTGCTATTTCTTCCTTCATTCCTTTCCTCCTTTTGTCTTCTTCCCTGCTCTGCCCTCTTTCCCTCCTTCAGCTCACAGTTGACAGCTCTGCTCAAAGACATTGTGAAGTGGAAAATGTATGGGGTATTGGGAACCCATCGTCCCCAAAATAGCATAATTCAGACTGAATCTATGTGAAATTAGGTGAATTTGACTTTTAAAAATAAAGAGTATCACAAGACAGTTGTCTACTACCTAAGGTATTCTTACCTTTACTTTGCAACAATATTGGAAACAAAATATCTTTAATCTTCAATAATAAACAAGCTCTCAGTGGAACAGTGCAAGATAGTTTGTGAGAATGGACTTCAAGTAACAAAATGTTTTAATCTTCAGTAAAGAGGGCATAATTTGAGGTGTGTCAGTACATTGTTCTCATTTATTGTCAAGCAGTTGTATGTGTGTGCCTCATAATGTGCTTAGCAGCCGTTTGCTGGTATTGTTTTCCACTGGAATGTCACTTAAACATGTGTCTCTGTGTTTGTGTGCAGGTGCGGTAGTGCTCCCCTGGATCACATCTCCCTAAACCGACTATCTAACATGAGGAAGAGATACAGGTACAAGAACCGCTTCTATTACCATGGTGGTTATCCACTATAATATCTTGAGAATGTAATTGTAATATTGTCATAAAATGCAATAATAATGTTGCAGAACAGATAGTAGTGACGCATCACACTTTATATAAATGCAAAGCTGTTGGTATTGTAAAAGCTGGTACTTGAAGAGAGAGATGAGTCTTAGAGACAATGTATTGCTTTTGAATCAAAATACTTTATTTATCTATCTAGAGATTAAGTGTTGTGACAGTTGCACCATTTAGAATAAAATAAATAAATATATCATAATGAAGACATGATGAAGACTCAGGCTCATGATGAAGACTCAGGCTCATGGTGAAGACATGATGAAGACTCAGGCTCATGATGAAGACATGATGAAGACTCAGGCTCATGATGAAGACTCAGGCTCATGATGAAGACTCAGGCTCATGATGAAGATTCAGGCTCATGGTGAAGACTCAGGCTCATGATGAAGACTCAGGCTCATGGTGAAGACATGATGAAGACTCAGGCTCATGATGAAGACATGATGAAGACTCAGGCTCATGATGAAGACTCAGGCTCATGATGAAGACTCAGGCTCATGATGAAGACTCAGGCTCATGGTGAAGACTCAGGCTCATGATGAAGACTCAGGCTCATGGTGAAGACATGATGAAGACTCAGGCTCATGATGAAGACATGATGAAGACTCAGGCTCATGATGAAGACATGATGAAGACTCAGGCTCATGATGAAGACTCAGGCTCATGATGAAGACTCAGGCTCATGGTGAAGACTCAGGCTCATGGTGAAGACATGATGAAGACTCAGGCTCATGATGAAGACATGATGAAGACTCAGGCTCATGATGAAGACATGATGAAGACTCAGGCTCATGATGAAGACATGATGAAGACTCAGGCTCATGATGAAGACATGATAAAGACTCAGGCTCATAATGAAGACTCAGGCTCATGGTGAAGACATGATGAAGACTCAGGCTCATGATGAAGACTCAGGCTCATGGTGAAGACATGATGAAGACTCAGGCTCATGATGAAGACATGATGAAGACTCAGGCTCATGATGAAGACATGATGAAGACTCAGGCTCATGGTGAAGACATGATGAAGACTCAGGCTCATGATGAAGACTCAGGCTCATGATGAAGACATGATGAAGACTCAGGCTCATGATGAAGACATGATGAAGACTCAGGCTCATGATGAAGACATGATGAAGACTCAGGCTCATGATGAAGACATGATAAAGACTCAGGCTCATAATGAAGACTCAGGCTCATGGTGAAGACATGATGAAGACTCAGGCTCATGATGAAGACTCAGGCTCATGGTGAAGACATGATGAAGACTCAGGCTCATGATGAAGACATGATGAAGACTCAGGCTCATGATGAAGACATGATGAAGACTCAGGCTCATGGTGAAGACATGATGAAGACTCAGGCTCATGATGAAGACATGATGAAGACTCAGGCTCATGATGAAGACATGATAAAGACTCAGGCTCATAATGAAGACTCAGGCTCATGGTGAAGACATGATGAAGACTCAGGTTCATGATGAAGACTCAGGCTCATGATGAAGACATGATGAAGACTCAGGCTCATGATGAAGACATGATGAAGACTCAGGCTCATGATGAATACATGATGAAGACTCAGGCTCATGGTGAAGACTCAGTCTCATGATGAAGACTCAGGCTCATGATGAAGACTCAGGCTCATGGTGAAGACATGATGAAGACTCAGGCTCATGATGAAGACATGATGAAGACTCAGGCTCATGATGAAGACATGATGAAGACTCAGGCTCATGATGAAGACATGATAAAGACTCAGGCTCATAATGAAGACTCAGGCTCATGGTGAAGACATGATGAAGACTCAGGTTCATGATGAAGACTCAGGCTCATGATGAAGACATGATGAAGACTCAGGCTCATGATGAAGACATGATGAAGACTCAGGCTCATGATGAATACATGATGAAGACTCAGGCTCATGGTGAAGACTCAGTCTCATGATGAAGACTCAGGCTCATGATGAAGACTCAGGCTCATGATGAAGACATGATGAAGACTCAGGCTCATGATGAAGACTCAGGCTCATGATGAAGACTCAGGCTCATGATGAAGACATGATGAAGACTCAGGCTCATGATGAAGACATGATGAAGACTCAGGCTCATGATGAAGACATGATGAAGACTCAGGCTCATGATGAAGACTCAGGCTCATGATGAAGACATGATGAAGACTCAGGCTCATGATGAAGACATGAAGACTCAGGCTCATGATGATAGATATTCCGTCTGACTCCGAGCCAGTGCTCTTAGGTTGCCCATGGTGCGAGGGGGAGACATGTCTTATATCTAATTTTCTCCATAAATCTGGAGCCAGCTCTCCTTCTTCGTCTCTTTGGTTTACCCAGCATCCTCTGTGTCCGTCTCCAGATTTCAGTGGGAGAGCTGTTGTTCAGCCATGCTAACCGACTTTAACTCAATCAGCTGTCAGAGGTGTAAACAGAGCAGCGGTAATTTACTTTGGAAAAAGCAAACAAAATCTCTCTCTACAAGAACATTTAGAGGGAGCACAGCTTTAGAAGTTACTACTTGAAGTTACTATTAGAAGTAAGACGAAATAAAGAGCCAACATTTGTAAATAGTAATAGTAACACATCTAGGAGCAACTGCAACAGGATGCATGCAGGGTTGGCGCATCTACACGTTTCTTAACTGTTTCTGAGAACTAAACATGTTATGTCTCTGTTTGTGTTTGATGGACAGGAATGGCCTTGGACCCTCAAAAGAAGGAGAGGCTCAGTACTCTGTGGTGCATTGCACTGGCTACATCAAAGCCTGGCCCCCTGCAGGTAAACACACACAGACACACACACACACTGAACTGGAGGCTCTTGTCTCTATCCCTGCTTAACCTGAAGCAGCTGTGGGCCGTGCACAGCTCTGGATCAGAACCCGGATTCAACCGCAGAGCCACAACACACTGTGTGGCCTGTGTGTCTCATCCAGGGTGTGAGGGTGCAGCAGCAGGATACAGAGCAGCTTTCTGGAAAGCCTGCTCACTTACAGCGCAAAGCAAACATTACATATTTTTGTCTTTGTCTGAATTTGACTGCTGCAGTGTTTTTGCAGGCTGATAGATTTCCCCATGTTTGCTGTCACAACACGCCTGAACATCCCGGGAACTCCAGGTGTTCCTCTTCCTCTGATGAAACCTCTTCAGATTGAGCGGTTTGCATTTGTGCTGCCTTAAATAGGTTCTAAAAATGCATCTGCAGGGGAGCATTCCTCACATTTGTTGTGGAGATTTGGCTGTCGCTGCTCTTCCCGACACATATTGTGATCCCATCCACACACTGTGATTAGTACTGACAATACCCGGTCAAGAATCTATCTTTGGAGTATGAGGCAGACTCCCCATGGAGGATGGAGACGTGGCTGTGAACGGTTTGTAGTTTCTGAAGAGCAGCAGCCGCAGTCAGCCAGAGTACACATCTGTTTTACCGCGAAAAAGACCTTCCAAAGATATTTCTCCAAGCTCTCCTGTACCCAGGCCAACAATTTTACCGGCCCGTCTTACTGACCTGCAGATACAAAACTAAAGAATCTCAAACCATGTGACGCCATGGACAATAAATACATATTTTGTAAAACATAAAAATATTTACATTCCTCGCTGTTTTAGGGTTGAATATACCAAGTGAAGTGACTTCATGGGACTAAACGCACTTAGACACACATGTTTTTTCTGATCAACACTGTTTAAATTTAAGCCGTCATTTAGGATAGTGATAGTCAATATTTTTTGTCAGAAAATCCCATGAAAATATTCAAACTACCAATAAACTGGTCCAACTAGCAAGTATTGTGTGCATTAAAAGTCAGATCCTGAAATGTTCCTTTAATACGAACACACACAGTTTATGTTGACTTTATATGTGGGTTCATCCTTTGCTGAGGTCCCAAAGCATTGTACTATTTACACATATACTTTAATTACATTTTTTTATTAAAGGTCCCATGTCATGGCCATTTCTACTTATCATATTTCCATTGTTGAGGTCTACTAGAACTCACATTGGTTTCTCATACAGCATCTCTGTATAGTATGTATATTCACTCTCTGTCCTAAACGGCTTGTTGGAGCTCCTGCCCCCCCCCCTCCCTGTGAGCCCAGTGTGCTCTGATTGGTCGGGACGTGCGAGGCTCGTTGCTGCGAGCTGCTGCGAGGAGCGGACAGGCTTCCGGGTCGGCGATACAGCGAGAACAAGCGAAACT
Organism: Trematomus bernacchii; assembly: GCF_902827165.1. NCBI lineage: Eukaryota > Metazoa > Chordata > Actinopteri > Perciformes > Nototheniidae > Trematomus > Trematomus bernacchii. The sequence goes on along the minus strand of NW_022987332.1, from coordinate 1,877,537 downwards.
CATCCTGAGCACACACAAACACTCACAGCCGAAGTAAAAACAATAAGTGTGGCTTGATATTGAGTAAGAAAAAGGTTTATAACGCTGTGAGAATGGGTCTGCAGAGAGCATTTCTCCGCCATCCCAACTCGTCTATTACCAACCAGGGAGCTCTATGCAAGTCAATGGGGACTCCCTGTTAGTTAGCCAAGGGATCCTGGTGTGTGAGGTGCTCCGCGGATTGGTCCATTTGGGCCAATCCGGTCATTTGTTGTTGATTTGGGTGTTCACACGTCACAGAACCCAGGAAGCAAACAATGGAAAATAAGAAATCTCCAACGAGGCGTTCTGGGGCAGCATAGAGCCAGGTCTTTTCTGTGTTAGAGTTTTACTCGCTACAGGGTGTACTTTGAGGGTTTTTGACTCTGCAGACCGTTTACATGCATAAAAACCTTCATAACACACAAGGGGACGGGTAATAACCGGAAAAGCATGACATGGGCCCTTTAAAACTATTTTTTATCTGTTGGCTGCTTTAAATTATTAACTTGTTTAGGATAGTATAGATGGGGCTTAGGGTTGAGAGTTCCAGTTAGGGTTATAGGGAAGAACGCTTTTGTTGACAATATGAAAAGCAGAATAACCCAGAAAAGCTGGAACTACCTACTGAACTTGTTCCAAATGTCAACTGAAACCATCCTGAAGGATTTCTCTTTTCCTAAAGTTAAAAAGACCAGATTATTTTAGAGCAGAAGAATCTGTTGAACAGAAATGATCGATGAACTCTGTGTGCTTGTTATATAAACGGCAGGGTTGGGAAAAATCTATCCCTTTTATAATTACTAGTCTATGTGAAAAAAAAAAAAAAGCTACATTTTGTGATTTACTTGTTAATCGCACAGCACCAGTGTTGTGCACCGACAGAAATGCTAAGAGAGGTTCATTTTTATGTTGTTTTATGTTTGTTTTGTCACTCACCATTTACCTCTCATTCCAGGCTTCCTGATTGTCCACCCCTTATGTGTCTCCTGTGCTCATTAGCACCAGCCCCGCCCCTGATTGTTTTCACCTGTGTCTTGTTGTCGTGTGTTTAAATTCCCCAGTCTCCCAGTGTTCATTGTCAGTTCGTCTTGTCTCATGCCAAAGTCAGGTCTATGCTCTCTTTGTTCAAGAAAGTTTTTGTTCCTCACAATGTGAGCGATTTTCCTTTGTTCTCGTTTTGTCATCTCATCCTGAGATTGTATAGTGATCATATTTTGTTCATCTTTTGGAAAAATAAAGTATCTTACTAATACTTTACCTCTGTCTCATGGGTCGTTGCAATCGGGTCCTATATCCTGAGTATCTGAGTTCGTAACAGAACGAACTGACCGTTATGGACCCAGCCGACCCAAGAATGCTTCACGCCGCCCTGTCAGCACAAGGCGAGAAGATTTTCCACCACGAGGAACAGCTGGGCTTAGTCAACTAGGGAATAAAAGAGCTGGGAGGACGCCAGGCAGAGTTTCAGGAAATCATCTCTACGCAGATACAACAGCTGACTGCACAGATGAGTCAATTCTTCACTCACCTACAGACTGCTCCTCCGGTGACGTCATCCACAGCTGGGGGTTTCCTTGTCGAGAATCCTGCTGACACAGTCAACCCGAACCAGTCTGTTTCTTCCTCTTTACGGCTGGCTCTTCCCGGAGAGATTTTCCGGAGACTCCATGAACTGCAGAGCCTTTTTGGTACAGTGCGATCTGCATTTCCAACACCACCCAGGAGCCTTCTCGTAAAGTGGCTTTTATTGTGTCTCACTTAACGGGAAGAGCTGCAGCCTGGGCTACTGCAGAATGGTCTAGAGACACTGAGTTATGTTACTCATTGGCCGATTTCATAAACACTATGAGTCACATTTTTGACCACTCGTCACCTGCTATAGAGGCCAGCAGAAGACTTTTCCAGATGTGTCAGCTCAACCGTCAGGTGGTTGATTATGCCATCGAGTTTTGCACAGCGGCAGCGGACAGCGGGTGGAATGTTCCGGCTCTTCGTGACGCTTTCATGACTGGACTTTCAGAGCCAATAAAGGACCAGCTGGCTCCACTGGAGGTGCCCCGTGATCTGGAATCTCTCATCGCTGTGGCCATCCGGATCAACAACCGTCTTCGGGAAAGAGAGAGAGAGCGCCACCTGTTACTCAGACAAACATTTTTATAAACAATCAGGCCATTGACCAGGGTGTGTTAATAGACTCAGGGGCTGACGAAAGCCTTATGGACTGCATAGTCAATCAGCTAAAAATAAAGACTGTTCCGCTATCTCACCCTATTAACGCCAGTGCCTTAGACGGCCGTCTGTTGTTCACAGTTACCCACTGCACTGAGCCTATTCAGGTCACTATGAATAAGAACCATACAGAGAGTATGCAGTTTCATATTTTTGAGTCGGCTCAGCACCCGATTATTTTGGGGTTTCCATGGCTGAAAACACACAATCTTCACATTGACTGGTGCTCAGGGAAAATTAAGGAATGGGGAGAGGATTGTATTGGCAGGTGTAAACTTTCACAACCTGTTAATGCACCAACAGACTCTAGTAGAATCATTATAGATCACCCTGACTATCCTGATCTACAGAAGGTACCTCCCTGTTACCATGATTTAAAAGAAGCATTTAACAAGTCAAAAGCTTTGTCGCTACCTCCTCACCGAGATTTTGACTGTCCCATTGATCTCCTACCGGGAGCCCCCATTCCCAAGGGGAGACTTTATTCTATTTCGAGACCTGAGAGAGCAGCAATGGACGAATACATCTCCTCTTCACTCAAGTCAGGGATTATCCGTCCTTCATCTTCTCCAGCCGAAGCGGGGTTTTTCTTTGTGGGAAAGAAAGACGGGTCTCTTGAGACCTTGCATAGACTACAGTCCACTAAATGACATTACGGTGAAAAATCGCTATCCTCTGCCACTCATGTCATCTGCTTTTGAACTGCTTCAAACTGCCAAGATATTCACCAAGTTAGATTTAAGAAATGCATATCACTTGGTTAGAATAAGGAAGGGGGATGAGTGGAAGACATGATTCAATACTCAGAGTGGTCACTATGAGTACCTAGTAATGCCTTTTGGACTATGCAATGCACCGGCTGTTTTTCAAGCTTTTGTGAATGAGGTTCTGCTGGAGTTTTTGAATATTTCTGTGTTCGTGTATCTTGATGATATTCTGATTTTCTCCCCAGACGCTAAATCTCATGTTAACCATGTCCGCCAGGTTTTGCAGAAACTGCTTGAGAATCAGCTATATGTCAAGGCAGATAGATGTGAGTTCCACACAGAAGAGGTGTCTTTCTTAGGATACATAATCTCACCCAATCATATTCAGATGGATCCTGCTAAAATCAGTGCAGTTTCCCAGTGGCCTACACCAGACTCCAGGAAGAAGGTTCAGCAGTTTCTGGGGTTTTCTAATTTCTATAGGAAGTTTATTAGGAATTTCAGTTCTGTTGCATCCCCTCTGCATGTTCTGACTTCTCCTAAGGTTCCCTTCAAGTGGACTCCCCAGACGGACTTCGCTTTCCAACGCCTCAGAGAGAGATTCACATCAGCTCCTATACTCACCATTCCAGATCCCCAGCGCCAGTTTATGGTCGAGGTTGATGCTTCCAATGAGGGAATTGGAGGAGTACTGTCTCAACGTTCTGTAGAAGAAAAAAAAATGCATCCATGTGCTTACCTGTCGCGGAAGTTGACAACAGCAGAGAGGAATTATGACGTGGGAAACAAGGAACTGTTAGCTGTAAAAGCTGCCCTCGAGGAATGGAGACACTGGCTAGAGGGGGCAGAGCAGCCGTTTTTAGTCTGGACAGATCACAAAAATCTGGAGTATATAAGAAAGGCTAAGCGTCTCAACTCCCGTCAGGCCAGGTGGACACTATTTTTTAGTAGGTTCAACTTCACACTCTCTTTTCGTCCCGGGTCTCAAAATCAAAAACCTGATGCTTTGTCTCGTCTTTACGATCCAGAACCACTTGCTGTAGAGCCCAAGACCATCCTTCCACTTAACCGTGTGATCGGAGCCTTTTCCTGGCAGGTGGAGTCGGACGTTAAAAAGGCGAATGTCATGAATCCAGTACCTAGCGATTGTCCCAACAATCTGCTGTTTGTCCCAACAATCTGCTGTTTGTCCCTGAGGCTCTTCACTCCAAGGTCATCCACTGGGCTCACTCATCTGTGCTTTCGTGCCATCCGGGAGTAACAAGGAAAATGTTCAGGATTAATCAACGTTTCTGGTGGCCAGCCATGAGGAAGGATGTGGCGGAGTATGTTGCGGCTTGTCCGGTGTGTGCCTGTAATAAGACCTTGTCTCAGGTCAAGATGGGCTTGCTCCAGCCACTGCCGATTCCCCAACATCCTTGGTCACACATTTCAATGGATTTTGTGACAGGACTTCCTTCATCCAGAGGCAAGACTACGGTCCTAACAGTGGTGGATCGATTCTCAAAGATGGCTCACTTCATCCCATTGACCAAGCTTCCCTCTGCCAAAGTCACCGCAGAGGTCATGATGAATCAGGTATTCAGGATCCATGGATTCCCTGATGACATTGTTTCCGACAGGGGTCCACAATTCATTTCCGTTTTCTGGAAGGAGTTTTGTCGACTCATAGGCGCCACCGTCATCAGGATATCACCCTCGGTCAAATGGACAGTCGGAGCGTCTGAACCAGGAACTAGAGACTACGCTACGTTGTCTCGTCTCCCGGAACCAGACCACCTGGAGTGACAACCTCACATGGGTCGAGTTTGCCCACAATACTCTTCCTACGGCAGCCACAGGTCTCTCTCCATTCCATTGTGTCAATGGTTTCCAGCCTCCGCTTTTCCCAAACAACGAGGAAGAGGTAATGGTTCCATCGGCTCATGCCATGATCAGACGTTGTCGCAGAGTTTGGGCTGGTGCTCGCCAGTCTCTTCTCCGAAGTTCAGCTCGGATGAAGGCTGTTGCAGACGTCCATCGCAGGGGCGCTCCCTACTACAGACCAGGCCAAAAGGTTTGGCTTTCCACTAAGGACTTACCACTCCATGTCGCCTCAAAGAAACTGGCACCGAGATTTGTGGGTCCTTTTCCGGTGTCCAGAGTCATCAACCCGGTGTCTGTACGCTTGCAACTCCCCAGGACTATGAGAGTGCATCCGACGTTTCACGTCAGTAAAGTCAAACCAGTGTGTGAGAGCACACTTGTTCCCCCCTCCAAACCACTCCATGGATCAGATTGTTCATCTGACCTATGCAGCGGTCTGGATAATCATTCCCGTCCTGAGACGGGAGAGCGGGGGCGTCTGCTTGAGGAGAAATCAAGGAGATGCCCAACACACCTAGATTATTGGCCACAGCCGCCATCTGTGCACCGAGCCTGAACATTTTGTCTAAATATTCCAAGGCCTCGGGGCAGAGGTTTCTTCCCCTCCGCCCAACCAGCTGATCGCGGCAACAGATGGGCCGCCAGGCTCTCATCGAGGTGGGGCACGCCAGAACACACCGTGTCTGATCGGCCCTGCACCCTGACAATGCCCGACATAGATGCTATGGCGGCCTTCGTCTTCAATGGACGCCGCCATGTCGCCTCCACACACTGCCAGATGTCTGGCAACGGGGGCGAGACGAAGGCCGGCTGCGCCGGAAGCACCGGGCCGTAAAACCCCTGCCTAAGGCGGCTTATAGGCCTCGGTGGCAGCGGTGGGGGGAGCGGTAAGCCTACACGCTCCGCTGCCTGGGTCATCACCGCTGGGAAGTCCAGTCGCGCAGACCTGAGTGCTGGGCCCTCCTGGCCGTCGGAACCGGGGGTGTCGGACAATGAGATGTCGTCATCTTCCTCCGCGAAGTCGACCACCTCGAGGTCCACATCCTCTTCCTCTCCGTGCACCTGCGGGCCGAGCTTCCTCAAGAAGTGCTCCGCACGATGCCGGCGGTTCAGCATCGGGATCGAACGGCAGGCAACGCAGGCCGGTGTCTGGCCCACTCCCTGCTCGGCATGATCCTGTCCCAGGCACTGGAAACACTGACGATGCAGATCTGCTCCCGCAATCAGGCCAGGGCACGACGGGCAATTACGATGCTCCAGGAGTGGCTCCATTTAAAAAAAAATATTCGCTTTCTTCCTTTCTCTCAATAGTACGTCTCGGACTCAGTGCTAGGCTATCACCTCCGCTCGCTGAAGAGTAAAGGATGGTGGTCAGGAGGCGAGGCCTCCTTTTATACGGAAGTGAGATGCGCGCGTATTCAGGTAGGCCCGCCCCGGGGCCGGCTACGTCTATAGAAATCTCAGTAGGTGAATGCTTGCATGATAAGGTAGTACCCATAGAGTCCAGTAGAGGGCGGAGCCTGTGAGAGATATAACCACGGTATCCCGTTAAATGTAATCCATTACACACACACACACACACACACTCACACATGCAGTGTTTACAGAGACAGAATGGAAGCCCCCCTTGGTGTGTGAGGGTGGGGTGATGCAACTCAACAAGTTCAAGTACCACACAACTCAATGGCCTCTTAGAACTTTGATGTGACATGGAATATTTCTTGGTTTAACACACACACGCACCATATGTGTTTTGAAATCATTGACACATGGTTTACATCCTTGCACTAAAAATAATCGTCGGAATGTTCTGGGCACAATAGCTCTGGCAGGCAGGGATGAGGAGACACACGCACTCATAACGGGCAGATGTAGGAAGAACACGCTCGCTTCAGATTCGTTGCAAATTGACTGAGGAGAGGAATGCAGTCACGAAGCAAGACAGACTCAGGGTTCTGTTTCATGTGGAGGCTAATGTCTTCCAACTTTATTGTAAACTGTCCTATTTAAGCGGAAGGAATTCCAGCAAATTAAAACGTCCGCTCCGTGATAAGCGCAGATTAAACAGCACCCAGGTCAATGTGGACGTGATTACAGAGCGTTCTATGTTTCCATAGGCTGTCCCTGGGCCTTTGGATGTGTATGGTCCTTGGTTTATCTGGCATTACAGTATATGTTACCAAAGGTCATGGATAAGCCTGTATGATCTGGATTCAATCACATTCTTTTCAGCCTATACTCCATAAAGTTATTTTATTTTAGGCATCTGCCAAAACCGAGTTTGACCCATTACTCATATACATGTATACCTAAATGTGGTATAAATATCTTATCAATCACATTCACATAAAGCTGTAGTCTAGCAATAATCATTGAATGATCAATTTATTTTATATTTGTTGTAGAATTCATGCATCTCCTTTGCCTTTTTTAAATGAAACTTCAAATAGAACAGAATTTAACATAATCTATTATTTTTTCAGGGAAGTAATCGCTGAGACTGAAATGCAAACACAAAAATAATTGAATTAGCTACAGAGTTCTTGTATGTAGCAACAAACCTTCTATAAACTAACAGGCTAAGTCTGGCTCATCACTGTGACTCGTTTTGCTTTCAGGATGTTAATAAAGAAATAAAACAAAACAGATTCTAAAGCAAAAGCATAAGGTCAACTGAAAATAACAGAACCTTGCTTACTTTCTTTGTCTTTCCAAGAACCCCTACCTACAACAATTGCCCAAAATACCAATAAGACCAGGGGACAATTACTAGAACTGTGTACTGTGTACACAAAATCCCTAATTACAAAAACAATAAACACAGGCCTGATAGGCATTTTGGCTCCTACGGTGTACAAAGGCAAAATACTTCGAAAACACAAAGATGTGTGCAGGTGTGAGGGACTTATCTCAGCCAATCACAGCTCTGCATGCATCCCCTGGATATTATTTTATTAACTGCTTTCATCGCAACGCGATGTTTACAGTAAGAACAGCTGTGAGGTCCGTGCAGAAAGCAGAGCAGTGTGTATAATATATATCACTCAGTATAACAGGCCTACATTACTCTCTGTATTTGTATGCTTTAGTTTAGTAGATATCTACAAACAAAGAGTCGATATTTTTCTAAGACCATTTAGTGCTTCACATAATAAAATACACAACGGCTGTAGCCTGATATATAGCCTATTATATGCTTTAGGAGCTGTAGGTGTGTGTTGTACAGTGCGTAGATGCGGAGGACAGACGGGTCTCAGTTGGTTTGGCGTCCTATGCTTACTTTTAACACTTGTAAATACAACTTTTGGCCCGTAATTTCCATTCCCCATTTCAGCGACCAGAGAGGGGGGGGGGGGATATATCCAGTCTCTGATTGGCTTACGTTATTATGAGAGTGCTCTCATACTTGTTTGATTCTGAAATTGTATATATTTATATAAATATATGTGTGTATATGTCCGCATCTGTAGCCTGTTATTGTCTCATTATACCGCACTGTCAATGAATTAAAAGTAAATAAGTCATCATGAACACATCTGTCCATCAGACAGAGGGCTGCTGTGCCTCCTGTCATCATTAATGGACGTCTCTTTAAAATGACCGCTCAGAGGAGAGGATTTCTCATTTCTCTAAACGCCTGCTGCTTCCCCTCCTCTCTCCTCGGTTCCCCTCCTCGACTCCTCCGCTCGCATCTCCTGTGGGCGGGACTAAGACACGAGGATAGGACACAAAAACTAAGATCGAGTCCCCAGGTGGGTAAGGACTGCCCTGGGCCAGGGGACTTCTTCTGTTGAGAGGGCACAGGGCCCAATGACGTCACGGAATCATACGGAAGTTGCAGGACCGCAGTTTGGTCATTAGAACGTTTTGCTTCAACTTCAACTCACTGGGGGCTTGAAGTGTTGAGTGGATCTTTGGGGTTTATCAGTCCGTAGCCATGGCCTGTAGCAAACAATAAGGTCCTAAAGATTTGAGCGAAGTTGGCCATAGCCGAGCAGGACTAGGAAAGAAGAAGGGCCAAGACGAAAAGGACAAAAGAGAAGAGTCTTTGTTTCCTCTGCTTAATGTCCTGGTTCACCCTGGTGTCACAGAGGGAAGTGTCTGTCCTCACAAACAATCTTTTGGTTAGTCGCTTGAATAGTTTCATGTCATGAACCTACCCTCAGAAATAATGTCATTAAGGGAAAGCTGGTATGATATTTGTGAAAAGGTCAATGCTGTCTCAAAACAAAGCTGCTCCCACATCGTTCTATACGCTGCTTTCTTTAATAACAAGAAAGGGAGATATAACATTTCCTCCCATGTTAAAACTTAGCATTTACTTTCCTTTGTCTGTCACCTCCTGGTGCATAAATCATTTTTCACTTACACCAACTCCATTTTTTTCTGTTGACAGTGACTCAGTGCTGTGGTAGAGAAGAAGAGTGCTGCCAGACCGGCAGGGGGAAGTGGAAAACACAGAGAACATTACAAAATAATCACATTTGTTTCATTTTAGCCCACAACAATCCATTAAAATGTAGTAAGTGTGGACGTTCATGATGAAATATTTCACAAATGGATGTCCTGCACTATCCAAATGCGATATAATATAATTCACACATCAAATAATGCCCAAGATCAACCACATAAAACCCTGCATCTCTACTAGAAAAAAAAAAAAAATAATAATAATAACTGACATGGTCGAGGGTGAGACTATATATAGTTCTAAGACCTATTGAGATAATAATTTGAGGCTGTGCCTTTTAACTTGCTAGAAAATACAGAAATGTATAGTGAGTCACCTGCATGCATGTGTGAGTACATGTGCATACAAACAAACAAAACAAAGAACCCACTCTGCACTGGCAGGATGTTTGAACTAAACTAAAACACTTTAGTTACTCTGGTTTCACTTATAATTCATCCGTCTTATGAACAAGATAGCTGCAAGAAAACAAAGCCACTGCTGCTGGGACTGGCATTACTGAGATGTATTATGTTTGATTTTATTAGACGTACTATTTGATCCAGCACAACAGAAACATTGTAGCAGTTATAATGCTCTTGTATTGTGTCTGAAATGTATCTGTCAGTGTGGAAGACATGACTTGTAAATCACTGAGTCAGCCTGGAGGTGACCTCCCTGCTGCCAGGATCAAGGAGCACACTGAGAAAGAGCCTGATAGACCTCAGAAGAAGAAGACCTTTTATTGATCCCCAAGGGGAACTTTTAGTATTTCAACTCTTTTATTGTACACAGTAAACTACACACATGAACACCTATACACATTAGGGCTAAATACTCGCATGCACTGTTGTTATGGAGAGGTGTCAATGAAAAGAGGCTGCTGGTTTCAGGCAGCAGTCAGGTGTTTTGGTGCCTTGCTCAAGGACACCCAGTGTCAGTGTTTAGGAGGTGATCTGGCACCGCTCACGCAACCTTTCCACCCCAGTCCTACAGACTGAGCTACTGCCAAACCAATCAATATTATGAAGAACTTCTGCCTCTGTTTCACACCGTCCTCTCTCTCTTTCCGTTTGTTCCTCAGGTATGACGATCCCAGAAGAAGACACAGAGGCAGGTGCGACTGGAAAATACTGCCTAGTGGCCATCGGACGACTGCAGGTGTGTGTGTGTGTGTGGTGTGTGTGTGGTGTGTGTGTGTGTGTGTGTGGTGTGTGTGTGTGTGTGTGTGTGTGTGTGTGTGTGTGTGTGTGGTGTGTGTGTGTGTGTGTGTGTGTGTGTGTGTGTGTGTGTGTGTGTGTGTGTGTGTGTGTGTGTGTGTGTGTGTGTGTGTGTGTGTTCCTTCTACTCATTCCCTGTCATGCCAGCTATATAACATAGGCTAATAAATAAAATTAAAACAAATATCCCAAATTAAGCAGGGCCAACTTTTTTGTCCCACAACAACAGTTGCCAAAATATGTTTTCCATGCTGGACTCATTATGGAGATACTTCTGTTGTTGTTTTATAACTCTGTGTTTCGTTCACATGCTGCCAGACTCAGTTGTGAAAACACTAAACACTTAAATGATTTACAAGAATATCAAAGTTCCTGGAAGCACTCCTCCAGCATCATCACGTCTCACCTGTCCCTGTGAAGGCTCAGTGTTTTTCACACTCTTATAGCTGGCTAAATATTGAATAATGCTTCCATAAAGGTTATAAACTTCAAGGGTAAAGATAGCTGGCTGAGAGTCTGATTTCAAAAGTTAAGTTTTATTACACTTGTGAATGATTAAATTAGCAGTTTAATTCCACCGTGTGAGTCTGGGTGTCATCATATCTAATGCAGCAGGATCTACCACAGAGGTCTTTCATTACTTTGCCAAGTGTTAATATATCTGTCTGTCTGCGGACACATTTTGTCACTCATCAATCAATTAATCACACTCTTTAAGTAGCTCCATGTTAAAAATTACACATAATCCTCAGGGGACGTTACTGACAGCATCCAACAGCCGCTGTCTTCAGAGCCTCTACATCTGTTAAAGACATGTCACTATAAAAGGGAACAGAACTTCAGATAATCTCTATTTTAGACATATTCTTTCTATAGAAACATGTCACTTGTGTATTTGTACTGCAGATTTCTCCTCTTCATATATGTAAATGATGCCCCCCCCCCCCCCCCCCCCCCCCCCCCCCCCCCCCCAGGTGACCAGCTCTCCGGTCTCCATGGACATGAACGGCCTGTCGGTGCCCACAGAGTTCCTGTCGCGCCACAACTCAGACGGTGTCATCACCTTCGTGGACCCGCGCTGCATCAACGTGATTGGCTATCAGCCTCAGGTGAGCTGAGAGGATTAAAATGACTATTCTGATACTCTCATGAATATTGACATTAAAGAGGACATATTCTGCTCATATTTACTGTGTCTACTGGGACATGTCTCCATGCTTTAATGTTCAAAAAGCTCTTTATATTTCTCATACTGCCTGTGCTGCAGCTCCTCTTTTCACCCTCTGTCTGAAACCAGAGCCCAGTCTGCTCTGATTGGTTAGCTGGCCGGCTCTGTTGTGATTGGTCAACCACTTAGAGATGTTAGCTTACGTGAGCAAGTTAGCCAAACTAAGTCAAAGTTTGCCATCTGTTGCAGGGGTACTTTTATTTGAATTTCAAGATAAGATCAGAAAATAAGTACTTTATTGATCCAAATTTGGGAATTTTTGGCGGGAAATGTTGTGGCCAATACTGTATCTATGAAATGAAAACACAGACTCTGAGCAGAGAGCAGCGCCGTCATTTTATCAACTCAGCTAACTGAAAGCCCAAAAGCAAGAAAACCAATTTAGAGTTGTTAGCAACATTTATTATACAGCTTGTAACCATAAACACCACTGGACCCTTGAACAAATTTCAGCTTGTTGTGAACGAAAAACCATCACCATATTTCTTAAACAAATTGTTGGTAAAGTTAATGGGCATTCAGCTTATAAGCACAACAGTTTAAACATGATAGCATTAGCTAGCAGGTTAGTGAACTTTGGGATTTTAGCCTTTGCAGACCATTTACATGGACAAAAACATGTATAACACACTACAGGAAAACCCCCAAAAGCATGATAGGGCCTCTTTAAAGATGCAAGGGACATTTCCCTATACATTCATATCCAAGTTGCCAACATTAACTTTTTTATGGGGTTTTAATTAGGTTTTTTACTTATTAAAGCGGTACATCGTAAATCGACCTCACCGCAGAAAGAACCAGCCATTAATTTGAAACAGGCTTGGGTGTTATATACATTTCGATTTTGATTATATGTCAGTCAGATAGCTCCCTGTTTTCTTGTATGCTGCTGTTTTAACTGTCGGTCAATGAAAACACACCCTCAGTGTCACCTGTTGTCTGATAAAGTGAGAATACATGCATTGCATACAGATTTCAATTGGACAGCACTCAATTATATTTTATTCTATAACCCATCAGCTCTCACTCGTTTAAACAGAAAAAAACATTTTCATTCAATAATTCATTCCACTTGCATCAACTTTGACACTTGTTTGAACGCTGCTGTCACCAATTAACTCAACACATTCTCCACAGTGGATTTACAATAAAAACTTTCCAGTTGCTCAAAGGCATAATCTTTCCCCTTTTAACGATTCACATTAGTATGAATTTGAAGCATTTTATTGCCTTTGCAGCAATAAAAAAAAGGATTAAATGTAGAATGGATTGGAATGAAACTGAATGAGATTGTATTTCCGTGAGAAGACATGCTGTTCTGATTATTATCGCCTGCCAAACAGGATTCTATGTTAATAGTCACAGTTTGATCAATATATTAACACTCTTCTGCTGAAATGAGAAGTCAGTGTAGTTCACAAAATAAGGCTTCCTATGTGAAAAACAAACACTTGATTCCAATCATCATGAATAACTCAGTGAGGCTCTGCTGCAGCACCCTGGTCACGATCAGATGAAGTCCTCATGTTTTGCACACGGAACACATTCCATGACTCAGCAGCCCTGCTTTGGTCACCTGCTACTGTGTTTACAGTGGAAATAAGCACAGAGGAAGAAAACATTTGTGCTTCTATGTGAAGCATTCCTGTGGTCAGTGTTTGTTAACTGCTCTACTCAGCAAGAAGAAGTCCGTGACTCAGGAGTTCTGTTTCTGCTCGATCATAACAAATACATGCTGTTTGGAGCAGCTACCAAAATGTGTTTGTTACATTCCTTCAGACCCTTTGTCCTATTTCTTACCTGCATTATTAAACTCTCTCATTAGCTTGCTGCTTTAAGTAAAGGTTTGCACCTAGTCTGTGAATCACTTTATCACCTGAACTAAACTTAAAATCTTTATGAATGATTATTTTACCTTAAAAATCTGAAGAATATATGGATAGATATCGCTTATTTTAGCAGGTGAAAGGTTGCTACTTTATCTTTGTCTATATGACGTTATTTTGAGCATGGACTGAGCAGCTACAACTGATTGATCCGATCTCCTTTCAGAAAACACAGATTGTAAACGTCTTTTGACACACTTGCTAAAGCATTAAAGGTGGGGTAGGTAAGAATGGAGAAACCAGCTCGAGTGCGCTAGAATTTGAAAGTACACAACCGGAGAAAATCTGCCCCTTCCTTCAGACTTCCTTACAGAGCCCCTCCTCCAACACACACGAACGCGCACATGACCAATGAGGGCACGAGATAAGTTTGTGCACAGATGGAAGGCTGACAGGCAGGTAGGCCAAATAATATGTTCATTTAGTTTGTTGTTGTTGTCGGTATCTCCATGGAAATAAGTCCCGCCTCCTCTCCAGCGCGTCCAGTTGATGTGACGCAAGTAAACCCAAATGGTGAAACTCGTGCTGATGCTTGGCGAATCTTTTTTTTGCCTCCGGTGTGAACGCATCATAACCCTCTCAGATCTGTTTTTGATTCCAGTTTAGAAGAAAACAAATCTGTGACCACAGCATTCCTTCTGCACAGTCTTTTTCCATGTTTTGATTTGAGTACTAAACACTTTATTCATGACGATAACTTCTGGATTGATGAGATGAATTCTGTTGTGTCGTCCTGCAGGACCTGCTGGGGAAAGACATCCTGGAGTTCTGCCATCCTGAGGACCAGAGTCACCTGAGAGAGAGCTTCCAGCAGGTGGGTTCTTCTTAGAGTCAGGAATACAGATACAGTGGTGGAAGAAGTACTCAGATCTTATACTTAGGTAAAAGGAGCAATAGTACATTGTAAAGATACTCTGTTACAAGTCAAAGTGCTGTGTTTAAAATCTTAGTAAAATAAAAGTACAAACGTCTTGGCATCAAAATCTACAAAAATAAAGGTTCTAGTGTGTAATGGCTCATTTTAAGCATATGAAATGATGAATACTCCTGAATGTGGTCCTCCCTCTGCAGGTGGTGAAGCTGAAGGGCCAGGTTCTCTCCGTCATGTACCGCTTCAGGATGAAGAACAGGGAGTGGATGCTGATCAGAACCAGCAGCTTCACCTTCCAGAATCCCTACTCTGACGAGATCGAGTACATCATCTGCACCAACACCAACGTCAAGTGGGTCCCACACACACACACACACACACACACACACACACACACACACACACACACACACACACACACACACACACACACACACACACACACACACACACACACACATATATGCATGGCTATCATTCTTCAAAAGAGTTTTAGTTTTGAACATATTAAAAAATAAGACAGAAAAGCAAAGAGTAGTGAAGACAAAAATACAACATTAACTTTCACAACATCCCTTCCTCCTTAGCAGCGGTCTGCTGGGGAAAAATAGCAGTCCTCTGGAATGTCCAAATTGACCAATCAGAATCCATTCTTCAACTAAGCCATTTTAAAAGAAATAATGTATTCCTGCTCCAAAACACAGCACTTATAGAACACTACATGATGATACAATGATATGTAGATTACCTTTTTTTATCATGAAAGTTGTCTTATTAAATGGAATTTAAAATGAAGTACGCCTCAAATACTGAATGTGTCAGTGTGCAGTGCTGATGGAGTGTGTGTTGTGTGTGTGTGGATGCAGGCAGCTGCAGCAGCAGCAGCAGGCGGAGCTGGAGGTGCACCAGAGAGACGGACTGACGGCCTACGACCTGTCCCAGGTATCCCTCCACCTTGGCACCATGTGATCACACTCTGGGAACAGGGCTCCAGATGGAAAGACCCACAGCAAAAAATAGTTTTTTCACTTAATGTTGTGCATTTTATTTGCACACATGTAGACAGGTTCAGTAAACACTAGCAGGAATAGAGCAGTCCTTACTGGGAAGTCATTCTCAGGATGTAGGAAACTAGAATTGTCAATTAATCTCAACATCTTTCTTTTGATTGGCTAATCACCTGAAAAGCTGAAATAGAGTCGCTTGTGAAACGTGTGTTGTATTCTTAATTTGTGTGACTTAGGTCTGTCATCCCTAACATCAACCATTATCCCCCCCCCCCCCCTCAGGTGCCTGTGGCCGGTGTCAGCAGTGGAGTCCACGAGGCGGGGAAGAACATCGACAAGACAGAAGTGCTGTTCTCCCAGGAGAGAGACCCCCGCTTCGCAGAGATGTACAGCGGCATCTCCGGCTGTAAGACGTGCACACACACTCACGTGACCTATATACTCTCCTCTTTGTTCCTGTCATAGTGCTGACCCTGGTGTGTGTGTGTGTGTGTGTGTGTGTGTGTAGCTGCAGATAAGAAGATGATGGTCCCCTCCGCCACAGCTGGAGGACAGCAGCTGTACTCCCAGAGCTCCCCCTTCCAGCAGGGACACTCTGGGAAGAGCTTCAGGTACAGTGTGACAGTGGCGAGCTAAGATATTCTACAAAATAATATTTAAAAACATTAAAAAATATATATAAAATATTTTTCATTAGTTTTACCAAAATAACTTGATTTAATTGTATTTAAAATAACATTTCCATAGAAATAAATCCTTTGAATCTGCCTGTTCAGTCTCTGTTGAATGTGAAGGGTTACATGAAAGAAGCTCGTCTGGCCCTCTCTGCGATTCACAGAGGGCCCGCTATAGTAACTGAATGAGAGAGTAATGTCAAATGACAGTACAATTGACCAATCATATCTTCCCTCTAAATGGGTGGGCTTTATTATCGCAGACTTTATGACAAATTCCGCCCGCTGTGAAGCTTTCCTTGTTTCCATAGCAACAACAACTTCCTGTCAACAGCGTAAACTCGCCTTCAAAATAAAAGCATGCCAAATGACACTTAAGACATACAACTGCAACGAAGGTAACAAACACAATGCAATATCCTTTTCAATGTCAAAGAACACAAATTGGGTTCACAGGTGTTGTTCTGTGTGGTTGAGGGTTGCTTTCATTGATGCGTTTTGCACCCTGGGCCGTTTTTTTGATATTCCGCTGAAGTATACGCTGTGACGTAATAACTCTTTTTTCTTTTTTCTCTCGAGGGAAGGGCTGGGGGTCAGAGGGCCTAGGTATAAAAGTCACGGCTCACCACTGCATTGTGATGATGTCAGGCCTCAGCTGGGGTAGCACTGGAGGAAATATCATATTTCATATTTGTCTTGTGTGGGTCTCTCTTTGTGAACACAGCTCCTCAGTGATCCATGTCCCCGGTGTCAACGACATACAGCCATCAGGCTCGTCCAATCAGAATCTAGCTCAGATCTCCAGACAGCTAAACCCAGGCCAGGTGGCATGGTCAGGCAACCGCCCCCCCTTCTCTGGACAGGTAATACACACACACACACACACACACACACACACACACACACACACACACACACACACACACACACACACACACAACCACACACACACACCACACACACACCACCACAACACACACAACACCACACAACACACACACACACACACACACACACACACACACACACACACACACACACACACACATACACACACACACACACATGAACACACACACACACACACACACACACACACACACACACACACACACACACACACACACACACACACACACACACACACACACACACACACCACACACACATACACACACACACACACATGAACACACAAACACCAGTGATAATATTGCATTCATTCAGCAACTCATTTTCTCCTGAAATTCTCTCTGGTGCCTGTTAGCAGACGTCCAGATCAAACCTATTAGTTGTGTTTTATATGTTGGTCAGGTTTTCAACATTTTCAATGTCCCGACAAATAGGAGAAATTCTCATCAAACATTATGCAGATGATATTACGAATGAGGCATTTCAGACTGTACCTTTATCGACTCCAACTGTGAGCCACCTCACATTGTCTATGAAGTCAAATAACATTTCAGGTACTTTTGAACCTGGCTCTTGACTTTCATATGAATGGGAAAAAGTATGTAATAGATATGTGCAACCAAACATTCTTGTCCATTATTCTATTCCTACCTATTCACCATGTGATGACTGCAACCAAAGATACATTACAGCTAGAGTTGTAAAGTATTTCAGTATAATATATTGTGTTAAATGTTGTATTTTGTCCTGAAACAAAACACATATGTCCCCCTTTTTAGTTTTGAACAAAGGCATGATTACAAGGTGAACACACGCTATGTGTTATCTTACTCTGGTTTTGCCACCTTCATTATAAAGCAGGGGTATTCAACTCAAATTCAACGAGGTCCAGTTAGAGAAAATGTCCCCATGCAAAGGTCCGGAACATCAAAATGTCTAAGTTACTTTATGAATTAGTGTGATATATAAGTAGCCTGTAGCTTTATCAACGTCTGTATGTCATCAACAACTGACTGCCAACCAAATAAAGAAAGTACAATTCATAAACAACAATATTTATTGTCAATGAACATTGAACTATAGAGATATACAGTAAATACTGTGGATATGTGTAATGTTCCTCTCTGGCTGCATTTAAAAATAAAATAGAGAAAATAAATAAAATAGCTTTTGAAAATATGTGCATCTTAAAAGTGCTTAATATTAGATAAATAAAATAAAGTGTAGCAGCAGCTTGAGTTTCCCTTTTTCTTTGTTAACCGTTTCACATCATGACTTAACAGTTTCAGACGATTATAGAACATATCAGTCTTTACACATCATAACAATTGAACAGTTTTAAAGTTTCTCTTTCTTTCCCTCTTATATTGCAGTCCCTCACTCACTTTTCTTTAATTCAGTGCGAGAATTGAGCTTGAGCTTGTCCTGCCAGGAGTTTAGATCTGGGCTGAAATGGTGTCAGGGCCATTCTCATACACACATGCAGGTGCTCATTGGTTAGCCTCGGTTAGCCTGCCCTGGAACCATATTTAGTTTTCATTTTGATCCTGGTGGACTGATCATACTGGGCTCTGAGACTGCTTATTTCTTGTGACCTCAGTTCTGACTTGAGAGGGAATGTTTGGTCAAACACTTTGTGTTTTGTCTCATAGTGGCGTTTTGGCACTTTTAATGAGCGCCACGGTCTCTGAACAAATTAGACACACTGGTTCTGTGCTCCCAGTGGGCAGGATGAACATGAATGAGTCCACTCAGGGTTAAAAGCTCTGTTCTCACACTGTCCACTTTCCTCTTCTTGGAGAGCGCCATGTGTCATTATTTGTCTCTCCCTGTCTGCTGCTAACACGCCTGTTCACTCTCCTCTCCGTCTTCTCTCCCTGTATCGCTAATTATTCTCTTCACTCACTTTCCTCTCTTCATCTCATCTCATCTCTTCTTCTGTGTTTCTCTCCCTGTATCGCTCTCTCATCTCTTCTTCTGTGTTTCTCTCCCTGTATCGCTCACTCGTCTCTTTCGCCCCCTGTCGGCAGCGGTTAAAATAGAATCGCCCCGTCAACATTGAAATCCCCTATTAATGTATTGATTATAGGTCCGGGTCCGTAAAGGTCGGCGTCTGGGTCTGGATCCGGACCGTGGTCCGCCTGTTGCCGACCCCTATTATAGAGAGTCAGGGAACGACCCCCCCCCCCCTGGATTAGATTTTAGACACATTATTTTCATGTGAATAAAAAAATGAATTTTAACATAACTAACATTTTTGCCTTTTTTGTCAGGTACCCCAATAAAGACTAATGAGAGTGCACTGAGTGGTGAACCCTGTATCTTGTGTGATGCTAACCTCTGTGTATCCACTCTGTGTATGCAGTCCAGTAAAGCCCAGTCCAGCCCCTTTGGGATTGGTTCTGGCCACAGCTACCAGACGGACCCCGCCTCCTACAGCCCGCTGTCGTCTCCGGCCACTTCCTCCCCAAGCGGCAACGCCTACTCAGGACTGACCAACCGCAGCACAGCTTTTGGTGAGCCTCTCTCTCTTCGTTCTTATAAGCAGGGGTGCACATAACTTTCTTAGTGAGTTACTCAAATGAGTACCAGGAGACAATGTTTGGTACTCAGGGCTGCCCACGCAAGGTTCTGTGTTCAGCCCCTCTGTTTCGCGAACGTCGACAGGGGGTGGAGGTGGGCGCTAGTGGAGCACTCGCGTGGAACTCGCGCCAGAAGTTGTGGCACAATTCCGTTGTACACACCGACGTTAACAGCAGCCCCGTCTGTGCGCACGGCGACCGGCTCTGTCGTCCAGTGATCGAAGCACCTTCTGGAAATGCTTCACAAGTCCGCCGGTACGCAAATGCGCTTAGTGAGACAAGTGACGGTACGCATTTCAGATGTTTGCTGCGCATGCGTACCTGCGTACCAGTTATGTGCACCCCTGCTTATAAGACAGATACAAAATAAAGAAAAAAATCATTACAAACAACTAATAAACAAACAGAAAGAGTTATATCAATAATATCAACCATAAAACAATGAAACATGAACAGTGGTACCACTAAAATTACCTCAAATTAAAAGCCAAATTAAAAAGATAGGTCTTTCATTTACTTTTGAAAACTCCAATGGAGTTTGCTGTTCAAAGATCCAAGATTGTGAAATACTTGAGGTACTTCCAAAGGAAAGGCATTGGAGGACCTTGTAGGTGTGCAAAATGAAAGGCAGTCCCTGATGTATGCAGGGTCCAGGTTCTGTAAAGCCTTGTAAATCATTAAAGCACTTTAAAATCAGTTCTGAAAGACAACGGTAACCAGCACAGGGGGAAAATGTGATACCTTTTTTTTGTGTTTGTTCAAATCCTGGCCACAGCGTTCTGAATTAATTGCAATTTCTATAAATATTTTTTGGGGGAGAATAGTAATTTATTTATTTATATAATTTATTATTTTATTTATTTTGTCTCCGTTTGGAAGTGCAACACTAAAATGTCCCATACAAAGACTTTAAATGTTAAAATGTAAATCATTATTACATTTATTTACTAAGTCCACAACATACTCATGCACTTTAACTTTATTTACACTGATTACATTTACAGACCTGTTGTGGCAGGCAGTTATTTCTTAGTGAGTGTTTGTGTATCATAAACATAGTGTCCAGCATTTACTGTTGCAGGTCTACTTTAGACACAAACAGCTGACTCATGAACCCCCCTTACTCACATAAACATTCCTTTTTAATCCCAGAACATTGAATTAAAGTTCTGCCTGAAGTTGACCTAAAAAAAGTCTGACTCTTTCTTGAATTATTATTTCTTGACAGTTTTTCCTTTTCTTAATCTGTGCAAGTCATAGGACAGTTTAGACAACCATTAGCAAACAAATAGCGTAGATTTGTCTTGTACATGTATTGTTTTGTTTGAAAGATAAAGCAGGTTTGTATGTTTATTTCCCTTCTTACAAAGTAGACACAGTACACAATGTTCAGTTAACAAATTGTGTTTAACACCCCAGCCCTACTCGTCCTGTGGGGACTGCTCATGTCTGTCCCAGTGTCCACACACCTGTGGAGCAGAAACACTTGGTCAAAACATTTATAGGTCAATATTTGATGACACAGCATCGTCCACTTGCTGAGGCCGGATGAACATAAGCCAAAAGGACACATTCAAATGAAAACAATTTATGAAATTGTGGTTGAATATGAAAGCTGTAGCCCTCGTCAAGATATGTGACTGTGACTCAGAGCGGGGGGGGGGGGGCTTCATGCTCCTGGAGATGAACATGTGGAGGGTCTGCTCAGTGATTGCCCATCAGCTCCTGCTGTGTGTTCCTCCCTGCTGACCAGCATGCAGCCACCTGATGTTCTTTTAATGGACACACACATACGGATGGTTCTGCCTCTCATTGCTGCCTCATTTAGTGACTCTTTATTTCCTCTCAGGCTGATCTCCTGCCTTTCTCTTTTGTTTTTATTACTTTATATTTGAGTTCTTCTCTCTGGTGTTATTTACAATTACAGACATACTGTAAGCCAGAATTACACACACGTACAAACAGGACCTATGTGTCAGTGTTCTGGCGCCTGGGAGCAGTTGGGGGTTTGGTGCCTTGCTCAAGGACACCTCAGCATTTCCCAGGTGATATTGGGCTGTATAGATAAAATGTGATTGATTGATTAATTAATGACTGTGATTCGGATCCGCTCCAAAATATAAATGTATATTCTTCTTTGGCCCATGCCACACACCTCCACCAAGTTTCATGAAGACAGCCCTAGGAGGCCACCTGGCAATTTTGGTCCAATCTGGACTTGAACCGGCAACCCTTCAGTTCCCAAGTGCCTACAGACTGAGCTACTTACATCTTGTTAGAGTTGTTTATCATTTGGATTTTAACCATTCTGGTTCCTATTTCGGTTCTGCTTATGGATTCCGGTTTTATCGGTTTAATTTGATTCCTGTTTTTAACCCGAGGGTCAAAATAAGTCACATGCCAATTTCACAGAAAAAAATATGTATTTAAAAAACACATTAGTCAAATTGCTATTCCTGTTTACAAATCACTTCATATACATTAACATTAAATGTTAATTTGGTTGCTGTTATTGAATAAAATGTTTTAAAAATACTGTGCATTGCTTTTGCATTCACAAGTTAGTTCAAAGTGGTGCAATTGGAGAAAATTACAATTTCCCCGTTCTCCTGGGCTGGCCTAAGTATGACCTACACTAAATATCCAACAGCTGCCCAATTGCTTCAGTGTTTGTAAAAGCTAAATAAATCATAATTAATTCCAAAAAGTAACGTTCTATACCCTGCTTCACGTCGACATACGGAACCTGTTTTCATTACCAACCCTACACCCGGTGATTCATCGCTCTGTGGTTCCATGTGTTCTTCACTTATGAACAGTTGTGTTTCTGCCTTATCTTGTAGCTTTCCACTCGATGTGTTCAGCCTCCTTTTTGTAAATGACATTCCTCTCCGTGTCTGTTCCTTCTGCTTCAGCGCCTCTGCCTCTCTGAGTGCATGCTGATGAGATGAGCTTTATTATTGTGAAACGGCAGAATGTTCCTCTGCAGGGGGGGGGGCAGACAGCTTATCAATCTGCTTCCATTTAATGTACTCGCTAAACTCAAACAGCCTCGCAGAGAGAGGGTGTGTGTGTGTGTGTGTGTGTGTGTGTGTGTGTGTGTGTGTGTGTGTGTGTGTGTGTGTGTGTGTGTGTGTCTGTGTGTGTGTGTGTGTGTGTGTGTGTGTGTGTGTGTTCATATCTTCAGAGTGCGGCTGCTGTTCACAATAGTCAATGATGCGATGAATGTGTTGCTTTATGAGCGAGCCAGAGTTACAAGAAGAAAGTTTAGAAGTTGATTCTGCTGCTGTTGTGTTTGAGGACCACAATAAAACTGATTTCAGTGACTCTACATTTGTGACTGTTGCTAGATATTTATTTCCTTATTGACTTCCTTTCATTTTACAGCCTACAAGGACACCTCCAATGCATTTCTTCAAGTACCTAAAGTATTTCACAATCTTGGATCTTTGAACAGCAAACTCCATTGAAGTTTTTTAAAGTAAATTAAAGACCTTTTTAGTTATTTGGCTTTTCATTTCCTACAACAGCAGAGTTGCAGCCCTTTAGATCAGGGGTTCCCAACCCCCGGGCCGCGGACCGGTAACGGGCCGCGGAGGTGTTGCTGCCGGGCCGCAGTTTATCGTAATATTTGCAGAATTATAAATATATAAAAAATATTTTATCATAATGTTTTTTTCAAAAAGTGTTTCATTTTCGTGTGCACCGGAACGAACGACACTATCATAATATCTTCTGACAACAAATGCCAGTGTCACACACACACACACACACACACACACACACACACACACACACACACACACACACACACACACACACACACACACACACACACACACACTACACTTACACTTACACTTACACTTACACTTACACTTACACTTACCCTAACCCTAACCAAGTCTTCACCCTAAAAGTAATGGTTCCCTCATGGGGACCTCCATTTTGTCCCCATGAGGGAGGCGAGTCCCCACACGTGACTGTGTAAACAGATTTAGGTCCCCACAAGTCTAGTAATGCTAGGCCACACACACACACACACACACACCCTGGCGACCGGACATCTCCTTCATAATGCGCCTTCTCCTCGTTTTCCCAGCATTCACTGGATTATCCGTAAATCATACAAACAAAACCAAAACGTTGATTTATCTGTTTTCCCGTTTTGGTTTAAAAACTGAATAACTTGGTTTTCTTTTCTTTTTTGAAAAACACCGGTTCTTTTTTAAACGTTGTTAATATGTTTTGGATGCATATTGTTCTAGTATTTGTTCAGGCTGTTACATACAATTAGTCTCTGTTGCTACCTGCTGGTGAGTAAATATTAAAATCAGTTAAAATTGAAAACCAGTCCGCGATCTTTTTTTTATGTATCTGCCGGTCCTTGGCACAATAAAGGTTGGGAACCCCTGCTTTAGATGACACATGCTTTTAGTGGACAGGCCTTTCCTCACATTCCCAGTGTTTTTTTTATAATAACTCATGACCTTTTAGTAATAAGCCTCACGTTTTCTGATCCGGAGGTGTGAAAAAAAGAACCAGCGGATCCAAATCTCAGTCAGTCAATCAATAAATTGTATTTATACATCCTAATGTCACAAACTACTCCTGTGTCTCAGGGGGGTCAACAGTGTGAACAGCCTCTGACCCCCTCTGTGCTGAGACCCTCGCAGCGTACAAAGCAGCCCCAGACTGAACATCAAAACATGTTAGAAACCTCTGGGAGTGAACAGGACACACAGACGGGCATTAGGTGTGTGTAGATAGATAGATTAAAAAGATCATTTTCAACATAGTCACCGAAAAGAATCCTTTGCTGTGAAGCCCATACAATGACCTCCTGAGACAAAGTTAGTTGTATAAAGTCCCCCTGTGTGCACGTGTCACATTATCTCATATAAGCCCCAATCAGTAGTGTGTTGTTAAAAAAAGAAGGTTGCATCTACAAAGTGATCAATATGTTGTGAACTTCAACAAATATTACAAATCCATTTCAATGACAGGTTATTATGCAATAAACCAAGGAAAATGGCAAGGGGGTGAATCCTTTTGCAAGGCACTGTATACTGGAGATTGAGGAATGACTTCCTAACCCGGGACATGGGAGAATCTGATGGGCAGTGAATGCACCATGAGCCTTGGCAGAGGTCTATGCTCTCCTGTTAAAACTGTTGCATTTTTCAGATGATGTGGATACATTTCTAACTGGGGGAATACAATCTTTGAAAATGACATGACACAATCAGCTTAAAGTCAGATCTCCCTGCTGCTCTGATTCTCCTGGTGTGACAGTTTCCTGTCTAACAAATGATCTGTAGCCGAGCGCAGAGTGCACACAGCAGGGTGAGATCGGACCTCCACCTGCTGTGGTTCCTCTGGATGTGTAACAGTCCCTCTGGTGTGTGCAGATGTGTCGGGGGAGGGCAGTCAGAGTGGAGCTCAGTTCCAGGGCCGTCCCAGCGAGGTGTGGTCCCAGTGGCAGAACCAGCACCACAGCCAGCAGGCGGGGGAGCAGCACACACACCCCAACCCCAGCCAGACAGAGGTGTTCCAGGTAACACACACACACACACACACACACACACACACACACACACACACACACACACACACACACACACACACACACACACACACACACACACTCCAACCCCAGCCAGACAGAGGTGTTCCAGGTAACACACACACACACACACACACACACACACACACACACACACACACACACACACACACACACACACACACACACACACACACTCCAACCCCAGCCAGACAGAGGTGTTCCAGGTAACACACACACACACACACTCCAACCCCAGCCAGACAGAGGTGTTCCAGGTAACACACACACACACACACACACACACACACACACACACACACACACACACTCACTCACTCACTCACTCACTCACTCACTCACACTGCTGCAGGCTGCAGTTGAAATGCCCTCTGGTACCAATATTTATGTGCCTGATATCACTGTTGGAAGAAGTACTCAAATCCTTTACTTAAGAAGTACTATGGTCTTAATATATTCCACTACTAGTCCTTATTTCAAAATTCTACTCAAGTAAGTACAAAAGTAATAGCATCAAAATATACTTAAAGTACAAAAAGTACTCATTCTCCGACCCGTTTCAGAATAATATAAAGTAGTAGTATAATGTCAAGTGTTTTCAGCTAAATGTACTTCAAGTATCAACAGTGAAAGTACTTGGCATGCAGAATGGATCTTTTCACAGTATTTTATTATTATGGTTCTAACATTATCCTGTTTTTCTACATAGCATTTAAATTGTACACAACTGCATTAAACCACATCATTATATATGTGTTATTATGGGAACAAAGTAACTGAGTGTTTAAATAAATGCAGTGGCGTAAAAAGAACTATATTCGCCTCTGAAACGTAGCGGAGTGGTTGCATGAAGTAGCATTAAATGGAAATGCTTAAGTAAAGTACAAATGTGTCGAAAAAGAAAACATTTGATCACCAAAATAAATATTTGATCACCAAAAAATGTACTTGGTTACCGTCCACCACTGCCTGATATTACTTCAGTTATTTTCTTTTTTTTTCTTTTTCATTTGCATAAATAAGTTATAAAAGCACAGCATGTTGTGTAAGTGAACCTGACCATGTCCCTTTAATGTTTGCCTCTACTCAGCTGTGTGATGTCTCTGTGTCTCTGCAGGACATGTTACCCATGGCTGGAGACCCCACCCAGGGAACAGCCAACTACAACATAGAGGACTTCGCTGACCTCGGCATGTTCCCCCCCTTCTCTGAGTAACACCCCCTTTCCCATCCCCACCCTCAGAACTGGACTGATGTCTCATCGTTGTCTCATGTTTCTTTATTGCTGGATCCACACAGCTGATGTGCAGCACAGTGAATGTCTGCGTCTCTTTTCAAACACACTTCACTTATCAAGCCTGCAGTCTGTATCTATGACCATACACATACCTCATCTCTGCAGGCAGGTGGGGGGGCACATCCGTCATCCTGCATCACTCCCTGTGTGTGAGGCTGCTGAACACATGCTGAGGAGCTCCTGCAGTCCAGAGGTCGGAACATTAAATAACTCGTCAGAGACTAGTTTATTACTATTTGACTTCCTATTTTTCAGATTTGACAAAGCAAAAATTCCAAAAAGATGATCCTGAAATCCTTTCAGTCAGCGGTTCATGTCTGCAAGCATCTGCACCGAGAACCAAAATGTACGAGTGTTCCAACAAATAGCCTGCACCCACTGATGTAGACGAGTCTCCACTGCTGTCTGCGTCCACATCTGTTCGGAGTATATCATGTTTTCAGGATTCCATAATAACTCAAAAATTTGAAAAAACGAATTTATAAGTCATTCCTCCCTTATGCTGTGTGCTGTGCAGTCACTGGCAGAGTGGTGCCAAGCATTAACACCAGTGCGGTCACCATGACACTCAGAGTCCCTCAGCATGTCACTACATACGTCTAACTGACGGTGTTCATGTAGAGCTGACACTTGCACAGCAACTTTACATTCCATTTCAAAAAGGCTAAATAAAAGCATCAATCACTGCTTATCTGTGGAGGGACTTAGAACTCGAGAGAAGTTGCACAAATCTTGCTCAACTGTGTGTGAGGAAACAACATTGGCGTGCAAATTGAGAACTGTTCTTAAAGAGGCTCATTCTGCTTTTCTGCTTCCCTTCCTGCAGTGTGTTCTAAAGGTTTGTGTGCATGTTAATGGTCTGCAAAGGCTCAAATCCCTCAGAGGTGCTGCAGCACAGGCAGTATGAGAGAGATAAAGAGCTTTCTGAACATCAAAGCATGGAGACATGTCACAGGAGAGACACTACATACTGATATGAACCTGAAAAGAGCAGAATAAGTCCTCTTTAAAAGAAGAGTTCAAGAGAAGTACTGCAGCTCTATGCCATGCTTAAAGAGCGGAGTATGTGTATCATCACAGTTAGTAAAGTGTTTGTGTCGGCACTCTCTTTACTTCTAAGCAGGATTGTGTTACAGTGCTAAGCTAGCATGTTAATACACACACAAAACACACTGAGTCACACATCTGACCTGCTGAGGTCATCAGTCATAGCTCCCACGTGCATAATGTGACACAGTGTTACTGAGCGATGTCATCAGAGCCAAAATCATGTTGGAATTCAGTCATAAATAACTATCGTGTGCACATACTGTATAAAACCAACGACAGAGAAACAGTCAGCAGTATCAGCCTGCTGAAAACTAAGTGCAGCCTCCCACAGACCAACAGGCCCCCCCCACCTGCTCTGCTGATGCCTGCAGTGATTGTACAGTCAGTTCTGATGTATTGCCAATCCCTGCACTCAGTGGCGTAACAAGGTTGTGATTGGCCCCGGTGCAAATATTGTTCTGGGGCCCCCATCGCCCCAAACATAAGCGCACGCTGATGCGCTCACACACACACGGACATACACAACCACTCAGAAGCGCCACATGTATAGGCTATCAACAACAGCCTGCCCTGGCCTCAGACCACCACAGCCTGACAACAGCACAGCGAACTAAGAAGAGGATTAAACCTGTTTCCTTGATGTTTGTCTCTGGGGAATGGGCCGGTAGGCCTACATAGACCGGTTGCTATAATATAGCTTTTGATCTTGGCGTCGGGGGTCTCAATAGCGCCATAGAGTCCCCTATCGGTTGGGGCCCTTGGGGGAACTGTTGGACCACCGCCGGGCACAGCCAAATCCAGCCTCTCCTCCTGGGTGGCTGGAGAAGAAGGTTGCACAGCCACGGCCACGGATACAGCTTCACTTGTGGAGCTAGATGGCAATGATGGTGGTGAGGCAGGTGAGCTATCGTTAGCCTCCGCCTGCCGCTGCACGTCAACATTGCTAACGTTAGCGCTCGATTTCGAGGACGATGTATGACAAAAAAAACTGTCAAATGTTGTCAGTTTAGCTGTTACGTCTCCTTGTTCTCTCTTGTCCTTTCTCTTTTGAGCGCCGCTCTCGTGCTTTGGTTTGCTGTACATTATAAATGCAAGCTATTACATTTTTATAATGCTACCGAACTTAGCAGTACAGGTTGATTAAACGGTTCGCTCGTCACACAAGGTATCACATGACATGAAAGGGAGCAAGGTCATTGGACAGACAAATTACAAATTAATTTAGGTTGCTTGGTTACTTTGAAGACTGCGTGAACCGGTCAATGCCATTGGGGCCCCAAAAAAAAGGGCTCTGGGCCCCGGTGCGTTGCACCGGCTGCACCGTCGATAGTTACGCCACTGCCTGCACTACATGTTGCCACACACACACAGACACAGATGTATGTGATGTTTAAGACGTTGGCCTCCACCTGCCTGCAGCCTCTTCACACCATCGCTGCCAAACAGCAGCAGGGGGGGTCTCCAAATGCTCCTGTCCTCACTCTCCACCCACCTTACTGTGTAAACTGTATGTAGTGATGTCCAGAACTCTAGAGAACCCAACGCCAGTATAGAAGATTCTGTGTATAAATGAAAATCTACATTGAAAAATAATAATAAAAACTCATTGCAGGCCGTTGCTAAGCTAAGGCTTAAAGTGCACTTCATGAAGCTAACTGCTAATCTCACCAGCCTGCTTTAAAGGGAAGAACCGCCATACCGTGGGAGCGAAGCGCAGCGTCTCACCGTGAGTTTGTCCTTCAGCTGGCTACTTGACTTTATTACTTTATAATCTTTTCAACTATTAAGAGACTTAATAATACTTTCTAGCGGGGAGCTTTTACAGTACGGATTGTATAATGTCTCTGAGTGACGGATGGAGAACATGAACAGACATCAGAGCCCTTTTGCTAAAGATCTCAGATTGATGTGTTTTGTAAATAATGTGATTTTTATGTCGACTCGTGTTACTTTCACACAGTACATGTTTTTTGTGTAGGTTTTAATGATTGTGTGCAATGTGAGTACATATTTAACTATCGGTATTTAGTTAGTCTGTTAATTGTACATTGAGTTCTAGACCTGTGTAAATGTGACCCAATATTTTTGTGTAACAAATTGTGCTTGTGACATTAAATTCATATTGGTTACATGGCTTCTATTCAAAGTGTATTCTTCAATAACTTAGTCATGATTCACCTTCAGATCTGTTTTTGTTGTGCTTCATTTTCACCGACAAAACATGTACCAATAATTGTGATGGTTTGTTACTGATTAAACTAACATTATGAAAAGCTGCTACATTTAGCTCCAATTTGACCAAATGAAACAGTACAATTATTGTTCAAGATGAATGCCTAGTAGTAAGGCATTTACAGTGAGCCCTTTGTCATTTCAAAGTTAATTTTACCCATAATACTTGGTGTATTCTTACTCTAACTCTAGAGGAAGTGTCAAGAGTTGAACATCAAAGGTTCAACATATTTATGGGAGTACTTATGCACATGTTGTAATTTATTTAAGGCGGTATCTTTGAATTTATTAGTTTTACTCACAGTTGTGCTGACAAGTCTGGATTCTGATGATGGCTTCATGTTATGCTACTTGTAGTTAACTAAAATAAAATGAGATTCTTCCCACACACTTTCAACAAAGAAAATATTCCCTTATAATTGTCAACAAATCGGAACAAAAGATGCAAAACTCAAACCAACTGATAAAAACATTTAGATTGTCTTTCTTTATGTTTTACGTAATATCATTGAACTATAAAAAACGGTGTCTTCCACTTAGGAAGCCCATGTGTCTCTTGAAGGCACCGTGGGAATTGTAGTATTTTATATTTCCTGGCTACAGAGGTTGCCACTAGGTGACAATAATATTTGACCTTTCCCCAAAAATAAACTGGCTCTAACAGTATGGCTTATTTTACCCAAACCCAGGGACGTGCACAGGTACGGGCTAATGTTGCCTGGGCATCGGCCCGTTTTCCCTCTTTGGCTGACCTGCCCCTCTGGAGAGAGCGAAAGTCTTTTTTTTCTGTTGTGGCCGAATCAACATGATAAGCCCCAGTGGTGTAGTGGGGATTTTTTTACTGGGTGGACGCTATTTTAATTAGGTCATCCCAAACAATGCCACAAGTGCGCACGCGCGCAGTGCACTCACAAAACGGGCAGACAGGTCTACAGAAACTACCGGTATGCTTAGTCCTACTAGTGTAGTTACTGTACTGCAAAAAGCAGACGGCGCTGCGCTCAACCCACACACAGACTCAAAACCATGGACACACCGGCACATAAGTTACATAAACAATTTATAGGCGTAAGTTGCATAAATGCTTGAGCTACAGTATTGCAACTAAGCAGACAGCGCTGCTTCTCTCTCTCTATCTCCACTTTCAAAATCTATTTAAAACTCATAACAAACAACATTCCCCTAGTTGTCCTGAAATGAACTTATTAAATAAACGAAACGATACACACTTGCAACTGATAACACTGGCAATGATTTTATATTTATTAGACTATTCAAAAAAAATCATGCTTCAAAAAAGCGGGGGCTCCAAATAAGCATGGGAGCCTGCCTGCAGGCGCCAGTCTCAGGACACCTCCACTCTCAGGACAGGAAGTGCATGCACACTAAGAATTACAAAATAAAATCGCCACTATCAGTACAGCGCCACTTTCCGAACAGGAAATGTCAACTCCCGTTACATTCCTCAATAGCCGCTTTCACGCCAAGTACTTTGCCGTACTTAGTGCCGGCACTTAGTACCCCAGGGCACTAAGTACCAATCGCGTTCACACCGGAGTACTTTTCCCTGAGGGAAGATTACACAAATGAGCCGCTGACGTCACTTCTTCTTCTTCTGCTTTGGGTTTACTGGCAGGCCGCAAACAACTTCACGGCGTATACTGCCACCCGGAGTCCCCGGCCGGAAGTCCCCGGAGTTGGGGTCTGGCTTCAGTAGAAGCTGCTGGGACTCCCAGCAGCTTCTACTGAAGCCTTCCGAGTAAATCGCCAGAACGCCGACACCTCCTCATCACTCCACCGCTCCCATGTTTTTTTTTGTGTTGCCATAAGTTATTCTCTCTCCGTTGGTGCGCGGGGCTAATGCTAATATTGCTAATGCCAGCAAATACAATGGCGGCTTCAAAAAACTTTTCAGAGTTTTACGGGGCGTGGTTTGCAATTCGCCCAGCCAATAGAAATTGGTACTTTTTTGGTACCACCTCTCAGCAGGCACTAAAAATGGGGGTAAAAGTTCCCGGCACTAAGTACTCTTTTTGGTGTGAACGCGACATAAGGGGTACTAACGGAACTAAACAGGAAAAGTACGGGGAAAAGTACTCCGGTGTGAACGCGCCACATGGTGTCATTTGAGCGAAAAACTTTTACGAGAACCAGGCTGGGGGGGTCAAAAGGGCTTGACCAAGGCCGACCCAAAGTGCATGGTGAGCGGACTCCATTGTGATTTGAAAACTTCCATCAGACGAGTCCTTCGGGGGCGGGGAAAAAAATCAATATGTTTAAAAAAAAAAAGAAGTAAAATTCGCTAATATTTGAGGATTA
The DNA here is from genome assembly GCF_902827165.1 of Trematomus bernacchii. Taxonomy (NCBI): domain Eukaryota; kingdom Metazoa; phylum Chordata; class Actinopteri; order Perciformes; family Nototheniidae; genus Trematomus; species Trematomus bernacchii. The sequence goes on along the minus strand of NW_022987332.1, from coordinate 1,845,399 downwards.
AGATAAAATAAGTACTTTATTGATACCAATTGGGGAAATGTTTGCATTTCAGCAGCAAAAGACAAGGCATTGTACATTAGACAGTTAAAAGACTAGAATTAAACAATCGAAAATGAAAACATCTTAAATAGAAATAAAATAGCATTAAAAAAAAGTAGAAAATATACATAGATAGTGTGAACAGCTATCTTACCTGCCTTGTTAACATATACATGTTAGGCTAACGTTGCCTTGGTTAAAGAGCCTGTTGCTGTTGTTTATTGCTTTGAATTCTTTAAAACAAATATTATCTTCTTAAACTTGTATGGTAGTCAGAAGCGTGTCTGTGCACGTCCCCACAAACCTAATATTAATAACCGATGCAGACACAAACGGCGGCTGGTGACCATCCCCCCCTCGGTGGGGGGCAACCTCCGGTTTTGGGGGTCCCCACTGGGACGGGTGATCTCCCACATCTCAGTGTTCACGGATGCATCCGGAACAGGATGGGGAGGAACCTGCCTAGGGAAAGCTGTAGGAGGGTGCTGGTCTCTAACAGACGTGGCACATCAACCTCCTGCGGGCAGTGATATTAGTCCTCCAACATTTCAAACCCTTAATCCAGGGGAAACATGTAATGATCAGGAGCGACAACAGCACCACAGTGGCATATATCAACAGACAGGGCGGAGTCCGCTCTGTTGACCATAGCGGAGAAATTGTGGTTATGGGCTGCAGAGGTAATGTTATCTCTGAGAGCCCTCCACATTTCAGGTCTGGAGAACAGGGGGGCCGACCTCATGTCGAGGGGCGGACCCCTGCCAGACGAGTGGACGCTTCACCCAGAGGTGGTGAAGCGGATCTGGGCCCGGTTCGGGACAGCAGAGGTGGATCTGTTCGCCAGCTGGGGAGAGTGAGGCGGGAGCGTTTGTCAATCATCCTAGTAGCACCGGAACACGCAGGGGCGCCGTTGTACTCGGAGATGACACAGATGAATGTGGGCCAGCCCTGGGCGCTTCCCCAAGTTTGGGGGGTCATCTCCCAGGAGGCAGGTGCAATCGGGGCGTTACCCACGCTGGGCCACCCCCTCCAGGCTTGGCTCCTGAGGGGGAGAGGCTGAGTCGGGAGGGATTGTCTGATAGCATGATTCAGTCTATCCAGGCAGCTAGAGCAGGATCCACCACAGCCTGTTACAGGCTGAAGTGGCTGGGATTCCGGCGATGGTGTGAGGAGCAGAGAATAGAGCCCCTATCTTGTAAATTGGGATCTATTTTGTCGTACTTACAGTTGTTGGTGGACAGAGGGCTTGCTCATTCCACCAGCCGTTGTTTAAACATCCGGGGTGACCAAAGCGGTGCGACACTCAGACCGAACCCCTCCTTTGTGCCAAAGAGCCTAAGGAGTACGTTCAGGTCGAGGGCTATTCAGTTGTCCCCCCCTCGTAGTGGGGCGAGGGAGGCTAAATTGCACCTCCTCTGCCCGGTGCGTGCGCTGGCATGTTATGTAGAGCGCACGGCTGCCCTTAGACACACAGAACAGCTGTTTGTGTGTTTCGGGGGTGGGGTAACTGGAAAAGCTCTGTCCAAGAAACGCCTGGCAGGCTGGCTTTGCGAGGGCATTGCACATGCCTACGGACAGGCGGGGAAAGCCTTCCCCACGGGAGTCCGTGCACACTCTACACGAGCCGTGGCTGTATCAACAGCCTTATCTAATGGCGTAAGTGTGGAGGACATATGCACGCCGGCATCTTGGTCAACACCAGGTCCCTTCATTAAGTTTGATCTCTTGGACATGTCTGGCTCCTTTTCATCGTCTGTGCTTGCTGGGGCAACGCAGGACTGGTGAGGAGGGAGAGGGGGGCTGTGGGTCAGTGGGCATCTGACCCCCTCCCCGGACGTAATGTGCTTATGTTTCCCGGGCCCCCGGCCCCGGGAAACATAACACTTGGGGTTGAGGCTTTTTTACACGTTGCTTGACTGCCCACATATCTGATCAAAACATAGTAACGTGTATTGGAGAAAATAATTATTTAAAGTTATTTAATAATTGTGATATTTGTTGATGGATGAATGATGCTCAAAGTGAGGGGGCAAAGAATACAACTGAGGGGGCAATGCCCCCTTTTGCCCCCTCGTGGCGCCGGGCCCGTGTCAGCCTCACACAGAGCAGGTTCCATATCTTCACTGATGGGGATGTGAGGAAGACAGCCGCTGCCACAGTGACATATAAAGTGCTTCTCCATCCAACATGAAAAATCAAGCTGCAATATAGACAGCATGCTAAAACATCTTGACACCATACTCATTTTTTGGCTTGTTATGAAGTTTCCATCAATCATATTTGTCAGGGAATAATTTCGCCCTACATGTTTACCTTTTGCCCTCTGACGCAGCTGACCAACATTGAGCAGCCGTTATCTCCCTTAAGAAGGGGCTGCCCTAGCAAGTTGTTGTTGTTACCAGTTTATGACTGCACTGTAAGAAACGTACCGTGAAATTCACAGTATTTAACTGGCAGCAATTGACAAGTTACTTACTGTAAAATGAATTACAGTAAGTAACTTGTCAATTGCTGCCAGTTAAATACTGTAAAGGTAATCACAGTATTTACAAGTTTTTATTTACAGTAAGGCAAGGCAAGGCAAGGCAAGGCAAGGCAAGGCAAGGCAAGGCAAGGCAAGGCAAGGCAAGGCAAGGCAAGGCAAGGCAAGGCAAGGCAAGGCAAGGCAAGGCAAGGCAAGGCAAGGCAAGGCAAGGCAAGGCAAGGCAAGGCAAGGCAAGGCAAGTTAAGTTTATTTATATAGCACCTTTCAACACAAGGTAATTCAAAGTGCTTTACAAAAATGGAAGACATTTTAAAAATGGCATTTAAAATCAGTCATTAAAAAGGAAAGATAATAAAATAAACATTAAAAGAAAAAATACATGGATAAAAGTTAAAAGTTACAGTGCAGTTTAAGATGTGAATAGTTCAATTAAAAGCAGCGGCAAAAAGAAAAGTCTTCAGCCTGGATTTAAAAGTAGTAAGAGTTGCAGCGGACCTGCAGGTTTCTGGGAGTTTGTTCCAGATATTCGGAGCATAATAACTGAATGCTGCTTTACCATGTTTAGTTCTGACTCTGGGGACAGAAAGCTGACCAGTCCCTGAAGACCTGAGGGTTCTGGATGGTTCATAATTTAGCAGTAGGTCAGACATGTATTTTGGGCCTAAACCATTCAAAGCTTTATAAACCAGCAACAATATTTTGAAATCTATTCTTTGACACACAGGAAGCCAGTGTAAAGACTTCAGAACAGGAGTGATGTGATCCACTTTCTTAGTGTCAGTGAGGAACCAGTGTGAAGACCTCAGAACAGGAGTGATGTGATCCACTTTCTTAGTGTCAGTGAGGAACCAGTGTGAAGACCTCAGAACAGGAGTGATGTGATCCACTTTCTTAGTGTTAGTGAGGACTCGAGCAGCGGCGTTCTGAATTAGCTGCAGCTTTCTAATAGATTTTTTAGTGAGGCCTGTAAAGACACCATTGCAGTAGTCGAGTCTACTGAAGATAAAAGCATGGACAAGTTTTTCCAAATCCTGCTGTGACATTAGTCCTTTAATCCTAGATATGTTCTTTAGGTGATAGTAGGCTGATTTAGTAACTGTTTTAATGTGACTGTTGAAACTCAGGTCAGAGTCCATGACTACACCTAGATTTCTGGCTTTATCTGTTGTTTTGAACATTGCAGACTGAAGCTCAGCGCTAACTTTTATACGTTCTGCCTTGGCTCCAAAAACCATTACCTCAGTTTTATCTTTGTTTAATTGGAGAAAGTTCTGACACATCCAGTCATTGATTTGTTCAATGCACTTACTCAGTGTTTGAATTGGAGCATAATCTCCTGGTGAAATTGTTACGTAAATTTGTGTGTCATCCGCATAGCTATGGTAACTTATTTTGTTGTTTTTCATTATCTGAGCCAGTGGTAGCATGTAGATGTTAAAGAGAAGAGGCCCCAATATGGAGCCTTGAGGTACCCCACATGTCATATTTGTCAACTCAGATGTGTATTTACCTATAGAAATAAAGTTTTTTCTGTCCTTTAAGTAGGACTCAAACCAATTTAGAACTGTTGCCGAAAGTCCCACCCAGTTTTCTAGTCGGTCTAGTAATATGTTGTGGTCAACAGTGTCAAATGCAGCACTGAGATCTAATAATACTAACACTGAAGTTCTGCCACTGTCTGTGTTTAAGTGGATGTCATTGAAGACCTTTACAAGAGCAGTCTCAGTGCTGTGGTTTGGACGAAATCCTGACTGGAACACATCCAAACAGTTATTTAAATGCAAGAAGTTACTCAACTGTTGAAATACTACTTTTTCAATGATTTTACCTAGAAATGGCAGGTTTGATATTGGCCTGTAATTGTTCATTACTGAGGCATCTAGATTATTCTTTTTTAAGAGCGGTTTAATGACTGCAGTTTTCAGGGCCTCTGGAAAAATACCTGAGTGAAGAGATGTGTTTACTATATGAAGTAGATCTGAGGCCATGCAAGGAAAAACATCTTTGAAAAATCCTGTTGGAATAATATCAAGGCAGCAGGAGGAGGATTTCAGAAGTTGAATAATGTCCTCTAAGTTTTTACCATTAATCTGATGGAATTGTGTCATGGTGTTTGAATTGATATTAGGTGGACATAGGGACAAAACATTTGCTGTACCTGATGTAGAGGCACTGACTGCTTGTCTAATTTTCTGAATTTTGTCAGTGAAGAAGGAGGCAAAATCATTGCACGCCCTGGTGGATAGAAATTCAGAGGCTACTGACACTGGGGGGTTAGTTAGTCTGTCGACGGTAGCAAACAAGGCACGTGCGTTGTTTTTGTTTTTGGTAATGATGTCAGAGAAGAAAGACTGTCGTGCGTTTTTCAATTCCAAATTATAAAGGCCAAGTCTCTCTTTATAGATTTCAAAGTGAACCTGGAGATTTGTTTTTCGCCACCTACGTTCAGCTTTTCGACACTCTCTTTTTTCTGTTCTCACGGTCATGGCCTTTCTCCATGGAGATATTTTCTTGCTAATCACTTCCTTTACCTTAGTTGGAGCAATGGTATCTATAACATTTTTAATTTTTGAATTAAAATGATCTACTAGCTCATTTACTGAGATGTTAGCAGGGGCAAGTGTGGATGAGAAATTATGAGTAAACATTTCCCTAGTATTTTCAGTTAAATATCGCTTTGTGGTTACCTCTTTCTGAACATTTTTGTGAACAGAAATAGAGCTCTCAAAGAAAACACAGGAATGATCAGAGAGTGCAACATCAGTCACCACAACCTTTGAGATATTCAGACCCTTTGAGATAATTAAGTCCAGAGTGTGCCCCTTATTGTGTGTGGGCTCCGCCACATGCTGAGTCAGTCCATAGTTATCAAGAACACAAAACAGTTCTTTAGCCCCTCTGTCCTGGGGGTTGTCAACATGGATGTTAAAATCACCAACAATGACTAAACGGTCAAAGTCAATACACACTATAGACAGCAGTTCAGTAAAATCATCAAAAAAGCTTGCACAGTATTTGGGTGGTCTATAGATATTTAGGAACAGAGCTCGAGAGGAGCATTTCAGCTGAAGGGCCACATATTCAAAAGAAGCAAAGTCCCCATAAGATGTCTTCCTGCATTGAATGGAATCATTGAACAAAATAGCAACTCCACCCCCTTTCTTATGCATTCTTTCCTGACTCATAAAACTAAAGTTGGGAGGGGTTGATTCGATAAGAACAGCTGCACTGTTATTTTGTTCAATCCAAGTTTCCGCTAAAAACATAAAATCGAGATTTTGCTCAGTGATAAAATCATTGATTAAAAATGTTTTTCCTGCCAAAGACCTGACATTTAATAAAGCTAGTTTAAGTTTGTTAAATACACTATCAGTAAAAAAATTTGTGACAAGCTGTGGCTGACATGGAATCACTGCTAAATTTGATAACCTCACACAAACGTTTGAGCACTTCCTGTTTCTAAGCTGATTTACCGCTCTTAATCTATTACCTATCAACACAGATATCGGCAAAGCTACTGGCAGGCAGGGCCCCGGCATGTGCTGGAAAGAGTTGAGAGTGCCATATGCCCTTGAGCCTGGACCCAGCACATATCAGTAAAAGTTTGTTGCGTTTTGTACACACACATCCTTATCAGGCTTCGGAGACTGCAGATGCTTTCTTGAAGGGATGGGAGGTGGTTGACATAGGCACAGTGATGAAGACGGGGGAGATGGTGCGCGTCTCTGCTTCGGTGATTTTGGTGGGCGTCGTTGAGGGGCGGGGGTAAAGGACATGCTGCCAACCCTGCATCTCGCCTTCATGCGGTCATCGAACTCCAGGGGGGGAGGGCGAGGGTGAAAGGGTGAGCGGAGAGTAGAGAGAGCTGGGAGATGAATGAAGAGTATCCTCCAAGGCGTTGACAGGGGGGGTGACGGGCAGTGGAGACTCCTCCATTTGTGTCATAGGTCTCCCATAATCAGAACATTCCTCAGGCGGGTGCAGTGATACTTCTTCAGGGTTTTCTGCGCAATGTGTTGTGTCTTTCTCCTGTTTTGATTCCTCTTGCCGCTTGTCCTTGGCAGAGGGAACAGATTGCTGACGCAGGCAGTTGAATATGTTAGAGATAAACAATTTCACTCCTGACTTGTTCAGGCAAACTCCATCTGCCTTAAAAAGATGTCTGCGATCCCAGAAAAAGTTAAAATTGTCAATAAAATGGACAGAATGGTCAGTGCAGGCAGCTGAAAGCCACATGTTCAATGCAAACAGTCTGCTGAATCTCTCCACTCCTCTTCTGACTGGCGGTAGAGGGCCACTGATGAACACCTCCGCATTTAGAGAGCTGACAGTTTCCAACAGACATTTAAAGTCTTCTTTCAGCGCTTCTGACTGTTGTTTCACAACATCATTTGTTCCAATATGTAGTACCACATTCTTCACAGTCGGATGTTCAGCCCCAATATGCAGGATCTTCTCAGCCAAGTCGGAGACCATATCCTTGGGAAAACAGAGTACTTTGGTGTTGTTCTTACTACACAGACCTTTTACATCTCTTACAGCAGAATCACCCACAATCAGAGTTTCAGGCCCAGCCGTTAGCTTTCCCTCTAGCCTTTTACTTTTGGAGTAGCTATTGGTCCTTACCCTGCTGTGTGAAGAGGACGGGTTATCCAGGTCATCAGAAAGAGATCTCCGGTTCTCGGTCAGCGGAGCGTATCTGTTCTGGATTGGCACACTTGGTGGTTTAGGAGGATTGTTTGTAGTTCTCCCTTTAGCAGCTGTCCACGGCTGTTTCCTAGTATGAATAGGGGTTGAAGAGGCACTCTTCCTGGGTGATAACAATGCAGGCCAGCCGGTCGCATCACAGATTTCAGAGCGCTGGGCTCTGCCTGTTATTCGTCCTCCCAAATCCCATGGAAATGATTTACTCTTAGGCTTTGCACCCAGAGAGTTCCAGGGAGGACTACCACTTGTAGATTTATTACCCAGTACACAGCCCTCCTGTTCCTTGGAAACCTTGTAGCTGCTAACTAGCTGTGAGTTAGCATACCCTTTTCCATTATCTTGCAACACTGGTAAAGTGGTGTTATTCCCACAACATAGTCCATTCACTTCCACGTTAACTATAGACTTCCGTCTATTTACGATGAATAACTGTCCCAGTGATAAGTTAATGTCCAGGAGCCGCTGCTCGAAGTTTTCAGAGAATAAGAATAGGAAAATCAGCATAAAAAGTAAGCAGAGGCAAGAGCAAGCAGAAAAGCGTCTGCACTGTAAGAAAGATAACAGTAATAGCAGTGTAAAATAAAACACAGTAACTTCCAAGCATTGTATTTTTGTTTAAGGTAACAGTATTTTAACTATAAAATAAAACACTGCCATTTAAAAAGTATTGTATTTTTGTTTACGGTAATAGAGTTTCAACTGTAAAATAGAAACTTTAATGCTATCATTTTAAGTTACAGTATCAGTATTGTAACTGTAAAACAATTTATTATTGTATACTTCATGTCATGCTGGTAATTTACATATTACCAGAAATTCTTGACACAATTTTAAAGCTCACCAATAACTGCAGGGAGACAGCAAACAATACATTTTAACAATGTATTCTTAATTGTTGAATGGTATCAAGACCATGTATTTTCTGCTAAATGATAAATATTTTCATCCATAAAACAATCGATATTAATATCCAAAAACATGGAGATTGCATTTTTAAAACAGTGGCGATAACAAATCAACACAAAGAATATGAAGCCATTTCTTCTGCAGTTGAAAAGGTGTCACGACCTCGACACAAACTGGAGAACCCAAATGCACGACCCAGAGACACAGTCTTGAATGTAACAAAAATTGTCTTTTTAATGTCATTGAACAGAAAATCCCTCTTAACAGAGTAAGTACTGGAATAACAAAAAAAACGCTCACAAGGAGGAAAAAACTAAGCATAACAAAAAGAGAACTTAAGATAAACTTAAACTAACAAAACAACAAAACCTGACAAGCATGGGCGGCGCCAGGATTATTTTGCTGCAGTAGCTTAGCAGTTGCTATATGACAGCACGGCGTTGCTAGTTAATTTTCAAAATAAATAAACAAACAATACCAGTGGGCCAAGCACGAGCCTGTTTATATTGTAGCGTTCACCGCTATTCAAGATCACAGATCACTCTAGCCTTCAATGTCGAAAACGTTCTCTTTATTTACAGAACCAATCAATAGTATAACACTCATGACTTTTCCCCACACTCGAACACAACTCCTAGCGTCTCGTACTCCCTCCACACACACCGGAAAACACACACACACACCTGGAAGGGGCGGTCTCTCCCTAACTCCCACAAACAACATTGCCTAAATAACTTTACAATGAAATGTACTAAACTGTGCACATCTGATAACTGTAACAACTATGACAGACAGACAGACAGACACACACACACACACACACACGCACACACGCACACACACGCGCACACACACACACGTATGTGTACGTGAGAAGGGGGGCAGAGCCACTCACCAATGGGTCACATCTGTCAGAGCAGGACAATGCGTCTGTTGTTGTGGTTCAAAGCAAAAGCGTCTATGATCTCCTGCACATCAAGGGCTCTTGCACGTTCTGCATTGATGGACAGCAAAGCCAAATTGCTATTCCTTAAGTCCCCGCTGTTGCTCCTCATGTAGTTTTTGACACGCCGTAAACAAGAAAAGCTGCGTTCGCAGGTTGCAGACGTGACAGGCAGTGTGACCGATATACACAAAAGTCTGTGCAAATCAATAAATGCGTCCTTGTATGGCCGGAGAAGGGAGAGAAATTCGTGCGTGGTTTTCACAGTTTGTCCCTGCTGCTGCTTTTTTCGGTCAAGGAGCCGTCGAACTTGGTGTAGTTCTGCTGACAGGTTGTCAGTTTTTACCCCATAATACTGAGCCATGGGTGATAGGTGTTCCATCTCAAGGAATGACTTATGTGTTGGATTTAAGGCAGACGTGCCCTGTAGAACACCACAAGATTCCGACGAAAACCGCCTTTTCATTTCATTGACAAGTCTATCAATGACAGGGTAGTAGCAGTGCTTTTGGACGTCATCAGAGGAGGTGAGTGGTGGAAGTTTTCCTGTTGGAGCATCAACTACAAACTCCTGTAGGTGGCATGCAGGCTGAGTCTGACGTCGCTCTTGTCTCAACTTGACGAGGATGCCAGTCTTGGTGGAGAGGGCTTGTGTTTTGTCCAAAATTTCATCCCATGATTTTTCATTTCGCTTTTCGGAGAGGGATGTAATTACCGACTCAACAAGATCCGTAGCAGATGCCAGTTGCAGATCTGGGGACTGTAAATGGTCGGACAAGAATTTGGTGGCCCGAAACATATCCTCAAATAGAGTGAGTTGCACAGCAAAGTGACCGTCTATCAGTGCCTTCACTGCTCGAGCTTCTGTCTTCCTTCGAGCATTTGACTGCGTGATAACCTCATCGAGTGTGGCATAGATTGCTGGCAGTGTTTTCTGAATGGCCTACAGTGCTGAATACTGACAAGCCCATCTAGTGTCTGACAGCTTTTTTAGTTCAACCGGCTTTTCTGTTGGTTCAAGTTCCTTTTGTTTTTTATGGAAAATGTTGTGCACGACAGAGCCAGAAAAGAAATTATACAGCATCTGCACAACTTCAAAAAAATCCCCTGCTGGTCTTACATTCTTGACACAGTCAACTAAAACTAAATGTAGCCGGTGGGCATAAAGGGCCTGTGGCACCCCCTTTCCGAAATCTCTCCTGCACACCGTTATTACACCCCGACATGACAGCGGCACCGTCGTCGCATTGGCCAATGCACATGTTGTGATCAATGTTGCATTTACTGAGCGTCTGTTTGATCGTTGTCAAAAGTGAATCAGCGTCTAGTCCATCAGCTGGGGTGAAGTGAAGGAACTCCTCCAGTATGCCATCGTTATGTATATACTGCACTGCCACAGACACCTGCTCCTTTTGACTCACGTCTTTGCTCTCATCCACCATCAGTGCAAACACTCCAGCTTCCTGTACTTCCCCACTCATTTGATCCCTGACCATATTTGACATCAGCTCAATTAGCTCATCTTGTATGTCGTGGTGTGTGTACTTTGCATTTCTCGGATTATCGGATATTTTTTTTTCCACAGTTTTGTCAAACTTGCCAATCAGGTCTAAAAGTTTGATGAAGTTCCCCCTGTTTGATGCTTCACTCTCCCTATGCCCTCGTTGTGCAATGGTTTGACACGCAGTGTAACGCAATGCTTCCACAACTGCCCGCATATATTCCCTGTTTTCACATACAGTTTGTGAATGTCCCTCGCTGAGTGTGTTGCTGATTTTTGAGCCACTCTCAATTTAAATTCAGACCATGCATCCATGGCACATTTATGTCCACTGCTCACATCATGTGTAAGGAATGACTGCATAGCTTTAACCCAGGTGCTAAATCCGTCATGGGTAAAGGCGGTTTCTTTATGGAACCGGCGTCCTTCGTGAGCAAAATGCCTGCAGGCAAAACAAAATACACCGTCCATAGTCACTGAGTACTCGAGCCAAGTATATTGCTCGTACCATCGGCGATTGAATGACCGCATTTGCAGTCCGTACTTCTTGGTCGGGTATTTTCTAAGCATAGGACGTCTTGGTCCATCACAGGCTGACTGGCTGATGTCAATTACGGTGTGGAGGGGAGCAACGCTAGTTCCACTAGTTCCACTGCAGCTCGCGGTAGCAGCTAGCTGGTCCTGCTGCTGCGGGTGCAGCGGGTCAGTTGGCAGGGGCACCTGTTCTTCGTGGTCCCAATCCTCCCGGTTTTCATTAGAATGAACATCGGGATCCTTGTGGATAGCAGGGTTGTCTGGCTGGACCGGCTCCGTTTGAGATCGTGGTCGTTTACGCTGACTTGTGAGAAATCTTTCCATTTTCGATCCGTGTTCACTTCACATACTGAGAATTAGCCAAGTAACAGTTCGCGCTTTAACTTACAACGACCCCTGAAAGATCTCGCGAGAATGTGTATAAATATAGATAACATTTTTTCATAACAAAACAATGGGGTTGCTAAGCCGTTGCTAGGCCAATTGTTGTAGTTGCTATAGCAACTACAAGCTACCCCCTGGCGCCGCCCCTGCTGACAAGACTGGAAACGATCCTCTCTTTGCTGAGGCCTGGCACGACCACACATGGGAACAAACACAAACTGACACAGGACAGGGGGGAGACAGGACTATTTAAACATGAGGTGAGTGGGAACAGGTGGAAACAATCAGGGGCGGGGCAGACGCTGACGATGGCGGGAAAACACACAAAGGGAGGAAGAAACAGGGCCTGAAATGAGAGAGGTAAGTACAAAATGAAACAGGAAATGGAAAACGAGACACGACTTGAAACACAGGCACTTAACTAGAGATGAATGACATAAATAGACAGACCTGACATGACGTGAATAAACATGAAAACCTGACTAAACATGAAATGACAGACATAATACATAAACATAACTAACACATTTGACGAGACACAACAAAAAGCACTGTTTGGCAAATACATTATCACTATTCTTAGATAATACACAATATTTGAAAACACTTTGAATACAAACAACCAAATGCATGCAGGAATGGACCCTGTACTGAACTTACAAACCTTACACGTGTAAGACATTTTGATAAGCTTGCCGAGTACAGTTAGCTTAACTTGCTTTTTCACTAAGCGGCCTGACGTCGGACTGTCAAACTTTGGCTACGGTTACATAAATGAACTGACAAAATTGTTTGTATTAGTTACTTTCTTTGTCTCTTGAGTTACCAGGTCCATTGGGGGAGGTTACTTCCTGGTTCAGCAAAGGGCGTGGCCGAGCGCTGAGGACTCATAAATACTGCAAGGAGCCAATTGGGACAGATTGGAACAAACCACCTGTTTCCATGTTAAAGGGGGGATTTGGGTTTTGTCAGTGTCCTTTGTGTTTTCTGTTACTATTAATTATCCCTTGGTTTCAATTTGGTTTGGCCAAGCCACTATATAGGTTCCTTGGGTTTTCTTTGTAGCAGGTCAGTTTGTTGAGTTAACACCTGTTAAGTTGATGCCATGTTTCTTTCAGGTATTTTCTGTTGACCTCTTTTATAGGCCTAGTTATTAGAAATTATTGATTTATGATGTTTTCTGTGGACTTTTGGGTAAATAAAAAACCCAGTTTATTTAAACCATTCCTGTGTCCTGTTGTTCATACCCCTCACTGTTTATTCATCATTCAATTCATTCTATATTTTATTGTGTACATTACTTTTCACTTCACTGCTTGTTGCACTCCTGGTTAGAAGCTAAACTGCATTTTGTTATCTCAGTACCTGTAATATGTGCAATAACAATACAGTTGAATCTAATCTTGAGCAGGAACAAATGTATTTACTTAGTACATATCTGACATTAATGATTAAACACATTTGTGCATTCTTTATAAATGCAAACTGGTCAAGACCACTGATGGAAGTAGTTTTGAAAAGTAATAAGTGGTTCTGTCTTTTACATGTAGGATTCAACCCCCCTTGTATTGATTTGTTTTAAAATGAACAGACACTTGAGTCATTCATTTGTAGTGATATAATAATTGTGGGATTTCTAATGCATCCACTTCATCTGCAACGAAGAAAGCCAACGCAATTTCCGCCATTGCAAACCGAGTCAAGCCGACTCCGAGCTGTCCGACTTCAGGCGAGCCTTTTGAGACCTCCTCCGGCTGCAATCGGCTATTCTCGTCGACTTTCGAGACAAGCCGCAGCTCATCTCAAACAAGCCTATTTTTTTCTGTTGACCGTTTTTGTCCCTATAGTTTGTCGTTAGTTTTTGTTTATTAAATATTGTCAGACTATATTACTTCGGTGTGGACTTTCTCTTTGAAAACGCGTCACAGCCTATATCCAAGCTTAGCCTCTCTGCGACTCAAACTGGACTGGGAATTGAGCCGCCACAATAATAATAAAATTGATGATTATTACCTTACTTTTGTCTATTTTTATTCCTCTGTGTTGCGTGCAATGCCAAGACACATTCTCTGTATGAATCAGCATCACATTTGTAGTTCTTCCGGTTTGCAAAGACATATGGTCTTAAAAATATATATCTACTAAGTATATACAATATCTAGTATAGCCAAACTAGTAATTACACTGCATCAAGATTATGTATATTAAGAAAAATATGTTGGTTTATTTAAGATATTTTAGCTATTCTAGAAATGGGGTTTTTCGGTTGGTTCTTTTTTTTTTGGTTACTTTGATCTTCTACAGTACATTGTTGGTTACTGTGATTATCTACAGCACATTGTTGGTTACTGTGATTATCTACAGTACATTGTTGGTTACTGTGATTATCTACAGTACATTGTTGGTTACTGTGAATATCTACAGTACATTGTTGGTTACTGTGAATATCTACAGTACATTGTTGGTTACTGTGATTATCTACAGTGTATTGTTGGTTACTGTGAATATCTACAGTACATTGTTGGTTACTGTGATTATCTACAGTACATTGTTGGTTACTGTGATTATCTACAGTACATTGTTGGTTACTGTGATTATCTACAGTACATTGTTGGTTACTGTGAATATCTACAGTACATTGTTGGTTACTGTGATTATCTACAGTGTATTGTTGGTTACTGTGAATATCTACAGTACATTGTTGGTTACTGTGATCTTCTACAGTACACTGTTGGTTACTGTGATTTTATACAGTATATTGTTGGTTACTGTGATTTTATACAGTTGGAACGTTACTACTGCTATTTCTACAGTAACTCCAGAGTTGCTGTAATTTTTGGTTGGAAACACGGTATTATACTCTAAAATGGTATAACAGACCCTGCTGTGAGCACCACACTCATCATCTCTTCCTTGAATCCACCACCCAGGTAGAGATGAGTGGGGCCAAGACCAGGTTCAAGTTGTTCATCCTCACACCACTTTTCACAAATGAAGCTCAGCAGGTTTGCTTTGTTAGCAAACACTGCAACAAACTTCTTTGGATCCGGAGCTGTGTACTGCTCACTGACTTCATACACTTTCGCTGGTTTGGATCTGGCATATCTCTGTTCCTGCTCAGCTGACTTGAGGCTGGTTGTACTGTATCTGTCACAACAGAAGTGTATGATGTCAGTGCCAGGAGGCACATCATTCAGCAGCAGGTGCCTGTATCGCTCAGCGATCACTCCAAATCCTTCACCTGTGTGGAAAGACCAGTGTCGTATGGTGGACATGGCATCTACGACTACTGCTGTCTTGAAAAAAAAGACAGTCTTGGGGCAGATCAGGGATGCTGCTTACTTTGGTCTTCTCTTTCAAGATCTTCACAAGGCTTGCCTTGGTCCCTATTCTCATACTGCCAACTTATTACCCCAGGGCATTTAGTACAGATCGCGTTCACACCGGAGTACTTTTCCCTGAGGGAAGATTACGCAAATGAGCCGCTGACGTCACTTCGTCTTCTTCTGCTTTGGGTTTACTGGCAGGCCGCAAACAACTTCACGGCGTATACTGCCACCCGGAGTCCCCGGCCAGAAGTCCCCGGAGTTGGGGACTGGCTTCAGTAGAAGCTGTTGGGGACTGGCTTCAGTAGAAGCTGCTGGGACTCCCAGCAGCTTCTACTGAAGCCTTCCGAGTAAATCGCCAGAACGCAGACACCTCCTCATCTCCACCGCTCCCATGTTTTATTTTGTGTTGCCATAAGTTAGTCTCTCTGCGTTTGTGCACTGGGCGAATGCTAATGCTAATAATGCTAATGCCAGGATAATAAAATGGCGGCTCTACAAAACATTTCAGAGTTGTACGGGGCGTGGTTTGCAATTGGCCCAGCCAATCAGAACTGGGGCACTTTTTTCCCCCAGGAAAGTACCATCTCTCAGCAGGCACTAAAAATGGGGGTAAAAGTTCCCGAGATTAAGTGCTCTTTTTGGTGTGAACGCGACATAAGGGGTACTAACGGAACTAAACGCGAAAAGTACGGTGAAAAGTACTCCGGTGTGAACGCGGCTTATGAAGTCAACAATGTTGAGTTCTCCACCACTGACAATGATCTGGGTCATGCGCAGAAGGGCAGTGACTTCATTGCTCTTGCCAGGTGCAGAGGTTTTCCCGCCAGACTTCTTTGGTTTCATCCTGTTTTGTGTATGGAAGGTGTTTAGCTTTACAACACTTGTCTTCTTCTGGTCACTGGACAGTGACTCTGACAATGCCTTCAAACCAACTGCTTTCACACTTGTCAGGTTGTCTTTGACTGTGGGATCTGCACACTCACCAGTTGATATATTAATCAGGGATGGTGTGGCTGTCGTGAATGGGTTGGTCTCTACTGCTGCCATGACCTTGACTACCATCTCTGCATCCCTGTTGACACGACTCCAACCAGATTCATGGTGGGGGCTGGAGGAATGGAGGTCCAGCATAGACTTGAGCTCTGCAGAGATAGCTGCAGTGAGTGGTTTTGTGTAGACCCACTTCATCCTGGCAGCACGATTGAGTGTAATACCATCCAGACCACTTGCCTCCTTGGCATCTGCATTATATGTCTGCTCCAGAAGCATGTCAGGAGAGACACCATTGTGGTTTCCATCTGCTCTCCTTCCAACAAATGCATCTGCCATCAGTGCTTCATGTGCCTATGTGGCTGTCTCTGGCAGTTTCTTCATCTCAGCCAAATAGAGGCAAAGACTGCTGCCCATATTTGTAGTGTCCTGCTGCAGTGAGGTAAGGTAGCATTCGTGCTGATTCACAGAAATGTCCTGCCCAGTTACCTTCCCGCTGGTAGTAGATGAACCTGTGGAGAATGTCTGACATCTCCAGAAAGATTGACCAGAAAACTGCAGTTGGGTGCTCATTCAGAGATTCCTGGAAAAGTAACACCTGTTCTTGTAGGATTGATGTCTGTGGACGTGACATCTGGATGATCTCTAACTTCTCAGTAGCAGTGGTGTCTTTCTCAAACAACATCTTCACAACATGTTCTACTTGTGACTGCCAGTGTTGTGTTTCTCTGTCTGCTGCACATGCCTCAAATGCTTGCCAGTACAAGCGCCACATGGCCCCACTGAGGATCCTGAGAACATGCATGGTTTGGTAGTAGTCAGCCTTCTCACCAAACATCTTCTTGGCAGTCCCTTCCTGACACAGACCAGCTGCAACAAGAATATCCTCTGCACCTGCATCCCTGATGATCTTGCAAACAGCCAGGCAGTCCTGCTTCTGCATCTGGAGGAGCATCCAGCAACTCTGAAGTTGTAACCATTCTTGCTAGGCGCCACATAAGTAACAGGTCTTCAGCTGTGCCATCTGAGGAAGTATCCAGACTCTCTAGCTTCTCAATATGCTCAATGACCTGGACCTCTGCCTGTCTTTAGCGGAGACGTGACACATGGGAGCAGGTAGGTCAGTAACATCAGAGAGAGTCTTCTTTCTGTCCAAGGTAGAAGTGGGGAGTCTGGCACCATCCTGGACCCGCACAATCTTTTGGTTTTCAATTATGATTGCAGTGGTGGCATTAAAACTCCCACCCCCCAGTGTCTTCATCTTCCAGTCCAGATTGTCCATGGCAAACACATGGGGGATCTCGCTGTTTTTCCATCATGGTCTCTGGGACGTAAACACCATCAGTTTCAACCTGCTGCATGACCTTCTCAATTTGTGCTGTGAGCTGACGCTGCATACGTTCATAACTGATCCCAAGCCCCAATCTGTTATTCATCATAGTGAGTGATTTACTACGTGTCTGGTTGAATAAGTGGTAGGTAGTGGCTATGCCCAAAGGTGTTGATACACCAGAAACATGCCGGAGGACGTGCTGTGACATAATGATGGCTTTCTCTGCTGTTGGCTGATCAACAATGACTCTTCCATCATCATTGAGTTCCACTATCTTGTCATTAAGCAGCATGGCTGTGAAGTTGAAGAGTGAGTCAGGAACCATGTCATTAGCAGATTTGAAGGATATCTCAGTTGAATGCTTCTCATGAGTTTGCCTCTTGCAATTCACACAGTCTGTTCGAAGAATCTTTGCAGCTTGCCGCAATGCATGGTATTTCTCGTCCTCCTTATGGTCTGCTTCTAGTCGCCTCAGCTTCTCAAGGGCATCACCGAGGGGTACAGCTGATGCACATATGAAGCCTGAACCACAGGTCTGGTCAAGGATTGAAACACGCCCAGCAAAGTGTTGCTGCAGCTTCAATTTCAGTGTAGTCGATCGGTACTGATCTGCCGTTTTGATACCAAGCTCCCTCAGAATTTCTCGGTACCGGTCACACAATGATTTCACAAGGAATCCTCGACATTTCCGGTGCAACTTTGGTGTTCTGTCTTCAAACCATTTTTCTTCTGCAGACGCATAGTGCAGTCTATGAAAGACCTCGTCTTGTGTAGCATTCATGGCTTTTATAAACTTTGAAATTGTTGATGGATTAATACAGTACAGGTCTATCGTAGAGTGTTCTTGACATATAAGACACTTTTTGTAGTCAGAGGTTTTGTCTTCACAGCTCTTCTTACATGGTTAATGCTTCAGTGCCATAGCAATGTCTGCCACACGTTTCTTCGGCTGGCTTGTAATCTTGCTACAGGCTTAGATTACTGTTTTTGACAGGCCAATACCACTGTAATAATTAAGTAGTGGATACAATTGACTGATTACAATAGAAAGTTTATAGAAATTACAATATTTTAAGCATATGCAGTACAGTCTGTCTTAATACTTAGTACTCACTATATCCTTTCCTCTTGCTACTTAACCTCTTAAACACAGGGCCTATTTTTCAGGCCTCAGACTCGAAAATGACATGCCCAGAATGAATGAGTATTTTTCACAACAAAAAGGGGTATAATCTTGTTATCAAAGCAATGATACACCTCATTTCAAAGTGACACAGAGACATTGCATTAACCTTTAGCAGCGTTGTTATGCCCTTGAACACAACTTTTGAAACCTCAAATGTCACCCTTATTCCACCTAGCTTAAAGTGAAGTTGTTTGTTGCTCTTTCCTGGCTGCTAGCTCAGTGAGTTTTGGTCGTACAGTGATGAGACTTATACCAATGGAATATGTGGAATCTCGGCTTTCATATGACACATCGTTTGTTAATAGCATGAAGTAAAAATCTTGCCACTAATGTAGCGTTAGCATGTTTTCATTGTAGACGATTTAGACACTTGGTGTTGGAATTGTGTTCCGTTTAGGTAAAAATTGTTATTATGGTCTGTTAACTGAGTTTCTTCCCGTTAAGTGGCTATGCATTATTAATAGGTTGTTAAATGTTAACACTGTAAAACTGATTTACAAATTATTAAAGAATTGTAGTTTACAGTAACAGTGCTGGCTAGCTAGCTAGCTTAAAATCCTCTCACTTGCTGGAAAATCTGTAAACATTGAATCAATTCAAATTAGCATCGGCAGTAAACCTTCTGTATATTAACGTAAACCCTTCAATATGTTATATAGAAATAATCTTTTAAGTATATTTACTCCAATCTGCCAACACTCTCACATCATTCAAACAATCCCTCAAAACTCACCTTTTCACTCTTGCCTTCAACTCCTAATCCACTAACCCCTCACCCTTATTCCACCTAGTTTAGCACCTTTTACTTTTGTTGTTATTTTTCTTCTTTACTTGCTTGTGAAGCGCTTTGAGCACCAGGAAAAGCGCTATATAAATCAAATGGATTATTATTATTATAATTATTACCCATTTTGAACACAGCAAATAATCCAGAGGACCACAAGTGCATTGCTTGAAATGGATTTCGCTTTGGAGAGACAAAAAAGGCACAGTTTCATCTAGTGGCCTTATTGAGAACATGCTTAACCAAGGCATCACCTGAAAGCTTATGTTCTGCTCTTTCAATCGGTTGGCTCAGTTTGTCTTTACTATGAACTGTCACAGAGATATTAAATCAGAAAGAGAATGATGGCATCTGATCCAGCCAGAATTTTTGACTTTTTTTCATATAGGGGTTGCATTGTTTGGACCCTCACTGTAGCTTTCCAGTAGCTAGTTGACCGGGTTGTCCACCCAGGTTGTGATCCTTGAAGGTCCTAGATATCATTTCTGGTGGACAACCTTTTACAACATTCCATGTCTGATTTCCGAAAAAATTGGGTTTTGCCCCCAGGGTATACAGTAATTTACTGTGCACAAACACTGTAAATAACTGTGGATTTCACAGCCATTTTTTACAGTGTGGGCAACTCTCTTTCAGAGATAGTTATTGTTGTGGGACACCTGGAACACATCCTTCTCGGGGTGTAGATGACCCAGAGCCATAAGCGACAACAAATGTGATTCAGTTTCACCAGCTGTTTAGTCTATTTATTGAAGAATGTTGATTATTACACTCTGAACTAGTTAAAACCTGGAACTACAGGAGAGGTCTTCAGAATTGATTGTGGCATCTCAACCGTGTGGTCAGATCGTGGCCCTGTGACAAGTCTAGTGAATTCTCCGGCCGAAACCACTGTCACAAAGGAAGCCTTGTGAGTTAATGTGAGCTAATGTTGATTTATTTGAACTGTATGTTGATTGATTGAGATGCGATTGTAATTGTTCTGCACACATGTGTGCAGGCTGGTTTTTTGTTGAGGGACAAAGTTCTCTCTGATGTCCTGGAGCGGAGTCCGTCTACCACCCGGAGCACCATCGCTGTGGTGGAATCAGGGGCATCGCCTGGCCTCCCCCAAACATTTGGGGCTTAGCCCACAGTGGCGGCGGCCGCGGCGCTACAGTGGAATTTTCGACTGCAACACTCCCCACACGCACACGATACACATTGTACCCGCGACTGTTACAATGAAGGCTCGATAATCAGCTCACGGCATATAGATGTTAGCAGGGGTGCTATTTTTATAGGTGGGGAGTGGACCTAACATCCTCTGGGGGAACCTCACCTCCTCTAGGGGGGTCCGGGGGCATGCTCCCCCGGGAAGATTTTTTTTAAATATTGAAGTTAAAAGCATCAATCTGGTGCACTTTGAGAGCAAAATGAAGAGATCTATGGATACATCTCTCAACACCCATATGAAACAGAACTGTAAACAGATTTACTATTTCTTATATTTTACAAATCACTCCCCTTTTGAACTGTATTCTTGTTTTACTGTCATATAGTATTTCACAACTGTTTTTAATTTATTCTCTCTGGCTGTCCATCTCATAATGTTCACATAGAAACTAGCTGTCAATAGGAATATCATTCAGAAGAATTATAATTTCATGCAAAAATCTGTCACAAAAAGAGGTTGCACATTTAAATTCAGGTGTTGTTATGGCAACGTCAGTGGCCAAACAGCCACATTTACTGCTGCAAATACGTTCAAACATGCTGTCGACACGTAAAGCAGTGGCAACTATGCCACCATTTCAGCTGACTTTTTCTCAGAAATACTGTCACATGACATATATTTCAGTGCTAGGTTGATACTTAGCTAAGCTAACTATGAAACACTTTAATTGACAGGACTCAGGATCAACTGTGTAACGTAAGGTAGCTTCTAGCTTCATGTCGAACAGTAAGTCAACATTTTCCAGAGATTTTTCTTTGAAATCACCAGGTAACTGTGCGGTCTCCAGACCTGGGACTTGTATGTTGACCAAGCCCGCTCAATGTTTTGGGTGTGGGCTCCTGGGTTTGGGTCCACAAATGAATGGCTGTGCTTTACAGAGAAATGGCCAAAGCCACTTTCTGCGAGTGCAGTCATGTACACCCTCCACATGTCCGTTATCACCGTGGTCCCTTGGCGAACGTTATTTGTGACAAGAGGAATTAAGTGGCGCCTAAAGCCCCGAATGCCCAGGCCAGGCAACGCCACTGGGTGGAATCCTCCCGTTTCTGTGGATCTATAAAAGTTGATATCGTGCGGTAAAAATGTAAATCTGTATTTTATTATTATTGTTCGAGCACTCTGCCTATGCAAATGGTGATCATAACCAGCAGTGTATGGCTAAGGATTGTTTGTTCAAAATGATAAATGTTTGAGGGCTCCACCCAAAATGTAAAAAGGACATTTTGGGAAATTCTTTTTTTATTGAGATCTCAGGGTTTTGTTTTACTTGGGCCTAATGTTTACAGTATATTACAAAAAAAATGTTACTAACTACCGCTATTCATACATTCAACACAAATGAAAATATTAAATGGCCTTACCTTACAGAGGCCACTACTCCGTGGCATCTGTGGCAAGTACTTCCGGCATATGCCACAGATGCCACAACTTGCCGAGGCATCTGCCGCTGCTGAACGGGAGTTGCCACAAGATGCCAGAGTAAGAGAAGGTTTACGGTAGCTGCCACTCGCCTTCCGTGGCAAATGCTGCTGTTTAAACCCGTATTTATCGTGTAAAATGTCCACGTTTAGGCATGACTTTATCGAACTGATCTGTACACAGGACTGATGTGCGATCTCTATTTAAAAAAAAAGATTAAACATTATAATTTCTATTAGATTTTACTTGGAGAACGTGGTTTGTTAAAATAAATAAACGTGCTATTTTTATGAAAATACTCAAGATATATTATAAGTAGGGCTGTCAAGTTAACGCGTTAATAACGCGTTAACGCAAAAAAAAATTAACGCCACTAATTATTTTAATGCGATTAACGCATGTGTATTTTTTGTCCTCGGCCGCCATAGTTTCAGAGCGCATCGAGTGTAAAATACCATCTACAAGCTGATGCTGACAGCCCCGCTCCTGACGCCCGCTTGTGGCAGACCACACTTCCACGCTCACCGGCAGGCCCGGACTGGCCATCGGGAGGACCGGGAGGGAGTGTATGTGTGGCGCGACTCGCGCGAGCGAGGCACACCTTACGTGTTGTTGTTGTTAGCATCTGGTGCTAGCTAGCTGCGCTAACGGATATAAGGAGCTGTTTCAATGACATTTCGCCGACAACTGCGCCGAGCACTTGACTTTATGCAGGTAGCCAGACAGTGGGACATTGTACGAAAAGTCAGCACACTCAGCACGGATAGTACGCGCAACATGATTGCAGCGTCCAGGCAGCACCCGTTCGAGCATAATATGCCTTGAGCTGCACATAGCTCTAACGATCCATCACAGTGTTCACTCACTCACTCACTCACACACACACACACACACACACACACACACACACACACACACACACACACACACACACACACACACACACACACACACACACACACACACACACACACACACACACACACACACACACACACACACACACACACACACACACACACACACACACACACACACACACACACACACACAGTATGTATTATTGTATGAGAGAGGTTCCAGGTTGAATTGAGGCGAATATTTGTAATGTTCAGAGGTTGTTGTGTTTAATATTCATGAGAATATTTGTCATTGTTCAAATGATAATAAACAAACATATAAAGCATATTTGTCCACTCATATGTTGATAAGAGTATTAAAAACTTGAAAAATATCCCTCTAAGGTACATTTAGAACAGATAAAAAATGTGCGATTAATTTGCGATTAATCGCGATTAACTATGGACAATCATGCGATTAATCGCGATTAAATATTTTAATCGACTGACAGCCCTAATTATAAGTAAATAAAGACTTTAAGCTAAACTTATTGACATTAAGATCTATATCATTGTTGACCAGAGGTGGGAAATAGGCTAACTAAGTAGGCTATATACTCAATTACTGTACTTGTGATTTAGAAATAGCCTACTTGTGCTTTAGTTGAGTATTTAAATGGTATGTTACTTAGTACTTCTACCCCACTACAATTCAGAGGTAAATTGTGTACTTTTACTCCCCTACATTTATTTAATAGGCTACCTTTAGTTACTTACTACAGATTCTGATTAATGATGATATAATAAAGTCTTAAATCAAACTTTAGTTACTCCTGGAGTAATTTCACAAGCTACCCTACAGTATACAAAGTCATTCAAACGAGCTGCACCTTTACCAGCTTTGATAACACTTTAATGATCAATCATTATAATGAAAACATGTAATATGTACTTTAAAGGTGGGGTAGGTAAGTTTGAGAAACCGGCTCGAGATACACTTTTTGTTATATTCCATGGAATGCTCTTAACATCCCGATAACAATGAATATCTTAAGTGCTTTGACAAAAAATCCATTAAAAAAATTCATCTGTGGAAGCCGTAGTACTGTAAAAAGCACGACCAATCATTTTAGCCGGCCGGCTAAAATAACTGGATGGCCTACCTGCCTGTCAGCCTTCCATCTGTGCACAAACTTATCTCGTGCCCTCATTGGTCATGTGCACGTTCGTGTGTGTTGGAGGAGGGGCTCTGGAATGAAGTGGCAGATCTTTTCCGGCTGTGTATTTTCAAATTCTAGCGATCTCGAGCCGGTTTCTCAAACTTACCTACCCCACCTTTAAGTATATTTCTATGCTAATAATTTTGCCCTTTTACTTGAGTAACATTTGAATGCATCTGTGGCAGGTACTTCCGGCATCTGCCACAGATGCCACTACTTGCTTGCTAATATTTCGTAATCTTAAATGCAGTTTCTAAAGCTCACCGAAATGATCAAACCTAGCTTTCAGTTGAACACTGATATTTTCCAGAATGCTATGAAACATTATTTTCCTCTCATCTCTGATCGGATGTTTACTTCGGACATTGTCTGTCAGGCCAAGTGTGACACATTTCTGCTCGAACCCATCATAGAAACTGTCAAACTCTTTTCTCTGGCGTTCCACAACTCCCATTGTGTCGCGGATTCGCGCACAGCAGCATCCAATGTCCATGACTTTATTCTGCAGCACACGAAAGAGTGCATCGGTTTCACTGAAAATGCCCTCATATGCCATTATGAAGAAGCAGGTTGATGCTTTTGACAGCCAGAGATCATATCCAGCGGTCATCATCAGGGTGTCATTGTCCCAAACATCGGGATTTTCGCTCATGATCCGGAACACAGCACGCAGATCCGATTGGTACATGCTGATAGTGTGCACTAGTCTGGAATTTGAGCTCCATCTCGTCGGCACTGCTCTTGGCAAACGTTGCTTCACAACGTCATCCAGTAGGTGGGTGCGCTTGGTGGATTTGTTGAAAAACGCTGCAAGTCCCTCAACTGTTTTAAAAAACATCCTGCACTCAGGCATACATTTAGCTGAATGTGAGAGGACGAGGTTCAATTTGTGTGCATAACAATGGGTGAACATGGCCTCAGGCACCTTTTCTTTGATCTTGGCCTGCACCCCGTTAAGAGCTGATGCCATCACAGCAGCTCCGTCATACGTTTGAGCTACCAGCTTTTCAACGCAATTGTATTTCCCCAGCACCCCCAAAACATAATCAGCAATAGCCGGTGCTCGCCTGTCATCACTCACATCATCAAATCCCAAGAACGCCTCCTTCACATCACTTGTATCCACATAACGCAGAATGACAGAGATCTGGGCTTTGTGTGTGACATCCGTTGTCTCATCTACTTCTACTCCAATAATTGGGGCTGCATTAATCTCATGCCTGATATCATTTTTTTTTTTGTAATTATCTTTTTATTTTCCATTCCTTACAGGTTAACAAACAGACCTATACGTAGACAAGAAAAAAAAGACAAATAAAAACACAAAAGACATCACAACAGGGCTATTTATCCCTTGCTCGCAGGCAAGAGCTCTTTAACAGTCATTAAGCAATCCTCCTTTTTTTAAGCTAAACAAAATCTGGCCTTGTGGGCCTCACCAGGTCCCGCCATCCCTTCCACCTCTTCTCAAATGTTCCACTCTGTAATCTCAGTGCATATGTCAACTTTTCCATTATATATATCTGATGAATCACGTCCATCCACTCTCCCTCCGTCGGGACCTCTTGGCTCATCCACTTCCTTGTTATAGATTTTTTGGTTGCCACCCTTAAAATGTTAAAAATGTACTTATTGTCGTTATCCATTATATCGAAGTCTACTTTCCCCAGGTACATTACTTCAAATTTCAGTGGTACTTTTGCATTAAGCATTTTTACCATATAATTGTGGGCCTGAGTCCAAAGAGGGATTATGGATGGACATTCCCAGAACAGGTGAAAGTGGTTGGCATTCACATTACCGCATTTCCTCCAGCAGTCCGCCCCAATTTCCCTATACTTTTTTTGAGCAGGCGTGATGAAGAACCTGACCGGGTTCTTCCATTCAAACTCCCTCCAGGTCTGGGAATTGGTTGTTTTCCATTGTTGTTTACATATTTGTCCCCATTCTTCTGTCGTAATAGTAACATTTGCTTCTCGCTCCCACTTTTCCTTGATGTAGGATGTATCTGTCAATTTCGAGTTCTGTAAACCATTATATATTTTTGCTATTAACCTTCTACACTGTTCCGAATTGTACGCATCTACAAATACCCTCAACATGCCTTGTTCTATGATTTTTACATGTACTTTTGTGATTTTCTGGTTCAAATAATGCCGTATTCTATAGTCCCCTTGGTATACAATGTGTAGTAAAATGTGAGTCCCTTTTGCTTCCATCCCTCGAATCCCCCCCTCTACTCTATTTGGGATAAAGTCTGAGTCATGTGCGCACCACCTCAACAACCTAGCCGCCTTTTTTAAATCTTTTACCTTTAACATTTCGTTCCATATCTGTAGTGGCAACCTGATCCATGGATTGTCTATGTCAGTCAAGTTCCCCATCAAGTTCCCATCTCCAATCAAAGCCTGCAACGGTACTCCTTCAACCAAGTCACTCTCTATGTCCTTCCATTTTGCATTGTAGTCGGGGTTGCACCAGCATACTAAGGGTCTTAATTGAGCTGCATTGTAGTAGTCTTTGAGGCAGGGGAGAGCCATTCTCCCTTTCTCTTTCGCTAGTTTTAGTGTTTTGAGTCTGATTCTGGGCCTTTTCCCCTGCCACACAAATCTAGAGATCATTCTGTCCCACTCTATGAATTGTTTCTCAGTGACTGCTACAGGAAGTGTCTGAAAGAGATACAGGAGCCTTGGTAGGACATTCATTTTCAGAGTCTATTCTAGAGCTTAGGCCCAGAAAAGGCAACAGGTTCCACCTTGCTATGTCTGCTTTAATTCTTGAAATCAAAGGCTCGTAGTTAGTTTCAGACAGCTTTTCCAGATCTCTTGGAATATCTACTCCTAGGTACCTCATGAAATCCGATTCCCATGTAATGTTGTATTTTTCCCTTGTTTCTTGAGAGGGGTTATCATTTAACGTGAGGGCCTGTGTTTTTTTAACATTTAATGTATAACCTGATAATGAGCCATATGACTCCAGACTCTTCATCAGCTCAGGGAAAGATTGCTCTGGTTGGGTCAGATATATCAGGACGTCGTCCGCAAATAAGGATATTTTCTGTTCGCCTCCAGCCATGTCCACATGTCCAAGAGCAGTGGGCTCACCGGGCAACCTTGACGACAGCCCCTCTGTAGTATGAAAGAATTTGATAGGTCCCCATTAATCTTTACCCTTGCTGATGGTTTGTCATATAACGTCTGAATGGTCCTAATTATAATTTTGTGAAATCCAAATCTTTCCAACACCTTATATAAAAATGTCCATCTGGCAGAGTCGAACGCCTTTTCTGCATCTATCCCTACCAATAATGATTTAATCTTTCTCAATTGTATGTGTCTTATAATGTGCAGTGTTCTCCTGACGATATCCTGTGTCTGTCTTTGCGTTATAAACCCTGTTTGGTCCGTATTGATAATCACTGGTAGAATGTTCTCTATTCTTTTGGCTATAATTGATGTGAATCATTTATAATCTTGATTCAGAACACTAATTGGCCTAAAGTTGGAACAGTCTAATTTATCTTTACCTTCTTTTGGTATTATTGAAATTGTGGCCTCCCTCCATGAAGATGGGATCACCCCCTTTTGTAACACAAAGTTGAATGTTAGAATTGGATCTAATGTTTCTCTAATGCCGCAGTTCCACTACAGCGCGGAGCTCGCTTTAAGCGTGCCGTGTCGTGCCGTACCCGTTTTTGGTTGCGCTTCCACTAGGCCTAGTTACGGCCCGGCCCGGCCCGGGGCCACTTTTTCACCTCTTTTCTGGCCCGACAAAATTGTGGTTCTATCGGGGCCAACAAACAGGGCTGAGTCGGGCTGAGTATGCTAAACTAGAGAGAGGAGCGCTGGCAAGGGGGCTAGAACTACAACAAGATGGACATATTTGACCGTGATTTAATTGTAATACACGTTTAAAAATGATGCCGAAGTAACAACATACTGATACCGGTTAGTAAAAACTATGAATTAATGCTTTGGCAAGTTTGCAGACAGACGGCAGGCGAAAAACCTTTTAAAATGCGTGTTTTTCTAGATGGAGATTGGCTAAGCTAACGCAGTATATGCTCCGACCGTCCACACTCACAACAACGGCCTATACAGACATAAATAAAGCAGCGACTGTATTCACCATGACACAGGCAGTTTGTGGTTTGTACTTGTTTAACTTTTGTCGAGTTTCTGAACATATATAAGGAGCTGTGAGCTCTGAGTGCTAACAGCTAACGGCTGTGTTGTGTTTCTGGAGTTCTCATTGAAGATGACGTCACGGCTCCGCCTACACTGCGTTACTATAGTAACTACCCCAGTTCCTAAACTGTAATGGAAGCGCAGCATGAAGTGAGTCGGCCCTGTTAAGGCCCAACGCGGCCAAGCCGTACCGAGCCGTACCGAGTGTGGCCGAGGCCGACCGTGTAGTGGAAATGCGCCATTAATGACTTATACCACTCCGAGGTGAACCCGTCTGTGCCAGGGGACTTTCCAGGCTTTAGTCTACCTATAGCTGCATTTAACTCTTCCTGTTTGATTGGGCTGATAAGCCTTCTGTTTTGGTCAGCATTTACCATCGGCAATTGGAGGGACCCAAGGAAACCTCCAATCTGATCCTCATTGTCTATACTTGGTTGTGTATATAATTGTTTATAGTACACAGTACATTTCTCTGAGTAAAATTTTACTCTAAAAATATAACATTTGGTCTCAACCTATATGTGACCCGCTCTATCGAAATCAGTCGGATGTCGCAACGGCTCATTTCAAAATAAACGTGGAATTAAAAAACTATTTTTTCGGGGTTCGGGTGTTTTGTTTGATTTTAAATAAACAAAGTCTTGGCTTTCAGAATATGAAACTTTTATTTCCAAAATCACACGATAAATACATTTGTGAAGCTTGTGAAGGGAAGATGACAGGCACCTCTCGCTCGCAATCTGCTCTTCCGTAGCGTGGCTTCCCCTCCCTCCGGCTGAAATTATGAATGTAAGGCATATAGTTATCTAGATAACACGGCGGGGTCCGTTACAGTTTGTTTTCATCTGATTTTAATTAAACAAAGTCTTGGCTTTCAGAATATTAAACTTGTTTCGGCAAATTTAGATGATAAATACAACTATGAAGCTTGTAACGGCATATTTACAAGCGGAGAACGGAGTCATTTAACGTCACAGCAAGCATAACAACAGCCGGTGTTTCTCGTGAGTGTTTTCCCCGGGAAACAAACACAATACACACAAACGCAAAAATACACAAACACACACACACACATACACACACACACTCGCGAGCTTCCCCCAGACCAGTAATCCAAACGGAAATATTTCCCCTCCGGACTATTTTGATAATTTGCTCCGCTAATAATCAATCAGATCGATGGATTCCAGAGAAGAGGAAACTTTGAAGGCCTTTTTCTCAAAATGATGACTCGGTGACAGTCATTATATAATGTGACATATTTTGCTTAATATTTGGAGTACAAAAACAATCTTGATATCATTAGAAAGCTAGGAATCTCCTCTTTCCAACAGTGTATACAACTCAAAATGTGTCTTCGGGTCAATGCGACTGATTTCGATAGAGCAGGTCACATATAGAGTAAAATGTACTCTTTGTTCAGAGTTGTATTTTTAGAGTTCATTTTACTCTATTATGTGCTTAGATTTGACTCTGCTTAATGGTTATTTACTCTATGTAGTGTATATTAAAAACAACTCTACTGCCATTTTACTCATAATAGAAGGTCATTTTACTCCCAATCGAACGTCATTTCACTCCAACTAGAAGGTCATTTTACTCCCAATAGAAGGTCATTTTACTCAGAATAGAATAAATGAACCATAATGATCTTTACAATAAAAAAGGTCAATAAACCAAAGTGCTTAAGGAACATGAGTGGGCGTGTGTGAAGCTGACCATTGAGCGGCCCGACCAAGCAAGGAGGCAGAGGCAGAGAGTTCAAATACAACCCGGTGTGGGCATTTATTCCTCTTTGTGGTACAGGATACACAGCCTCAATATGACTGTCTCACGTGAACACAGTCACCAGCCACCAGGACCTCACACACACACACACTAACAGGAAAACAGAACCTAAATACACACAGGACTAATCAAACCAACAAGACACAGGTGAGGAGGGAGGAGAAACACAGGGCACCAGGTGAACGCAATCACCAGCAACAGACAAGACGGGAGGGGGAACACTTTTCAAACTAAAACAGGAAACAGAGACAGACAAACTAAAACATAGACAGATCGTGACAAATATATGCATAAATGACATAGATTCACATGCTTCCTGTGCAATGTTTTAGCGTGGAACAAATGAATATACTTCGCCAATAATGAAGCTATATAATCCGTAACGGAGACCGAGATCTATGGCCCCAGAGATCACCTCCGTTACAGCGTGGTCATGGTTTAACTCCAATAGAATTGACTCTGCATTTTTGATCGCACTCTAGAAGCTATATAAATAAATACACTCCAAAATGATTAAATATCACTATTTCAGAGCAAAATAGTAATTACTCTGGAAAAAATACTCACCAATATTTCCTGTGTATGTCTCAAAACAGCTTTGTATGTCCTCCAATTTATCCTGAATTATTTTAGTTCTTGGATTTCGGATCTTGGTTATGGTATTCTCTGCTTGTTGTTTTTTAAGTTTATAAGCTAAACGTTTGGCTGATTTACCCCCTACTTCATACTATTTTTGTTTGAGGAATACATTTTTTTTTCGTACCTCTTGTGTGTGGATTTCGTCTATTTTATTCTTTGTTGTCATAAGTTCATGTTTTATGTTAGGGTCACCTGATTCCTTATGGTTTGTTTCTAACTGTTTATATTCACTTTCCAAATTCCTCAGCCTCTCCTGCTTTGCCTTCTTGACAAAGGCTGATTTGGCTATAATTGTCCCTCTCATTACTGCCTTGCATGCGTCCCATAGCACAGCCGCATCCACCTCACCATTGTCATTTTCCATCAAGAACAGTTCGATTTCTTTTTTAAAGTCTCCCTTCACTTGTTCAGTCAGGATACCTGAGTTTAGTCTCCATAGGGTGTTTCTTTTTCTATTGTTCAGATTCAAAGTCATATACACAGGGCTATGGTCTGAGAGATCCATTATACCAATGTCACAGTTTCTAATTCTATGTCTGTCTTTGTTATACATCAGCAAGTCAATCCTTGAATAGACTAAATGTGGGGATGAGTAATGCGTGTAATCTCTAGCTTTTGGGTTCAACTCCTGCCATACATCTATCAGTCCCATTTCCGTCATTAGGCCCTTTCATTTCCGAATTAGAGATTTATTGCGAATTGGATTTGATCCTGTTGCGTCCAATTTTGGGTCCAGTCTCACGTTTAAACCCCCCCCGCCCCTATCAGAATGCCCTGTGTTTCTGTCAATATGGTCTAGCTGCGGCCGCGGCCAGTACCCGACACTACACGACACGCCCACTACACGACACGCCCACCTGACACGACACTACGGTGGCTGAGAGACATTACCGTACATGGCAGATTAAAAGCGAATTGACGACACTTATTATTATTGAGATCGTACATGGCAGATTAAAAACGAATTGCAAATGTTATTGTAGCATTTTAAGCAACTATTAGGCAAATAAATTAATAACCTAGTCTATCCGTTTTGAGACAGTATAACCTTTCAACCCAAATCATTTTGTCAACAAACGGTGGTTTAGTAAACTTTTTTTTAATATATAAAATAGGTATTAATGAGATAATCTATTGATTATGTTTGTCTAACTGCTACACATGTATTTTATACATAAATGTAGATATTTGTGAACATCTAAATATAGTTGTTAAAGGTTTTAAGATATACATAATCACATCATGGGGTCATTAAGGAACAAATTAGGAGGGCCAGTCAGGCCACTAATGAGCTCAATCATTCACATGTATTATTATTACTTTATAAATTAAAAGTACTAGGGGTCTATTACAAAACCTTTGAAGGAATCGCATAAATTAAAATAAATGTATGGCAAGTATGATCAAATTCACATAATGTCAAGATATAGCCAATAGACAATCAACATGCTTTGAATATAAAGGAAGAACAATAAACAGATGAACATTTAGGTTTTATGTGTAAATTGTGAACAAACCATCTTAATACAACTGGCAGTCTAAGACAGCAAACTAAGCTTCTTTAACTGCTGCTAGAACACAGTTTTACCATGGGGTATTTCTAACAAGACCAAAAAGATATACAAGGCTTCCAAAACAGAAGAAACCAACTCAATACAGTATTTTAATTTCCTTCAAAACGACAAAAGCACTAATAAAAACCAAATAACAATAACATAAAGGAAAAGTAATTGAAGTGGTTGCCTGTTGTAAATACCTTGGTATCTGGCTTGATGATTGTCTCTTCTCTTGCGTTCGGTCATACCCCCCTTCCCATACTATTATCGGTCAAAATTGGCCGGTGTGTTTTGCACAGTGATATTTCTGGAACCCCTTATCCCATTTTGATGGTTGACATCTCATTTGAACAGTCAAAGCCAGAATGACAGCAGGGGTGAATTTCATTTTATAATTTTGCAATAAGTCAAAGATGTTTACTGTATATTATAAAAATGCTTGTCATGTAGGCATACTGGAGATGGGAAGGCTTTAGTCAGTGTTGTAGCTGAGATTCTTACCGTTCCAATGATGTATTAATAATAACTTGGATTTATATAGCGCCTTTCATGAGACCCAAGATCGCTTTAAAAAGAACAGGAGTAGAAACAAACATAACAAAAGGCAGTCAGACGAACAGTTAGACAGACAAAACAAATAGATTTGGGGCCAAAGACCTTGGCAGACTTGAGGGCCCTTTTGAAGGCGTCAAGCGTGGGGATGTTGCAGATCTCCGCAGGGAGAGCGTTCCAGAGAGTGGGGACTGCCATACTGAAGGCTCTGTCCCCGAAGGATCGCAGGTTGGTGCGGGGGGCCAGAGTCTGAAGACCGCAGGTTCCGGGGTAGGGCATGTGGGAATTGTATTGATTTGATACAAGCAAGCCAGTGTTTCATTGTGTACTTTCAACTACAGTATATGGTCCGGCAAGTTCAGCATTCACTGTATTCACTGTGATGAATATACAATAAGACACTGATACCGTTTTCCTCAATGAACATTTATTGAACAGAACATCATGTGAAAAATTTTCCTTTTTAGTTGTAGGCTACAAAAACAACATGTTGTGGTTTTGCGCTTTGACATCAAAATGTTGGGGGCTGTGGAAATATTGTGCCATGTTGCTGCAGCAGCCGGAGCCATCACTGGAGCGGTCGTCTGGGCCATCACTGGAGCGGCCGTCGGAGCCATCACTGGAGCGGTCGTCGGGGCCATCACTGGAGGAGTCGTTGTGGTTGCTGGGGCCGCCGCCAACGTAGTTGGATGTTCAGTGCAGCAGTTTTTAAAGTGACTAATAAACATCTCCTTTCTCCCAATGATTCTTGGGCAAAAGCCACAGTGATAATGGCTGCTGGCCACACATTTGAGATGGCATTTATAAACATTATAACCTAAAAAAAAGAGACAGAAAGTGGTTTAGAGGATTCTAGAAACAAACCAACATGAATTTCTTGTAAATATGCAATTTGAAACAAGGTGTTTGTGCGAGAGCAATAAATAATCATGTCACCAACAATAATATTTTTGCCTATAAACTGATTTTTTGCAGATTGAATGTGTGATTATGCTCATATTGTGCCTACCCCAAATAAGGATATTTTTCCAGCATTATTAACACTTCATAACCTGAATATAAATCTAATTTTTAATGTTCAATTTATAATTCAAAATGAATTTACACCAAGGATGTCCTGGGGCACAGAAATAACATATGTATCCATAATGTGTGAGGCATTAAACACATCTAACAAGTAACATGTAATGTAATGTGATGAAGTATACAATGATCATATAGAATTATAGATGTACTTACCTCCATATTTCACAAGTGCCCTCTGGTGGCTCTGCAAATGAGCCATCAGACCAGGGTATGACCCGGTCCTTTCACAAAATGGACACTGGAAGGTGTCCGAGTCCAATTTGTTGAGCTCTGGGCGTGCTCCATCGTGTTGTGTTGTTTGTCTATAGGTGAATAAAATAGAATACAATTTCAGTGACTTTAATATTGGAAATAGTTAACTCCTTAAACAAGCAGCAATGGACTGGCCTGTATAATCCTATGGGACAAAGCTGGTCATACTTCCTCACTTTCAGAAGGTAACCCTTTAACTGCCAGCGCCACCATTTGGTAGAGCACATTTTGTGTCTTGATATCTTGTTGAAAAAAAAAAAAGTTTAACTCCATCTGATTCAGCCAGCTCTACCTTTTTGGTTGACATGTTATGCACAAAACAACCTCTAGATGTCACTGTGGTTCGAACAGAAAGCCCTTCAGCTAGTTTAAATCTTTATATATACGGTCTATGGTTTAAATGTCAGGCCTACAGCATGGCCACAAACCCCATCTAAAAACAGAGGCCTGATTGCATCCACCTGGGTTACTTGGCTCTACCCAATAACTATATATCATTTAACTTTAAACCACACTTAAAATAATAATATAATTATACATATGTGCATGTCAGTATAGCAGCTAATACATGTTTTTTTTTTAAAACATTCAAATGTGAAAGACACCTTCAATGAATATTTAAAATCAGATTCTTGTAAAAATGCGAGTACATGCATTGTTCCATCTGTCAAGCTAAAATATATACATATATCTTAGCTCTTAGCTTGACATGCTAACTGAACGAGCATGTTCAGTTAGCATATATGCTAACTGAACGTCGAGCATGTCAAGCTAAGAGCTAAGATATATATATATTTATATGTATTCCATTCCTTTACATTTAATATTTAAAATACAAATTAGCTAAATAAACACAATTACACTGCGCTAAACAGCCACATCGACAAACAAACGAGAACCTAAATAGTATGTAATTATATCTAAAACCACAATACGTTAATTACCTGTACTCGGTGCGCCATATTGTTTGTCTGTTCTCTGAACCTCATGTCTCTTTAAATATCCTTGCATCAGCGTCAGTGTCGTCAATTCGCTTTTAATCTGCCATGTATGGTAATGTCTCTCAGCCACCGTAGTGTCGTGTCAGGTGGGCGTGTCGTGTAGTGGGCGTGTCGTGTAGTGTCGTGTACTGGCCGCGGCCGCAGCTAGACCCTTCTCGTTTCTGTAGCCATCAGATCAAACATTTGTTTATAGAACTGCCACTGTGAGCCTGGAGGGGCATAAATATTCAATATCGTGATAAGCATCCCATCTAGTTTTCCTCGAATCAGGCTGTACCTTCCCTCTTTATCCTTCATTTCTAATATGTGTTCGTAATTCATCCTACCTGAGATCAGTGTCGCTACCCCCCTCCTGTGCCCTGACCTATATGAAGATTAAAATACATGTTTAAACCCCAATCTGTTTAGCTTACCATGTTCCAATTCTGTGAGATGTGTCTCTTGTAATAATCCTATATCTACCTTATCTTTTTTCAATTTATTCAATATCTTGCTCCTCTTGATTGGATTAAGCACCCCATTTATGTTGTAAGTAGCTATTTTAATTTTTTGTTCAGCCATCTGACCTGTATAAAGTCATACAAATTCCCTTAACCAAAATTTACATTATTTCCTTATCACTTATGTCTTGGCAGCCCTCAAATTGTACTGAGTAAGGTATGCTGCCACACTTTTGTTATTCAGACCGTTTAGCTTCTAGGGGACCTATCATGCAAAATGCACTTTTGTACGTCTTTTATACATGAATATGTGTCCCTGGTGTTCCAGGGAACTCACCAAGTGTCAGAAAACACAACCCTCTCTCTTTTCCTCCATACCCAAATTTCTAAAAAAAGGGGCTGCAACGGATCTGATAAAAACTGATCCAGATTTGAACATTCCTCTGACGTCAGGACGGCGGAGCTGACCTATCAGGGGTATGAGAGGTTGCCGTGGCATGGTAACAGCATGGTAACACGACGCTAGTAACTCGGCCCCCTCCTTTGCAGGGGGGCGTGGTCAGCTGCAGCGCATGCAAAGACAGGGTGGAGGAGAGCAAAATAGAGCGAAATGAGGCATGGCTAAAATGCATGATCTGTTTGGTATTTTGAAAAAGAAAACGTATAAATATACCTTATATAGGTATGGCCCTACAATATATTATTCAAATATAGCATGATAGGTCCACTTTAAGTAATACCACTTTCACACTGTTAAATGCTATCATCAATGCTCAATGTCACAAAATGTAGCCCCTGAAAATAACAAACAGAAGAGACCTGAACATTATGGCCTACAAACACACAGCAAAAGAACAGAAGGTGAAAACTTCCAAAAGGGGGTGCTATGGTGCCACCCCAGATCCCTGTTGGTGGGTGGAGGGGGATTCCTCAATAGGCATAAGGGCCCCTCAGCAGTGGTGAAAGTCAACATTTCACACGTAGCTATTTGTCCAACTTTTTATACTTCTAGGCAAAAACTTGCCCGATAGACAGACTGTATA
This sequence comes from Trematomus bernacchii, assembly GCF_902827165.1. Lineage (NCBI taxonomy): Eukaryota > Metazoa > Chordata > Actinopteri > Perciformes > Nototheniidae > Trematomus > Trematomus bernacchii. The sequence goes on along the minus strand of NW_022987332.1, from coordinate 1,809,040 downwards.
ATTCTGGTAAGGTAGATGCCAATACTCCGGACTAAACCTTTCAGAAAGACTCTTTGTGAGCGCTATTAAAACAAATAAAAATAAACTGTCTGGGAAACTGTTTAAATAATACCTCCGTTGAAAATTGCAGGTTACTCTGAGCAAGGGCGCCGGAAGCGGAAACTTTTGAGCCCTGCCCTACATTTTCGCAGCGGCGGATGCCGCGGAACACTGTACAATTCCCATTTCAATAATTCCCCTCTACTCTAAAGTCGCATCTAAAACGCGATCTGATCTAGCTGTGTATATTTTGTTATTTTTTATTGTTATATTCAATCTCATTAGCTACAGGCATTTTTGAAGCTTGTAAAGGGAAGATGACAGCTCTCACTCGCCACTCTGCTGTTCCACAGCGCCGCTTCCCCTCCCTCTGCTGAAATTATGAATGTAAGGCGTATAGTAATCATATATAACACGGCAGGGTCCGTTACAGTTTGTATCTGATTTCAAATAACCAAAGTCTTGGCTTTCAGAATATTAAACTTGTTTCGGCAAATTCAGATGGTAAATACAACTTTGAAAGCTTGTAACGGCATATTTACAAGCGGAGACCGGAGTAACGTAACGTCACAGCAGGCATAACAACAGCCGGTGTTTCTCGTGAGTGTTTTCCCCGGGAAACAAACACAATACACACACAAACGCAAACATACACAAACACACACACGTATACACACACACTCGCGGGCTTCCCCCAGACCAGTAATCCAAACGAAAATATCTTCCCTCCGTTACTACTTTGATCATTTGCTCCGCTTCCAGAGAAGAGGAAACTTTAAAGGCCTTTTTCTCAAAATGATAACTCGGTGACAGTCATTATATAATGTGACATATTTTGCTTAATATTTGGAGTACAAAAACAATCCTGATATCATTAGAAAGCTAGGAATCTCCTCTTTCCAACACAACTCAAAATGTGTCTTCGGGTCAATGCGACTGATTTCGATGGAGCAGGTTTGCATTAGGTAAAATAAAGCAGGCAGACATAACAGGAAGAATATGTACATTTTAACCCAATCAAATAGGACATTGTCACACCATTCAAATGTATCCATGTAAATTACAACCAATAAAAAAGCTTAGATTTGTTTATTTGTTACGTTGTTTAGTTTATTTGTTACGTTGTTTAGTTTATTTGTTACGTTGTTCTGTGTGTGTCAGATAACCAGATAGAAAGAATAGATACACTTGCAAACAAGTCAGAAGAACCAGCGCAGAAGAAAACTAAATACAGTCAATCTAAACTTACATTTAACAACTGGAAGGTCACATCCCTGACATCCACATCTCCGGAGCCTGGACCTTCATCAATCATAGAAGAACCAGCAAAGCCAGATAAACCCAAAAGCAGCAGCTCTGCGGCCGCAGAGACTGTCAAAACCGTCGCCGCCCCCACCGCCGTCGTTGAACCGAAACAGGCTGGTTCTGACTGCATGGAGGTTTGTTGTCGGGACATTGAGGCGGGTAAAGCTGTACAGCTAACTGTCGAAAAAAAGGAGACCGCTAGATCGTCTGGGCAAAGAGAAAGGTACTTCAACGCAGAATGGTACAAAAACAGAGAGTGGTTAATTATTTGCAAAACCACTAAACGGGCCTTCTGTGAAATATGCAGATTTGCTGCTGTCAAACGGCTTGTAACTTTCTCAAAATGTGGAGATGGTAGCTTTGTTAATACCGGAGTTAATAACTGGAAAAAGTGCCCAAGCCTCCATGAAACAGTTGTCTCTGACTGTACGATGGGTATCAGCTGATTATGTTGTCCATGAAGACTTCATAGGAATGTATGACTGTCCTAAGACTGACGCAGAATCAATAACCCACTGATAAACTGCGATGTTAACAACCTCATGATAACCTCATATGTTTTTAACTTAGGATCATAGTCTACCTGTGTTTAGTCTAGAAAAAGGTAAATGTGTGCATTTTATTATAAAGTTGTGTATATTTACAGACTGTTGCAAAAACTAAGAAGCTTATAAACATCAGGTTTAAAACTAAAAGAGCTTTACAAAAAAGTAACACAATTAAAGATGTTTGGAGTTTTATTTGAGTTATTAATTTACATTTTTTGTCAAAGAGATGCTGATTTGAAACCGTTGTTATACATACAGTTACGGCATTTCCTGTTTCTGCCGGAGAGAGGGGAGTTTGTCCCAAAGCTTGCCGCTGTCTCCCTCCATCTGACAGGAGTGAGCCTCATGTGTCACTCCACGGAGTTCACTCCGTCACGGAGTGTGTAGGGCGTGGTTTGGGATTGGGCCATACACACGCACTTTTTTGGCCCCCCCCACTTCTAAAATGAATCCGGCGCGCCTGACTCTGACGGGCCGTCTCCACGGCAGCGTTAAAAAATCTTGAAACGCTTCTGCCCATTCACTTTGAATGGGGTGACGTCACTTTTTTTCGCTTTCGCCGAAATGCATTGTGGGCAGGCGAGCGGAGATTCTCAGGATTTTCAAGATCCAAAGTTGAACAATGTTCAACTTTTGAGGCTGAGGTGGAAGCGTCAGCCAATCAAATCCCGTGTACGCAAATCTGACAGTTCAAGCTCTAGCCAATCAAACGGCGTGTATGCTGGGAGAGAAATACCGCAGGTCATTTCCTCATATTCCAAAAAATGGAGGAGAAATTAGCGGTAGCGAATCAATCACCCGGTGCTTTATGACCAGACCTACCGGGATATAAACCGGAGGAACCAGGCATGGAGGGAGGTGGCAGAGACAGTGGTAGGTTTTCGCCTGTTTTGGGGAGTTTATATCCAGTTTACTTCGGGCTTTTTTGCTTCGTATGTCGCGGGCGGGAGATTCATGTGATTGGTTGCTCGCAAAAAATCCTCAAGCTTCAGATACGCCCACCTCCAAGATTTTTTTAACGCTGCCGTGGAGACGGCCCGTGAGACCTGCGTAATCCGCTCGAACTCCTGTAACTTTTCCTTTGCACGCAAGCGGCAAACTCTGGGGAAGAGCCGGGACGCCAATACGGAAGTGCCACAAACTGCAGTTCATATATTGGCCGATAGGCGATGACTGCAGAAAGGAGCAATTTCCATAGACCCCCATGTTAAAATGCCCAATTTTACAGCCTAAAAAAACATGTTTCTACCCCTGGATCCAATACATATTATTATAGATATAGTTAGATTCTACCTTCATGATTATGAATCTGTGAGTGAATTGTTTTCTAACATGACCCTTTTATTTATATTAGGTCTTAAAGTTTTTGCATAAATTAGGGCGTGGTCACATTGAGTGACAGCTCTGTCAAGTGACTGCTGCTGTTAGCTTCTTGTCTCTCTGCTAGCTGCCTGCTCCCTGCTCCATGAAGCTACAGGGACTCTGCCTGCTCAGTTCATCCAGGGAACACAACTTGACCCTGGCCATGTTTGTTTGTTCTTCATGCTTATATATCGGACTATTGTGAATCGCTCTGCGGTTAAAACAGACGGTGCATGAATGCGGTTTTGCGGTAAGTGAAATTCGAGTACTTTATTTATGTGTTTATGATTTTAATCAGCTACGTAATGAATGTGTTAGCGTGTAAGCGTGTGGTAGCTACATCGGTGCTAACGATGCTAATCGTAGCCTCCAAGTTAAAACCATAGACCGTATATATAAAGGTTAAAACGAAATAGACAAGTGTTAAGCGTTAAGTGAGATAGTACTGTAGAACAAAAGGCTTCTGTTTGTGGTTGATAAAATAAGGTCATCCTTGTAACTTAGAGAGATATGTTATTATGTAGGGAACTTTATGTATCGCTAAGGTTAATTTAAATTGGCTATGCTCGAGTATGTAGACAAGCTAATGTCGAATAGTGTATGTGAAATCAACCTCACAATAAGATGTTTGTATATTACAATTATTAATGTCATATTTCAAGATGATTACTTCGATATTACAATATGGTTGGTTGAGCTGGAGTTCATTATTGAGCTTACACGTTAACGTCACAGTCATCTGAAGAACGAACCCAAACCTTGTTGTTTTTATTAATTGCATTACCAAATTGGTATCAAATAAACAGTAAGCATTGGTAACACAACTTCCAAAGTTACAGTAAAATAAAAAGGACCCTGACTCGGACAATACACAATCCAACATGTTCAACAGAAGAGAATTAGTTATATTGTTTGTACACATGGTACTTTACATATATATCTGTTTGTTTAAAGTGTCCAGGTGATGCAGACAGGCTGGACCAGAGAGTAAGAGACAGAACTGGACTCCTCACAGCAGTGAACTTCAGCACAGGTACAAATACTCTTTTTTCATACTGTACAAAGAATCAAGAAAGATATTGGTTTAAATAAATGAAGTATTGACTTTAATACACTGATATACATTCCATTAAACAATACTAAATACTAGAACACCTACACATCAGTTAAGTTGAGGGTTTTTTCCATGCAAAAGGTTACATTTAGATGTTAACAAGCAATATGACTTTGTCAGTTTTCTAATTTAATGTATTGAAAGCAAAGCTATTTAACACATAGTGAGAACTGCTATTTATCTCTCAATATTGTCTGTAAAAAACGTGGTAAA